>NC_092499.1:80133666-80440500 GCF_047511675.1 Marmota flaviventris | reverse complement strand
GTAGCTGAAGTTCATAGTGTTCAAGCAAGTTGTCTAAGATCACATAGATAGTAAGAAGATGAGTAGGATAAATAAGTCTGACTTCAGAGTGTCTACTCTATCCAGTTCCTTTATGAATCACCAACAGATTTGTGTGTGTGTGTGTGTGTGTGTGTGTGCTGGGGGTTGAACCCAGGACCTCTCGTATGATGGGCAAACATTATGCCTCTGAGCTACATCCCCAGCCCTTCAGTCCCCTTATGATGGTCAAATTATATATCTACCAACTTGGTTTATAAACAAGCTATCTTTAAGTATTAAGGTTTCTATGAGTGTAGCAAAATTCTGAAAGATAACTAGCAAACTGTTCATAGTCAGTTTTGAAAGGTAGGAAGCAGAGGAGAAAAAAAAAACCTGTGTGCTCCACACCTCCCAATATGTCTCTTACTGTGCTTCGGTCTTTACATAAATTATTTCATTTAATACTTATCATTTTTTGAGGGGTGGGGCTAGAGATTGAGCTCAGAGGTGCTTAGGCAGTGAGCCATATCCCCAGCCCTCCTTTTTTCATTTTTGTATTTTTGAGAGAGAGTCTCAGTAAGTTGCTTAGGGCCTGTCTTAGTTGCGGAGGCTGGCCTAAAATTGTGATCTTCCTGCATCAGCCTCCCAATTTGCCAGGATTCCAGGCATGCACTACCCTGTCTGGCCCTTATGATAATTTTATAAGACATACTTTATACTCATTTTACCGAATAAGAATTTAAGAATATAAGTTTTAATTATTTTTCTCAAGTCGCATGGAATAAGATGACAAGTGGCCCTCCAGGTTGAAAGAACAGTCTAAGAAAGAAGCACAGGTGATAGGGAGTGGAATAAAGTGAATGGCCTGACAAGAGCTAAGGGTTCATACTGGGAAGTAATGGAAAAGAAAGAAGCTAGGTTTAGCGGGGCCATGTTAAGAAAGGTGTGGAATGTCAGAGGAGGTTAGACACATTGACTCTGAGGAGCGGAGAGAGGATTGGTAGGGCTGAGGGTGAAAATGGAAAATCCATCATGTATATGGATATATGAAACCTGTCATGTTATATACTTCCAAATTGCTTCTATTTGTTACATCCACCATCTATTATTTTGTAAAAAAAAATTGAGATAAAATATCCAGTTATAGTTAGAAAGGGGCCAGAAGTTCTCGTGTGCTATTGCACAGTAGGGTAACTATAAATAAAAGTAATGAAGTGTACATTTCAAAAAGCTAGAAGAAAGTGTATTAAAATTTTCATCAAGAAATAACGAATGTTTGAACAGATATGCTTACCCATTTATGCTGATTTAAAACATGTAATGTATACACATATTGAAACATCACATGTTACTACAACTTTTATTTTTCTGTATCAGTTAAAAAATAAATTTAAATGAAAAGAGATTAAAAAAGCACTTTTAATTTTTTGGGGTGGTGTTGGGGTTTGAACCCAGGACCTCATGCAAGCTAAGCAAGCTATCACTAAACTATATCCCCAGTGCCTCAAAAAATTCTTT
This sequence comes from Marmota flaviventris, assembly GCF_047511675.1. Classification (NCBI taxonomy): domain Eukaryota; kingdom Metazoa; phylum Chordata; class Mammalia; order Rodentia; family Sciuridae; genus Marmota; species Marmota flaviventris. Next base: position 80,438,982 of record NC_092499.1, on the reverse strand, counting down.
TTAAGTCTTACAGTATGCTTTCTATTGTAGTACTGCTGGTTCCTACCATGCAGAGACTATCAGGAATGCATCTATAGTTGAACAGCATTGTTTTATTGTCTTGTTGCAGGGTAGAATAAGATATACAATGATAAACCATCAGCCATCTTAGTAGGAGAGCATCTCACATTTGTTTCCAACTGGAAACAAATCCTATCATACTTGAAATTATTGTAGTTATAAATCTCAGTATTATTTCTCTATAATCCAACGCAACTAGGATTTTATATACCAGTGGTACAATTAGATAGATTTCTTTTTATTCCCCCTTGGAGTTTTAACAAGAGCTTTTCAGCTTTTGATTTGTTTTTTCAATGTTAATTATGAGTCCTCATGCACAAAATCATCCATTTTATCTTATTCAGCAATCCTGTCTGATCTTTCCAATCAGGACAGGCTTGAACAAATTTCATTAGGTGTTGAAGACTGGTGCAGTAAGGTTTAAGTAGTCAGTACCAAAAATATATTTATACTGGGCACAATTCCAGGTGAAATATATGATCTCTGACTACTTAAACTGAGGACCAGGTGGCACTGAAAGAACTAATACACCTCCACCTCGCTCTTCATTATAACTTGGGTTATGCATTCTTGACTCATAAGTTTTTACCAATTCTCATTCCAAACAAGACATTTCTTAGGGCAAGTTTCATGTCCTTATTACGAAGACTATAGATCAAAGGATTAAAAAGGGGAGTCATTACTGAATATACTAATGTGACAATCTTCTGCATCAAAGTTGGGATGCCATATGTGGGGCTCACATACATTACCATGACTGTCCCATAGAAAAGAGACACCACAACTAAATGAGAACCACAAGTAGAGAAGGCTTTTCGTCGGCCAGCTGCAGAAGGGACCTGAAAAACAGCTCTGAGCAACAGAGTATAGGATCGAAAAATGTACATAATAGTAAGAAAGAGGACAAGGGAACTCTGAGCATAAAAAATAGTTTCAGTAATGGTAGCTGGGGCACAGGACAAAGCCATCAATGGGTCCATGTCACACAGGAAGTGATCAATGATATTAGAGCCACAGAAAGGGAGTTGGGAGATGAAGAAAATGGGGACTGGATATCCAAGAAATCCAATGAGCCAACATAAAGATACCAGTGTGCTACAGAGCCTTCCAGTCATGATGGTAGGGTAGTGCAGTGGACGGCAGATGGCCAAGTATCGGTCATAAGCCATGACTGCCAGGAAGAGACATTCAGTGGTGCCCAGTGAAAAGAAGAAATAGAACTGGAGGAAGCACCCAGAAAATGAGATGGCCTTGGTCTTGGAGAGAATGTTGGCTAGCATGTTAGGAACAGTGGAAGAAACATACCAGATCTCAAGGAAGGCAAAATTTCCCAGCAGAAAGTACATCGAGGTGTGTAGCCGTGGGTCACATCTAACTGCACAGATGATGGCGCCATTTCCCAGCAAAGTCAAGATATATATCATCAAAAACAACGAAAAGAGGAAAATTTGTATCTTCCAGCAACCAGGAAATCCCAGGAGAACAAACTCGGTCACAGTATGTGATGCTGATCTGTTCATGGGACCTAAATCTATGAAGAAGAAAGACATGAGTTTAATCCAAATGTTCTTGCTTTCAACCTGTCTCTCGGACTTAAAATCTCTTTACTGAGGAGGAAACTTGAGCTTACAGGAAACTATATGAATATTCTGAGACCAACTGGAAACAAATCCTATCATACTTGAAATTTGGTTATAAATCTCAGTATTATTTCTCTATAATCCAATGCAACTAGGATTTTATATACCAGTGGTACAATTAGATAGATTTCTTTTTATTCCCCCTTGAAGTTTTAACAAGAGCTTTTCAGCTTTTGATTTGTTTTTCCAATGTTGATTATGAGTCCTCATGCACACAATCATCCATTTTATCTTATTCAGCCCAAACTAGACCTTTGGTAACAAGAAATCAGTACACCACCACATGGAAATAAAACTCACAATAGGACATTGGCCTTTCAGAACAGTCTAACCAACTGAATTGTCATAGACATTATTATACCCACCACTGAGAGCTGCTCTTAAATTTTCCTTTAAGGGTTTTATTTTTAAATTTCACTTTGGCCAGTTGAATAACACCTAAAAAAATCCTTATTCTATCAAATATCTTTACTTCAAAGAATAAGTATTATTTTTCAAATATCTTTACCTATTATATGTTCATTTTAATGTTTTTTTTTTCATTTAATCCTCACAACAAGCCTATGAAAAAAGTAATATTCTTATCCTCATTTAATGATGAGAAAACCAAGGCACATAGAGGTTAAGTGTTTTTTTATACACACTATGCAAAACAAAAACAAAAACAAACAAACAAAAAAAAGAAAACAAACCAAAAAAACAAGACTATCTTACTTATCATTTTCAAATCCCACCTAGATGTAACAAAGGAAATTATGTTGTTGATACAAGGGTTTAGTTTATTTAGTAAGCTTTCTGGATGATAAAAATAAAGTTTTTTTTTTTCCTAAAAGAATCTGAGATCAATGGGGTTTTAGCTACAATTTTATCTGTTGGAATTAATTTTAGCTACAATTTTATCTGTTGGAATTAATTTTACTGAAAGAAAGAAAAGGGACATTTTTGAAATACTTGGATAGCAAAGGACTTATGTATTTAAGAATTGAACAAGTAAAATTTATAAATACTTATGTTTAAACCAATCTTGTAACTGGTTAGTATTTAAAATGAACCCATTAAGAGTTTTTAAAAATAAGGTAGTTTCAATATTGAGCTTTTGTTAATTTCAGATTTCTTGTCTTGTGTATTGGAGGTCAGTAACTTTTCCAGGAATGCAAGAGAAAAGAATTTGAAAGACAATTAAAAAACACAGAATTTGAAGGAAGGTTCATATATGATCCACTTCAATATCACTAGTCCCTTGTTCATAGTTTTAAAGGAAGCACAAAAAGGGAAGTTTTGAGCATCCAAGCTCTAATGTTGTCCAGCTTTCCAATTATTGGTGAATTCAAATACATTTGTTTAACATATTCCTTGACTTAGCTGCTCAACAGGTGATTCATTTTTTCTGCTTGAGGTCAGGGACCAGTCCAGGCTCATAGATTTAAACCGGAAATGAGAATTATGAGGTCTGAGACTCCTGTCATTTGTTCTGAGAAATGGACTGTGCCTGCTTAATGTGACTAACAGTTCAGGATGCCGTCCCTTGTACACTGACAACTTCACACCACATTTCATCTTTTCTACCACCACACCTTGTAAGAGATTTATCAGCAGCAACGTTATTATTCTTTTTCCTCACATCTCTGGGACAAAGTGTAGCTACTTAATGAAATAATCAAAGAGGAGGAGAGTTTAAAGGAAAAGCCTGAGTAATCAATTCCAGAGTTTTCACATTGATTATAATGATCTGACTCAACAAACTTCTACATAATCCCATACTCTAAAATTACCAAAATTACTTTCTGGAAACAGTGAGGTTAGTAGACTAAAATCTTCATCATTTTTATGCCATAAACGTAATGTTTCTCATGTTTTTGAGATTCATAAATCATTATCTGGCCTACAATCCTAGGGAAACAGTTTTTTTAAAAAAATATTTTCCTCTCCAGTGCAAGAAAACAAACAATGAATTTATCAACCCACCAGTCCACCTACTGCAAGTATGGTAGCTTACTTAGATAGTCTCCTTCCAAATGACCTTCACTTAGTATGTTCTCTTCATAGGTAGCCTGAGAGAAGAAACATGTCACTTGATTATTCCTGAAAAATGAGATTGTTTTCTGAAAGATTATCTCTTATAATCTTAGCTATGAAATCATAGAATTGAAAGAAACTGTATAATGATCCGTTCTAACTCCTCATTTTACAAGTGTGACTCAGCCATGGGGTGTAATTTTTCATTCAATGAGTGTGTGTCCTGTATTCACATACGGAACTTTTATATTACACTATTACATTACCTCCTTTGAACTTCTCCAGACTGATAAAGTAAAAGGCACTCTGTAATGCACTACAGAAGGGGTTGTAATAGGGACCCTCAGTCTTTTTCTCTCACACATGCAGACGGCTTTCCTGGATCAGCTTGGAGAGAGGGGTGGGTATGGTGGATTTGAACATCACCTCAGCATCAAGCATCTCCTCCCTGGCTCTATGAGAAAAAGTCCAGGTAACACCAGGCATTGTATATGGTTCATTGCACTTCATTTCTGGAGGCTCCAGAGACTTGTTTTCTAGGAGTCTGCAGAATCATTTGACATGTGAAAGATATTAAATCTGTTTCATTTCAGGAATTACTGTAAAACATCCCTGGGTACCTCCCCAAGTGATCTCTGAGGCTTTCCTTCTTCCCCTGGAGTGCATTCTATTTCTAACCTTTGGGACTTGCCTTGTTTCTCTCTATATTAACTCTAGTATATAGGCTAGCATTAAGGAAAGAGAAGATCCAGGGGAAATACCAGATAGATTTTAGGAGGCTTTCTATTGGAAAGAGATTGAATTTCATTAAGGAATCACTTTCCAGGGGATCAATGGTAGTTTTATGTATGACTACAGTTCTAATACTGAGATGTTTGTGAGAAAACCTTTCCTCTCTAGCTTAAAATACTTCAACTTAAACAGAACTCTATATTCTCTTGGTTACTTGAAGATTAAGTCCATTGGCAACAACATCAATAGAACTAGAGATCATTGTATTAAGTGAAATAGGGACAGAAACACAAGTACTCTATGATCTTACTCATGTGGAATCTGAAAATGTTGATCTATCTCATAGAAGTTGAGATTGTATGTGAAATTGATATTCAGTGACACTCTTCACACTTACAGGACGTCTTAGTTGAGACATGAGAGTCTAATTTTTTGACAAGCTTTTAGGTAATGTTGACTTTGCTAGTTCACAGGCTATACTAAGTAGCAATCATCTAGATCAGTGATTTTCAGCCTTGTCTTCTCATCTTAGCACCACTGGGGAAAACTCTTGATATCCAGGATTTATGGTAGACAAATCGGAATCTCTCATGTGAGCCCAGGCATCAGTGTTTTTTGTACTTCTCCAAGAGACAAGTGGTTCTCCTACTTTAATTTGCATATGAATCACCTGGAGGATTGTGTTATGCTGCAGATTCTTATTCCAAAACTCTGGAGTATTACCTGAGATTTGGAATTTTTGACTAATTTCCAGATGAAGCTCTAGTATTTTAAGTTGCAAGGCTCCACACACAAAACAGAGGATGGACTCCTTTAATGAGTAGTGGGGGATAAGAAAATCAGGTAGCTTATATTAATGACTCCTAAAAGTTAAGAGAACTAACTTCCAGCAGGCAGCAGTGGCAAATGTTATGAGACCAGGATTGCATTCCCTTGGATTAGAAAGAATTTCAGATTGGAGAAGAGTAGGAGACCAAATATTTCCAAGAGTGGGTATTCTGATGATATAGAATTCTGAATTAGTTCAATTGGTTCTAATAAAACCATATGTGGTTATGCATTTACATGCATATATATGCATAGTAATTTACATCAGTATTAATTCTGTTACTTGTGGGCAGAGGGATTGTGGAGGGAGGGTGAGTACTTTCGCCTTTAATTTTATACTATCTGTGTTGTTTGAAAATTTTATGATAAGCATGCATTATTTTGCAGTAAAGATTCATATTCATGTGTGGATTTAAAACATATGTTTCATAAGTACTAAAATCTAAACAGTTAATGATTTTTTTTTTCCAAGTTCTCATTCTTTGCCTTGTTCTCATTCTTTTTTTTAAAATTTTTTTTTATTGGTTGTTCAAAACATTACACAGCTCATGACATATCATCTTCCATACATTTGATTCAAGTGGGTTATGAACTCCCATTTTTTACCCCAAATACAAGTTGCAGAATCACATCGGTTACACATCCACATTTTTACATAATACCATATTAGTGACTGTTGTATTCTGCTACCTTTCCTATCCCCTACTATCCCCCCTCCCCTTCCCTCTCATCTTCCCTCTCTACCCCATCTGCTGTTGTTTAATTCTCTCCCTTGTTTTTTTTTTCCCCTTTCCCCTCACAAACTCTTATATGTAATTTTGTGTAACAATGAGGGTCTCCTTCCATTTCCATAGTTTCCCTTCTCTCTCCCTTTCTCTCCCCCCACTCGTCTCTGTTTAATGTTAATCTTTTCCTCATGCTCTTCTTCCCTGTTCTGATCTTAGTTGCTCTCTTTATATCAAGGAAGACATTTGGCATTTGTTTTTTAAGGATTGGCTAGCTTCACTTAGCATAATCTGCTCTAATGCCATCCATTTCCCTGCAAAATCCATGATTTTGTCATTTTTTAGTGCTGCGTAATACTCCATTGTGTATAAATGCCACAGTTTTTTAATCCATTCATCTATTGAAGGGCATCTGGGTTGATTCCAAAGTCTAGTTATTGTGAATTGTGCTGCCATGATCATTGATGTGGCAGTATCCCTATAGTATGCTCTTTTAAGGTCCTCAGGGAATAGACCGAGAAGGGCGATAGCTGGGTCAAATGGTGGTTCCATTCCCAGCTTTCCTAGGAATCTCCATACTGCTTTCCATATTGGCCGCACCAGTTTGCAGTTCCACCAGCAATGTACAAGTGTACCCTTTTCCCCACATCCTCGCCAGCACTTATTGTTGCTTGACTTCATAATGGCTGCCAATCTTACTGGAGTGAGATGGTATCTTAGGGTGGTTTTGATTTGCATTTCTCTGACTGCTAGAGATGGTGAGCATTTTTTCATGTACTTATTGATAGATTGTATGTCCTCCTCTGAGAAGTGTCTGTTCAGGTCCTTCGCCCATTTGTTGATAGGGTTGTTTGTTATCTTGTTGTTTAATTTTTTGAGTTCTTTGTATATTCTGGATATTAGGGCTCTATCTGAAGTGTGAGGAGTAAAGATTTGTTCCCAGGATGTAGGTTCCCTATTTACCTCTCTTATTGTTTCTCTTGCTGAGAAAAAACTTTTTAGTTTGAGTAAGTCCCATTTGTTGATTCTAGTTATTAACTTTTGTGCTATGGGCGTCCTATTAAGGAATTTGGAGCCCGACCCCACAATGTGTAGATTGAAGCCAACTTTTTCTTCTATCAGGTGCAGAGTCTCTGATTTGATATCTAGGTCCTTGATCCATTTTGAATTTACTTTTGTGCATGGCGAGAGAAAGGGGTTCAGCTTCATTTTGTTGCATATGGATTTCCAGTTTTCCCAGCACCATTTGTTGAAGATGCTATCCTTTCTCCATTGCATGCTTTTAGCGCCTTTATCAAATATAAGAAAGTTGTAATTTTGTGGATTGGTCTCTGTGTCCTCTATTCTGTACCATTGATCCACCTTCCTGTTTTGGTACCAGTACCATGCTGTTTTTGTTACTATTGCTCTGTAGTACAGTTTGAAATCTGGTATCGCTATACCTCCCGATTCACACTTCCTGCTTAGAATTGCTTTTGCTATTCTGGGTCTTTTGTTTTTCCATATGAATTTCATGATAGCTTTATCTATTTCTACCAGAAATGCCGTTGGGATTTTGATTGGCATTGCATTGAACCTGTAGAGAACTTTGGGTAATATCGCCATTTTGATGATGTTGGTTCTGCCTATCCATGAACAGGGTACATTTTTCCATCTTCTAAGATCTTCTTCTATCTCTCTCTTTAGGGTTCTGTAGTTTTCATTCAACACACCGCTCTCGCCATTAGACAGATCCTCCAGACAAAAGCTGAATAAAGAAACTATAGAACTCAATGACACAATCAATAACCTAGACTTAACCGACATATATAGAATATATCAACCATCATCAAGTGGATACACGTTCTTCTCAGCAGCACATGGATCGTACTCAAAGATAGATCATATATTATGCCATAGGGCAACTCTTAGTAAATATAAAGGAGTGGAGATAATACCATGCACCATATCTGATCATAATGGAATGAAACTGGAAATCAATGAAAAAAGAAGGAAGGAAAAATCCTGCATCACATGGAAAATAAACAATATGTTACTGAATGATCAATGGGTTACAGAAGACATAAAGGAGGAAATCAAAAAATTCTTAGAGATAAACGACAATTCAGACACAACATACCGGAATCTATGGGACACAATGAAAGCAGTTTTAAGAGGGAAATTCATTTCCTGGAGTTCATTCCTCAAAAAAAGAAAAAACCAACAAATAAACGAACTCACACTACATCTCAAAACCCTAGAAAAGGAAGAGCAAAACAACAGCAAATATAGCAGAAGACAAGAAATAATTAAAATCCGAGCGGAAATCAACGAAATTGAAACAAAAAAAAAACCATTGAAAAAATTGATAAAACTAAAAGTTGGTTCTTTGAAAAAATAAATAAGATCGACAGACCCTTAGCCATGCTAACGAAGAGAAGAAGAGAGAAAACTCAAATCACTAACATACGGGATGAAAAAGGCAATATCACAACAGACACTACAGAAATACAGAAGATAATTAGAAAGTATTTTGAAACCCTATATTCTAATAAAATAGAAGACAGTGAAGACATCGATAAATTTCTTAAGTCATATGAGCTGCCCAGATTGAGTCAGGAAGACACACACAATTTAAACAGACCAATAACAAAGGAAGAAATAGAAGAAGCCATCAAAAGACTACCAACCAAAAAAAGCCCTGGACCAGATGGGTATACAGCGGAGTTTTACAAAACCTTCAAAGAAGAATTAATACCAATACTTTTCAAGCTATTTCAAGAAATAGAAAAAGAAGGAGCTCTTCCAAATTCATTCTATGAGGCCAACATCACCCTGATCCCGAAACCAGACAAAGACACTTCAAAGAAAGAAAACTACAGACCAATATCTCTAATGAACATAGATGCAAAAATTCTCAATAAAATCCTGGCGAATCGAATACAAAAGCATATCAAAAAAATTGTGCACCATGATCAAGTAGGATTCATCCCTGGGATGCAAGGTTGGTTCAATATACGGAAATCAATAAATATTATTCACCACATCAATAGACTTAAAGATAAGAACCATATGATCGTCTCGATAGATGCAGAAAAAGCATTCGACAAAGTACAGCATCCTTTTATGTTCAAAACACTAGAAAAACTGGGGATAACAGGAACTTACCTCAACATTGTAAAAGCTATATATGCTAAGCCTCAGGCTAGCATCATTCTAAATGGAGAAAAACTGAAGGCATTCCCGCTAAAATCTGGAACAAGACAGGGATGCCCTCTCTCACCACTTCTATTTAATTTAGTCCTTGAAATACTAGCCAGAGCAATTAGACAAACAAGAGAAATTAAAGGCATAAAAATAGGAAAAGAAGAACTTAAAATATCACTATTTGCGGACGATATGATCCTATACTTAGAAGACCCAAAAGGGTCTACAAAGAAACTACTAGAACTGATAAATGAATTCAGCCAAGTGGCAGGATATAAAATCAACACGCATAAATCAAAGGCATTCCTGTATATCAGTAACAAAACTTCTGAAATGGAAATGAGGAAAACCACCCCATTCACAATATCCTCAAAAAAAATAAAATACTTGGGAATCAACCTAACAAAAGAGGTGAAAGATTTATACAATGAAAACTACAGTTAATGATTTTATGACGAATCCATATTTACTTCCTGGGAGGATTGGTTCAAGAACTGGCCCACTGACACAGTTTTACAAACTGTTCCTTTCCCATGTTATTCTGAGTCAAGCACTTTGCTATTGTTTGGACTAAAAAATAAGATACTGTCTTTTTCTTCAAATGGTTTATAGTCTAAGGAAAGAGACACAGACACATAAGACACACTTAAGTCTCTTATGACACCTAGATGATACATGGAACAGTTTGGTGATGTGAAAAAGGCTTTCCAGAAGTGATTCTGTGTTGAATATTAATGAAAGAGCAAGTGTTTGCCAGACACAATTACAAATTCAACATCTAGTAATTGCAGCAATAGGATGCTGTGAGTCATTGAGTTTTATAAAAAATATTTTCTATCCCTCTGAGCTAATGAATTCAGCTGGATCACTGAACTATTAGGGCTGGTTTAGGAAAAATTGAGATGGGCAGTTCAAGTTTGTCTTTGGCACCATCCTAAGCTGTGGGATGCCGCCCTGCCCATGAGCTAAGTATCCCCTCTCAGCCTTGAATAAAGGGGATATTGGACTAGCATTGCTACCTGTTGGAGGCCCCGATCAAGTCAAGATGGCGCTTGGCAGTTTGCCAGGAGGAGTGGTTTGTGAGGCAACGCCACCGAGCCATCAAGATGGTGGGGACTCCTTATTGGCTGATTGCTGTATCTGTAGGGGAGCAATGCTATGATTGGATGATGCTGATTGAGTCAAGCTGTATGTAATCAGTTAGATATATATACTTCTGCTGTTCTGCAATAAAGCAATTCCCACTTCAACCTTCACAAGTTGCTTGTCACCTCCCGGTTATTTTGCCCAGCAGGACTGCGGAAGCTACCCATGCGCTGTGCAAAGCAAGTGGCCTTTACCTCCGCTTTCAATGAAGTGCTTCAGCTCAGGACTTGAGCGTTACCCAATGGGATTGGGCAACACCTTTTGAAACCTTATCTCCTGACTTATTTGGTTAGAATATTATATAAAATGCCTTTTCGCTATAAATAAAGGGGTTCCAGGTGCACTCACTCTCTTGCCTTCCAGTGTGGAAGAGTGCCGCAGTCCGGCTGCAGCAAAATAACCGGGTGGGGGGGGGTGACGAACAACTTGTGTAGATTGATACAGCAGGAGTGGGAGCCGTTTATTGTAGGACAGGAGGGGTATTTATACATTCTACACAGCTTATCTAATTAACATAAACTCGATACAGCAGTCAACCAATAAGGAATCTCCACACTTAATGGCTCGCTGGCGTTACTTCACAAACCACTCCCTCTGGCAAAATGCCAGGCGCCATCCAGACTTGTTTACAGACCCTAACATTTCTCTGGCAAAATGCCAGGCGCCATCCTGACTTGTTTACAGACTCTAACATAAGAGGACCTTGGGGTCACAGAGCCGACAGCAACCTCCGTTTTGTGAAAAATTGCTTCCTTGTCCATGTGGTCTTTTCGCTGCCAGCCCAAACCATTTAGAGTGATCCCAATTCCATCGCTAGTATGGGACATGGGCGATACTAAGCAGATTTTCTGATTCTGTTTCCCACCTTTTTTAGGCCCCTCTGCCCATCCTGAAGCATAGTGTTCCTAATCACCCAGGGGGATTTTCAAGGAGATACTTCTTAGTCTGTCAGGCAAGAGCTTTTCTTTCTTCTAGGCTATGGCAAAGTTTCAACATTTACATCTGTTAACTGTCTTATTGCACAATTTAAACTTAGGGTATAAACTTAAAGGAACTTTATTTTTCTTCCCACCATGTCTATTTTAAACACTTTCTGATGATCTATTTAACTCCACCTATGGCTAATGCCTTGGGCCAGTATAATAGTTCTTATGATTTTGTTTAGTATTAATACATGATCTTCTCATCCAGATATTGTAAAGTCCAGTACAGTCTAAAATCAGAATTTTAATTTTTAAATTCAAGTTAAAACTTCTCCAGATTGGGTTTAATCTAAGCTTAGTTTATTTTGTTCCCTCTGATCTTTTATTCTTTCTTCCTATATTACTATGATGCTTCCAGTTACTCTAAGTTCAAGGTCGGGGAGAAGTTGAGAAGTCAAGGCCAAAAGGCTATTCCTTGACTGGTGTAGGTATGGATACACACACACACACACACACATGGTTGTGTGGGTAGGGGGGCTCCCCAATGTTTTTTCACTGACTTGCTACTTACAAACTTCTTTCATCCTGTTTTCTGGTGACCTACTTACTCCCTGTGGACTCACTTTTGGAATTGCTTTACTTCTCTGAGTGGTACTTTTGGGTGGAATCCCTTTCAAGATGGCCCAAGTTATCTTCCATGGGGTCTAATGAGGTCAGATAAGGGCATTCTATATATCATGGAAATAGAGTTTGCTCTTGCTGTGTGCATCACTCCAGCTCCGCTTTCAGAGCCAACTCTTTCACAATCAGCACTTTTTTTTCAGATATGAATCAGGGACAGTCCAGTGTCTATCAACTCCAGGGGACAAGGCCAAACCCTCCGAGTGGTCCTTTTGATGTGCCTGTCACTTCACTGAGAGGAATTTCCTAACTATAACTCTCACTGAAGTTATCCTCACTCATGGATTCAGCCTGATTTCCAGCCTCCCCTAATACACAGTTGATGAGGATTATGAACTAATAATTGTGAAGTTGGAGTCACACTTAGTGACTCCAACAATGATGTATTGTCAAAAATTCAGGACAGCTGGGTGTGGTGGTGCACATCTGTAATTCCAGTGGTTTGGGAAACAAAGGCAGGAGGATTGCAAGTTCGATGTCAGCCTCAGCAATTTAGGGGGACCCTGTCTCAAAATAAAAAAGAAAAGAAGAGGACTGGGGATGTGACTCAGTGGTAAAGTGCTCCTGAGTTCAATCCCCAGTAACCCTGCTCCCCCCCCCCCCAAAAAAAAAAAAAAAGAATCCAGGACAACAGGCATGTTGTTATGTGTTTTATTACAGAATCAGTAGACAATCTGTAAACAAATAACTGATTTATCTCTTTAAAAAGTTATGTGGACAGAGTACCTTTCTGGAAGTAGAAATTAAGATTTTTTAAAAGTTATTTTTTTTCTGTAGGTTTGGAGCTCATCTTTTCCCCCTGGAACACATTTTTTTTTTTGCTGATGCATTATAATTGTACATAATGGTGGGGTGTTTTGTTTTATGTTTGTATATGTATAAAATATACAATATAATTGGTCAATGTCATTGCCCAGTATTTCCCCTTTAGATCCCTCCCTCCCTCCCCCATACCTTTCCTCTACTCTACTGAACTCTCTTCAATTTTCATTAGCCCTCCCACTCTGCTTCACCTTTATTTTCCTTTCTGACTTCCACATGTAAAACTGTGACTCTTGACCTTCTGAGTTTGGCTTATTTTGCTTAATATAATATTCTCGAATTCCATCCATTGTCCTGCAAGTGACATAATTTCATTTTTATTTATGGCTGAATTAAACTCCATTGTGTATATATACCACGTTTTCTTTACCATTCTGTTGATGAACACTTGCATTGTTCCATAGTTTAGCTAGTGTGAATTATGCTGCTATAAACATGGGTGTGCTTGTATCACCATAGTATGGTGACTTTAATTCTTTAGGATAAATACTGAGGAGTAGCATAGGTGGGTCATATGGTTATTCCATGCCTAGTCTCTTGAGGAACCTCCATACTGATTTCCATAGTGGCTGTACTAATTTATACTGGTGTCCCACCAGTGGTGTAAAAGTGATCCTTTTTCCCCAAACCTCTCCGGCATTTCTTATTGTTTGTATTCTTGATGACTGCCATTCTGCCTGGTGTGAGATCCTGAAAACACATTTCTGAAACAGGAAGCTCATCAAAATATGATTAGATAGTGAATTTGATTTACACAAAAGGACTATGATGGCTATAATTAGCCTTCAACTTGTGCAAAGAGTGTCACTGAGTTATTCAAACCCTATTCATGAGCTGTGGATAATTCTCATACCACAGATGACATGATGGAGGGCACATTTCATGTCCTTGTTGCGTAGGCTGTAGATGAAAGGGTTTAAGACTGGTGTCCCCACAGAGTATATCAGTGTGATGATCTTATGAATAGCAAATGAGTTGTCAGATGTGGGACTCACATACATCACCATTATAGTTCCATAGAACAGAGACACCACAACCAAGTGAGATCCACAGGTAGAGAAGGCCTTTTGTCGTCCAGCTGAAGAGGGAACCTGCAGCACGGCTCTGAGGACCAGGGTGTAGGATCCAAGGATATACAAAATGGTGAGAATGATGATGAAACAACTCATAGAATGAAATACATGGCCTACAATGGGTGTTGGATCACAGGACAATGCCATCAGAGGTTCCACATCACACAGAAAGTGATCAATGATGTTGGCACCACAGAAAGGAAGTTGAGAAATGAAGAAAATGGGAATAGAATATGCAAGGAAACCAATGAACCAACAAAGTGACACCAAAATACCACAGAGCTGGCCAGTCATGATGGAGGGATAGTGCAGTGGGCGGCAGATGGCCAGATACCGATCATAAGCCATGATGCAGAGGAAGAAGCATTCAGTTGTGCCCAGGGAAAAGAAGAAGTAGAACTGAGTGAAGCAGCCAGAGAAGGATATGGTCTTAGTTTTCCAAAGAAAGTTGACCAGCATGTTGGGTACTGTACAAGTCACATACCAGATTTCCAGGAAGGAGAAGTTGGCTAGGAGTATGTACATAGGAGTATGGAGTCGGTGGTCCCACCACACCGCACAAATGATGGCCAGGTTCCCAGTCAGAGTCAACATGTAGACCAAGAAAATCACTGAGAAAAGGGTGATCTGCATTTTCCAGGGACCAGGAAAGCCCAATAAGACAAAATGTGCCACTGTAGCTCTCTCTGACTTATTCATGATTCCCTGACTCTGGAGAGAAAATAGACAGATAATAATGATTTACTTTGCTGCTGAAATGTCTTGAAGCTTTTCTTGAGACAGGGAGTTTGACTCATGCAGGCAAATGTACTGGCTATTCTAAAACAAGTCTCAAACAAATCCTGCCCTATTCTGAATGTGCCCTTTGGCCTCATTATTTTTTTTTTCCATAAATTCTAGGTTGTTTGAATTTGCAGTGGCACTAGATAAAACTCAGTTAAATTTCATCCTCCTTAGCTCAGTGGTAGAGTGCCTGCTCTATCATGTGCTAGGCCATGGTTTTCATCCCCAGAGCAAGAGTGGGCAGGAGACAGAAATTTTGAAATAGAGGCAAAAATGATTTGTTTTATATGTAATTTGTTTTTCATTGAAAGCTGCTCATACACGACAATTATATAGTGCTATTCACTTCAAAATATGAGGACATGTATTCATGTATGCCATCATTTCTTCTTTCTTTTCTTTTCTTCTTTCTTTTTTTTTGTTCTAGAGACTGAAATCAAGGGTGATCCACCACTGAGCTACATTTTCATGCCCTTTTTAAAAATTTCTATTTTGAGACAAGGTCTTGCTCAGTTGCCAGGCTGGCCTTGAACTTGTGATCCTCCTGCCTCAGCCTCCCAAGTCACTGGGATTATAGGTATGTCACTGCATACAGTTTATGCCATCATTTTCAAAAGATTTGAATTTTACAAATTATAGTGGCTTGTGCTTTGACATTATTTCAGATTTTTTCTGGAGCTATTTCCATTAGGAAAATTCATCTTCAATCAGTTTTTTAAAATACTAGAAGAAAACCAATGAGGATATACACATGGAATTTTAAAAATATATTTTGTTTTACCCAATTAAAGAGATTTATATGGTGCTGTAGCTCATTTAGAATTAGGCAATTAATCATTTTCTTTTAGCAAAGAAAAGTCATTATTAGTCATTCCCTGATGATTAATTTCACATGGTAATTAATCATAATTCATACACATTTAAAGAGAGGCATTTCATTGGAAGACAAATGTAACGTGAGAGGTACTGGAGAAAAAAATTTACAATAACAAAAGAGTTTCTCTTTTAAAGCTTTTTCTATTAATGCTGCCAGAATTTTCCCTTAAAATACATTATTTGGGAAATTTTGTTTTAGTTCATTTAAAAAAAACCCTCAATATTCAAAGTAACAAAGTACAAGACAAACATGTTATTTCAAAAATTAATTTCCTCACATTCTAAAAATTTTCCTTGTTTCCTTAGGAGATCATTACCAAAGAAGATATCTATCTATCTATAGATCTACAACAAAGGCATGCTGTCCATTTATAACTACTATTACTTCTACTACACACACACACACACACACACACACACACATATATATATTTATTTATTTTATGTGGTGCTGAGGATTGAACCCAGTGCCTCACAAATGCAAGACAAGCACTCTGCCACTGATCTACAGCCTCAGCCCAAGAAGATATATTTTTAAGAATCAAAAACAACTCAGAGAAAAGAGTACAATGGTATTTTTAACATATTGTGATAGCCAAAAAATTTTTAACAAGATACTGTTAACATTTTTGATTGATGAGATTAGTTAGACTTAAACCTTCTTTATATGTGTGTGTGTGTGTGTGTGTGTATACACATATCTATATATAAAATTTATAGTACTCATTGAATGTAAATAAAAAAACCTCTCCTGTTATTGAAATCACATTAAATAAATAAATATATTTATGATTATGCAGCTGTTGCAGGCTCAATAAATTAGTAATACATTAAGTGAACTATGAAACCCATCTAGAAGCAGCACAACCTCCCTGTTGAGCTGATCATGTTAAAGCAGGCTGTGATCTGGTGGACCAGAAACCATGATAAGAAGGAAACTGAAAGATGAGGATAAATGACTTTTGATTTTTCAACTAGGATGATTATTAAGAACTAAACAAACCTTCATTGAAGGTCATTTTAGTGAGGTTCCATGAAAGAATGATTCCCCACTATAGGAATTGTACACATTTTCCATCTTCCCAGGCAAGAAATTTCTCAACCGGAGGAGAGAGCAGAGAGCAGCTACTTACCATCGAATGTAGCAGCATCAGCAAGGATTCTGAATTTAGATTCATAGACTTTGACTCTAAAACTAAATGCATGGGACTTAGTTTATGTGTTCAAGGTACAGACTACTTTTGCTGATATTAGAAACAACAAACAAACTTGTAGAAAAACTTTTAGTAGCAGGAAAAGCATGATAAATGAATTTCACAGATAATTTCAATGTACTTTAAGATGCATTTCCTAATATATCCATCATTAAACTCTATGTGAAATCTTAGCCTTCATACACATGAATTTGACTTTTTCTTTTCTTTTTTAATGTTACTGTTTCCAGGTGCAGATGAGTAATGGAATGGTTAAAGAAGATAGAACTGAGAGTAGACAAAAACAAAACAAAATAAAACAAAACACACCATATTATTCCATTCTCAGTGGATAGAACTATTTCCATACCATTTTGCTCAACTTCTCTACAAAATTAGAAACTTTCTGGGTGCCTCAGCCATTTCCCAAGAGGGGGAAGACCTGGAATGACTTTGTGAACACTCAGGGCACTGATTTTTAGAGTGCATGAATTCCATGGTGATCTAAACACTCTGAGGAATTTTATTTTCCCCTAATATCACAAATCTTTCCTAGATGATCCTGAAGGACATCTGCACGGAGGGCACAGAGATCTCTCCTTTCCTGGCTTTAAGGTGGAGGTCCAGTGTGAGAGCTTCTTGCATGACTAATTTTACTTGCCTTGTACTCTAAGATCCTAGGGGCCTATTTTTCACTGTGTAGAGATTCTGTGCTGGTCCTACTTATGCCTCATGTTTGCCACTGTTGAGAATTCACAGGTCTCTCTTCCAGTGAGCCTGTAATTTTCCATGTTGTCCATAGGGGATTTCTTCTTTCTTGTCTGGGGCTTTCATTGATATTCTTCAATAACTTGATCTATGGGGATTATTAAAAATAGCATGCTACATCAACTTGGGGAGACACCCTGTGGTCTCCTTAAGCTCAAGTTTCTCAAACGGGATGGATTATTGTGCCACAGGATACACAGAGTCCCCAATGAAATGTCTTTCTGAAGGGCTAATTTTACTCAGAAAAATAATTTTATATGTTAGGGATTAGAAAGTACAATTTATGATTTTTTTTTTTAAGATAAAACTTTGGACTTCAAAGAAATGTCACAGCCAAATTCTCCATGTCCTCTGACCACTGTTGCCAAACTTGCTTTGGTAGAAATACACTAAGAGCATTACGCCTCTTAGCATTGGTGGCCCGGTTTCCTTGCATTTCTCATTTCATTGTGAAACGGTCATGACTAAAATGGTGAACTCTCATTTTAGAGGACTGGTCCTTCCGCTGATGACCTTCCTGTTTCAGGATAGGTTTTGGGTATAAATATGAAATTCATTAATTTTCTCTGAATACTTTTATGACCAAGACTTTGCCCTGTAGCCTCCTGAGAGGAACACATACCTATCCTGTACAAATAAAAATATATTGAGGGTATTGTTATTCCATATTACACAAGATATGAAGGTTATCACATTGACTTTGGAGGAAACAATATGAATAAAGATTCCAGATGAGAGTAAATGTGTTTGAGGTAAAATAAGAGGGCTGATCATCATGAACTGTAAGGCTCACACTGTGGGTCAGTAGGAGAGAAGAGTGAATGGGGCTTTGGGTTACAGAAAGAAAGTTTTCAATTATTCCTAAGTGATAGAGGCATGAAGCATAAAAGGGTGATGAATACTGTAAGTTTGGTGTGAAAGACAGCTTCAAACTAGGGAAGATGTCCATTCCTAGCAGTTTTTTTTTTGTGGCTTCTCAATCTGTTGTTATCTTTAAGAATATTTATTTAATGAATTTAAAAGATTACACTCTTTTCCAAGGCTTCAGAACACATGCAATTAATTTCTTACATCAGCTAAGGTTAAGACAAGCAAATAAAATATACATAATAGAAAAAGGATGTATGTATGTAAACATGTATACAAACACATGTATTGTTGATTTTATATATATGTATATATACATATATCTATCTATCTATCTATCTATCTATATATGAACAAAATGTAACAAATGAACAAAATGAACAAAATGTACTCAGTGAGGCCATGTCTGTTAATGCATGTTAAAAATATTTTATTGAGCATTTATCACCAATGAGCTGAAACAGAACTGCTAAGGGATTGTGAAAGATAAGTTTTTCCCTCTCCTTATAAGTATGAACCAGAACACATTTACTGAAGCCATTCTCTACTATTATTATAAGTAACTAAGGTCAAAAATGACACACTTAGGGGCTGGGGATGTGGCTCAAGCGGTAATGCGCTCCCCTGGCATGCGTGGGGCACTGGGTTCGATCCTCAGAACCACATTAAAAAAAAAATAAAAGATGTTGTGTCCACCGAAAACTAAAAAATAAATATTAAAAAATTCTCTCTCTCTCTCTAAAAAAAATGACACACTTAGTATGTAAATTACCACAGCTTCTATGGAAAAAAAGTATGGAGTTTCCTCAGAACACTAAAAAGAGAGCATTTGTATGATCTAGCAATCTCATTCCCCAGTATATAACCAAAGAAAATGAAGTCAGGATACAAGAGAGATACCTATACATTGGTATTTATTG
Organism: Marmota flaviventris; assembly: GCF_047511675.1. Lineage (NCBI taxonomy): Eukaryota > Metazoa > Chordata > Mammalia > Rodentia > Sciuridae > Marmota > Marmota flaviventris. The sequence continues at coordinate 80,419,743 of NC_092499.1, read as the reverse complement.
TGGCACTATTAAGATAGTTAAGATATGCAATCAGTCTAGGTGCTCATCAATAGATGAATGGATAAAGAATATATGGTGTGTGTGTATATACATGGTGTGAGTATATATGTATGCACATATATGTATGTATATACACACAAACACATATGAAATACTGTCATTTGCAGCAAAATGAATGGAACTAGATGACGTCATTTGTTAAGCAAAATAAGCCAAATATAGAAAGTGCAGTATTGCTTGTTCTCTTTCATATGTATGAGACCCCAGATTCAATCCCCAGGACCATAGGGGAAAAGAAGTTGACCTGAAAGTAGAAGAGGGATTGCTAGCGACAGGGAAGTATGGGGGAGGGGGAACAAATGTAGAAGGTGGATGAACATGATCAGTAAATTCCATTATTCTGTACAATAAAAATAATTCTTTAACCTCTTAAAAGAAAAGTGGCCTATTCAACATTTATTTCCAAGTGGTTTCAGCTTTAACTAGTTATTAATCCCAGGACTTTTTTAAGGGCATTTTTCATGTCTTTGTTTCTGAGACTGTAGATAAGGGGATTTAGGAATGGAGTTCCTGCTGAGTAAACCAAAGTGACGATCTTTTGCATTCCTGCTGGGTTCCCTGATGTAGGGCTCACATACATCACCATAAGGGTTCCATAGAATAGAGACACCACCATTAGATGGGACCCACATGTAGAGAAAGCTTTAGTTCGACCAGCACCAGAGGGAACACGAAGCACAGCTCTGAGTACCATAGTATAAGATCCTAGGATGGAGAGGAAGGGCCCAAAGATAATCATTGAGTTGAAGGTGTAACAGATAAGCTCAGTGGAAGGAGCAGAGACACAGGCCAGGGCCAACAATGGGCCTGGGTCACACACGATGTGGTCAATGATGTTAGGTCCACAAAAGGGAAGTTGGGAGATGAGGACGATGGGGACTGGATAGCAGAGGAATCCACTCACCCAGCACACGCAGATCAGGGTTACACAGAACTTCCTAGTCATGATGGATGGGTAGTGTAATGGACGGCAGATGGCCAGGTACCGATCATAAGCCATAACTGATAAGAAGAAACACTCTGTTGTACCCAGTGAAAAAAAGAAATAGAATTGGAGGAAGCAGCCAGAGAAGGAGATAGTCTTAGTCTCAGAGAGGATATTTACCAGCATGTTTGGGACAGTGGAGGAAGCATACCAAATTTCTAAAAAGGCAAAATTTCCCAGGAGGATGTACATTGGTGTGTGGAGTCTCCTGTCCCATTTCACTGCGTAGACAATAGCTCCATTCCCCAACAAGGTCAGGAGATAGAGAACCAGAATTAATGAGAAGAAGAAAATCTGCATCTTCCTTTGACCATGGAAACCCAGGAGGATGAATTCAGTCACAAAATGCACTGTTCTATTCTGGGATCCTAAAGCTGTTAGAAAAACAGAAGTAACCAAGAAGTGAGCAATGAGGTACTTTTGTAGGTTTTGCTCATACAATACTGGAAAATGTACTAAGTGTTTTTACACCATCTCATTTAGTTTTCCTAATGAGCCTTTGAGTTGTAAGGAGGTCCACTTTATCCTCCTCTTTCATAGATAAGAAAATTGATATTCAGAGAGATTTAAGGGTTTCACTTAGATATGTGCACTCAGGAAATCCTAGAAATACTGGTATATTTGGAGATGGATTTGGAATAGACCTCATTTAATTTCAAATGTTCCTATAATACCGAGTCTTAGTAATGTTTCATCTTTAATGGTAAAAATCATTGCCCCTTGTATATTCTATGTATGAATATAAACTTTGATCTCATCCTTTCACTTCGCTGAAAAATTTAGTATAAATATGAAAAACAACTGCCAAATGATACCTCCAATAAAAAAACAAGTAAGATTGGAACTGTGGGATCAGAGTCTTGAGCCCACTTACATTTGTTACTTTTAGGGAGGTGCTGCAGGACACCTCCGAATCTGTAAAATATTGTGAGAACTACCTATCTAGTTCTCTCTGGATCAGACTCTTCCCAAGTAGTGTCTGGATTTGGTGAACAGTCCAGCTCATTCCTCTCCTGAGGAACTCTGGTTGTCTCTGAGTAGTTCATGTTGAGCAAAATTGGTTTCCTTTTATTAATTTTACACATTGATTTTGGCACTCCCCAGGTAAATTTAAACTCTCCTGAAGCTATACAAAGGAAGTCTAATTTCCCTTTCGTGATGGTGATGGTGGGGTCTTAAGTAATTGAATTCAGGTGTTATATCACTTGTACATGATTTCTTTTGTGGACCATGGTTTCCCCTGGCTTCATCCCACCCTCACTGCCCAAACTGCACTCTTCTATGTTGTGGCTTGGTTTGTGAGACACTTTGCTACTGGGTAAGTCTGTTTCTCTAGTATGTAAAACCATGTGCCTTCATTTTTGTTAGAATTAAGCCCTAAACTCTATAATAGATCTCTTTGTCATCTTACTTTTATTTTAAGTATGAATTAAATAATTAATAGAAGGGTCTCTTTAGGATGTGCAGAGACCAGAAAGATCTTTCTGATATTGGTTGCATCAAGAGTTGAGACCAGACTAAAGAAGTGGATATTTTGCTAACAACCTTCTTAAAATATTGGTTCAGGCTTATTTCTATGACCTAAAGTTTCTTGGTTAAAGTATGATATTTGACTGAGTAAGCCAACATCAGTATTTTAGATTTAACAATATATTGCCTTTAAAAGTAGGAAAATTGATCACATTATTTATTAATGTCACTGTGAAGATACTCACAAAATTCCATAATTATGCCATTTATACAATCTGCAGAAATCAAGAGGTTTGCTTCTTCGTACTTGATCAAACCTGGACAAATTCAGAATGATAAATGTCTTATTGCCAAGATATTTAAATTTACAATATTTTTAGATATTTAAATTTACAATATTTTTAGAATAATGAAAACATTTATCTAATGAACATGATTTTAATGAAAATGTACATTTTCTCCAAGTGATTTAGTTCAATGGATTATAATTATGATGACCACATGTACTGAAATTTCCAGAAGAATTTTAATTTCAAATATACTTTCCATAATAATACTTATATTTACCAGACTACATGCTATCATTCTGAGTTTGAAAATAGCTTGCAATAAAAAGGTTAGGTGCTGAATTTAAATTGTAGCACTTTATTTATTTATTTAGGCACTTGACAAATATTTATTTATTGTTAATTATTTTCCTATCATTGTGGGGTACAATAGTGAACACAAAGAATAAAATTTCTCCCCCATTACAAATTTATTTTGCCAAAGCAATCAAGAATGCTGCTACAGGGCTGGGGTTGCAGCTCAGTGGTAGAGCACGCCTAGCATGTTTGAGGCACTGGGTGTGATTTTCAGAACTGCATAAAAATAAATGAATAAAATAAAGTTCCATTGACAACTAAAAAAATATTACAAAAAAAATTCTGCTAAATCATTAGTCCCATGCATAGATAATTTCTTGAGCTGTGTGTTTTGCAGTGTGCCCATCTGTATACTGTGGGTCATAAAAGATATTTATTCCAGTTAGGAATACTTAAATAAATCTATAGTGCAGCTGGCATGACAACTTTTATTTAGTATCAAAACAGATATTGAGGCTTTTTAAGACACTATGCAATAACATGAGACACAAATTAACTTACCCTACTCACAGACCAGGAAATTCTTGGTACCTTCCAATGCATTGTGTGTGACCCGGAACCAAAACTTGAATCTTGACTCCTACTTTGGTAATTATTTGATTTCATGCTAGCCAAGATCTTATTGACATGTTTTTCTGCCAGAGTGAAATTTTAGCTATATAGGATCAGAGAAAGATAGATAAACTACACAGATGATTCAAAATCTCACTGCATCATTTCTATAACATACACCTCTAAAGTACATCTATTAGCAGATCACGGGGAAAATTTAAATTCACCTCTTTTGTCTTTCTGTTCATCTCAAAAGATAGTACAAATGCACAGTTGGAGAGAAGAGGACAAACAACCATGAAATCCATTTTGTATAACTGAGAAGGGAGCCAGACCCTCCTCTACAGCTTTAACCACTTATGGGAATTTAATTCCACTGGCCCTGAAATAAGTTCTTTTTAAATTATAAGAACATGGATTCATCTTCTTTTAAAAATTTATGTTTTTGAAGTTAATGTATAGGCAAATCCAAAGGAAAAGAGAGTCCACTGACCTGTTTCTTTCTTTCTTTGTACTTACTATTTGTCACTTGCAACAACTCTAAAAAAATAACAACCTGCTTTAATTGCTCCTGTTGGAAGATAATTTGTTCATCGACTAATTTACAAAGTGGTACAAGGTCACGCATATTTTAACTGAAAGGAATTTAGTGATTCCTCAAAAATATCTAAGACATTTGAACACTACTTTCCCTGAGTTGTAGCGTGAGCCCTTAGTGTGTTTGTGTCACTCCAGGCTCCCTTAGGGGTATGATGGGAGAAGTGGAGAACCTAACGTGTTCTGACAAAGAACAAAGCAACAAAGAATTTAAGGATTTGCAGAAGAACCGCCTGCTCTTGTCATCTTGAATGAAGTGGGACAGTGGCTCTCAGATGCAGGCTGACTTCCTTACATACCTGATAGCATTTCTGACTTGGAGAGGAAGATGTGAGAGAAACTCAGCCATAAGAATCTTCTCCTTGGGCTGGGGATGTGGCTCAAGCGGTAGCGCGCTCGCCTGGCATGCGGGTGGCCGGGTTCGATCCTCAGCACCACATACAAACAAAGATGTTGTGTCCGCTGAAAACTAAAAAATAAATATTAAAAAATATTCTCTCTCTCTCTTTCTCTCTTTAAAAAAAAAAAAGAATCTTCTCCTTTATATAGTAAGAAAGTTGACTCACGGATGGAAAATATTATTTGCAACTTGAGAGACTTAACATCTTTTAGTGCTCTGAGCCAAATGAGCTGTGTTTTATAAGTCAGTGATTATTAAGAGTTTACAAATCTCTCCAGAATAGGATCCACAGTTCCCCTGTGTGTCTTCAGGGAGCTTCCCCGTTCCTTCCCTGTGCCTCTGTTTCTGTGTATGCATTACATTCTACCTGTATCTGTTTATATTTTCCCCAGGGGGTTGACTAGTGAGACAAAGAGGCAAGGAAAACTTTCCTTTTTTGTGGAGATATTCTCTCTGTAAAGAACAGATATTTCTGAACGGTGGGGTAGGGGTTGGGGGTGGCAAGGGAGAGGTTAATGGAGGAGGAGAGAGAATGGATGTGTAGCCAAGTGTGCATGTGTGCAAGTGGGATGTTTTCAAAACATACTCTTCAAAATAGAATTGCATCATTCATTCAGCCATAGAACAGGTAATTTCAGGCTGCCATTCGCCTGCGGCTCGCAGACAAATTACTCAGGCTCAGTGCTAAATAACCCGCGGAAACTGCTTCTTGGAGCCTGCTCCTATCAGAACATACACCAAGCACAGAGCGGCTGAATTCCGGCTCCCAGAACTGCTCTGGCCCAGGGATAAAGAACCCGCGGAAACTGCTTCTCGGTCCGGGTCCTGCTGAATACTGTGGAGGTAAATACCAACCGAGCCTTCATAGACAGTGGCAACAGGACTGAGACGGGGCTTGTGAGGGCCAGTCAGGATTCACCCGTTGCTTTGGTCACCCGGCAAAGGGAAGGAAATGCTGCCATTCGCATGGGATACCAACATGGCAGAGATCTGATGTCATCAGAAAGCGGCGGAGGAGAGAACTTCATCGATACCAGCGGCGACAGAAACAGTTGGTCTCCTGGTAAAGAAAGTGAGTCACAAACACCCGAGTCTCTCTCACTTTGTCATCAAGCCAGAGGGGCAGAGCAGAGCCGCCGCCCGCGCCCGGAACAGGCCCAGCGGCCCGCCGGCGTGGTAGTCACGTAACCCCAATTGGAGTAGGGGCAGAGCCGAGCTGCCACCCGCGCCCGCAAGGTAGGCAGACCTGCGACCGACCAGCAGAACAGGCCCAGTGGCCCGCGGGCGTGGTAGGAGGGGCAGGGCAGAGCCGCCGCCCGCGCCTGCAAGGTAGGCAGACCTGCGACAGACCGGCGGATCAGGCCCAGCAGCCTGCTGGCGTGGTACACACATCACCCCAATTGGAATAGGAGCAGAGCAGAGCCGCCGCCCACCCCCGGAACAGGCCCAGCGACCTGCCGGCGTGGTAGTCACGACACCCCAATTGGAGTAGGGGCAGAGCAGAGCCGCCACCCGCGCCCGCAAGGTAGGCAGACCTGCGACCGACCGGCAGGACAGGCCCAGCGGGCGTGGTAGGAGGGGCAGGGCAGAGCTGCCGCCCGCGCCTGCAAGGTAGGCAGACCTGCGACAGACCGGCGGATCAGGCCCAGCGGCCTGCCGGCATGGTAGTCACGACACCCCAATTGGAGTAGGGGCAGAGCAGAGCCGCCACCCGCGCCCGAAAGGTAGGCAGACCTGCGACCGACCAGCGGAACAGGCCCAGTGGTGTGCCGGTGTGACAGACACGTCACCCCATTTGGAGTAGGGGCAGAGCAGAGCCGCTGCCCGTGCCCGCAAGGTAGGCAGACCTGCGACCGACCGGTGGAACAGGCCCAGTGGCCGGCCGGGGTGGTAGGCACGTCACCCCAATTGGAGTAGGAGCAGAGCAGAGCCTTCGCCCGCGCCCGGAAGAGGCCTAGCGGTCCGCGGGTGTGGTAGACAAGTCACACCAATTGGAGGAGGGGCAGAGCAGAGCCACCGTCCGCGCCTGCAAGGTAGGCAGACCTGCAACTGACCGGTGGATCAGGCCCGGTGGCCTGCCGGCGTGGTACACACGTCACCCCAATTGGAGTAGGGGCAGAGTAGAGCCGCCTCCTGTGCCCGGAATAAGCCCAGCGACCCGCCGGCATGGTAGACACGTCACCCCAATTGGAGTAAGGGCAGAGCAGAGCCGCCGCCCACGCCTGCAAGGTAGGCAGACCTGCGACCGACCAGCAGAACAGGCCCAGAGTTCCGAGGGCATGGTAGACACGTCACACCAATTGGAGGAGGGGCAGAGCAGAGCCGCCACCCGTGCCTGCAAGGTAGGCAGACCGCCACCCGACCCTGCAAGAGAGACTTTTCAACTATACAAGAGCAATATAAATATATAGGGGGAAAAATTTTCAAAAACACAACAGTTTCACCAAGCACAAAGAAACGCGAGCAGTATGAAAAGACAAGGAAAGAAAGGACCACAAGCAATGCAGGTCAACTCAACTTTAGAAGAGGTAACAGATGCAGCAGATGGAATGTCAGATAAAGAATTCAGGATATACATGCTTCAGATGATCTGGAGTCTCAAGGAAGACATCAGACAGCAAAATCAGACAATGAAAGATCACTTCGACAATGAATTACACAAACAAATCCAGGAAGCAAAAGATCAACTATACAGGGAGATAGAGGTTATAAAAAACAAACAAACAGAAATCCTAGAAATGCAGGAAGCAATAAACCAACTTAAAAACTCAATTGAGAATACTACCAGCAGAGTAGAACACTTAGAAGATAGAACATCAGACAATGAAGACAAAGTATTTCAACTTGAAAAGAACATAGACAGCTCAGCAAGACTGTTAAGAAACCATGAGCAGAACATCCAAGAAATATGGGATAACATAAAGAGACCAAACTTAAGAGTCATTGGGATACAGGAAGGTATAGAACCCCAAACCAAAGGAATGAGCAATCTATTCAATGAAATAATATGAGAAAACTTCCCAGACTTGAAGAATGAGACAGAATCCCAAATCCTAGAAGCCTACAGGACGCCGAATGTGCAAAATCATAAGAGATCCACACCTAGACACATTATAATGAAGATGCCCAACATACAGAATAAGGAGAGAATTTTAAAAGCTACAAGAGAAAGGAAGCAGATTACATTTAGGGGTAAACCAATCAGGATAACAGCTGATCTTTCAACACAGACTATGAAAGCTAGAAGATCCTGGAATAACATATTTCAAACACTGAAAGAAAATTAAAACCTTCCACGATAAACAAAAGTTAAAAGAATTTGCAGCTAGAAAAGCATCTCTTCAAAAAATCCTCGGCAAAACATTACAGGAAGAGGAAATGGAAAATAACAATGAAAACCAACAGTGCGAAGTAGGACAGTAAAGGGGGGAAAAATAATCAAAGAGGAAAACAAACCATGTTTAGTAACATAAATAAACAAATATGGCTGGAAGAACAACCCATATCTCAATAATAACCCTAAATGGTAATGGCTAAAACTCACCAATTAAGAGACACAGGCTAGTAGAATGGATCACAAAACAAGACCCAACAATATGCTGCCTACAGGAGACGCATTTGATAGGAAAAGACATACATAGGCTGAAGGTGAAAGGTTGGGAAAAATCATATCACTCATATGGACTTCGGAAACAAGCAGGAGTATCCATACTCATATCAAATAAAATAGATTTCAAGCCAAAGTTAATCAAAAGGGATAAAGAGGGACACTACATACTGCTCAAGGGAACCATACACCAACAAGACATAACAATCATAAATATATATGCCCCAAACAATGGTGCAGCTATGTTCATCAAATAAACTCTTCTCAAGTTCAAGAGTCTAATAGACCACCATACAATAATCATGGGAGACTTCAACACACCTCTCTCACCACTGGACAGATCTTCGAAACAAAAGTTGAATAAGGAAACTATAGAACTCAATAAAAGAATTAATAACCTAGACTTAATTGACATATATAGAATATACCACCCAACATCAAGCAGTTACACTTTTTTCTCAGCAGCACATGGATCCTTCTCAAAAATAGATCATATATTATGTCACAGGGCAACTCTTAGACAATATAAAGGAGTAGAGATAATACCATGCATCTTATCTGATCATAATGGAATGAAACTGAAAATCAACGATAAAAGAAGGAAGGAAAAATCATGCATCACTTGGAGAATGAACAATAGGTTACTGAATGAACAATGGGTTATAGAAGACATCAAGGAGGAAATTAAAAAATTCTTAGAGATAAATGAAAACACAGACACAACATATCGGAATCTATGGGACACATTGAAAGCAGTTCTAAGAGGAAAATTCATTGCTTGGAGTTCATTCCTTAAAAAAAGAAAAAACCAACAAATAAATGATCTCATACTTCATCTCAAAATCCTAGAAAAAGAAGAGCAAAACAACAGCAAAAGAAGTAGAAGGCAAGAAATAATTAAAATCAGAGCTGAAATTAATGAAATCGAAACAAAAGAAACAATTGAAAAAATTGACAAAACTAAAAGTTGGTTCTTTGAAAAAATAAATAAAATCGACAGACCCTTAGCCGTGCTAACGAAGAGAAGAAGATAGAGAACTCAAATTACTAGCATACGGGATGATAAAGGCAATATCACAACAGACACTTCAGAAATACAGAAGATAATCAAAAATTATTTTGAATCCTTATACTCCAATAAATTGGAAGATAGTGAAGGCATCGATAAATTTCTTAAGTCATATGATCTGCCCAGATTGAGTCAGGAGGATATAGACAACCTAAACGGACCAATATCAATTGAGGAAATAGAAGAAACCATCAAAAGACTACCAACTAAGAAAAGCCCAGCACCGGATGGGTATACAGCAGAGTTTTACAAAACCTTTAAAGAGGAACTAATACCAATACTTTTCAAGCTACTTCAGGAAATAGAAAAAGAGGGAGAACTTCCAAATTCATTCTACGAGGCCAACATCACCCTGATTCCTAAACCAGACAAAGACACTTCAAAGAAAGAAAACTACAGACCAATATCTCTAATGAACCTAGATGCAAAAATCCTCAATAAAATTCTGGCGAATTGGATACAAAAATATATCAAAAAAATTGCGCACCATGATCAAGTAGGATTCATCCCTGGGATGCAAGGCTGGTTCAATATACGGAAATCAATAAATGTTATTCACCACATCAATAGACTTAAAAATAAGAACCATATGATCATCTCGATAGATGCGGAAAAAGCATTCAACAAAGTACAGCATCCCTTTATGTTCAAAACTCTAGATAAGCTAGGGATAACAGGAACATACCTCAATATTGTAAAAGCAATCTATGCTAAGCCTCAGGCTAGCATCATTCTGAATGGAGAAAAATTGAAGGCATTCCCTCTAAAATCTGGAACAAGACAGGGATGCCCTCTCTCACCACTTCTGTTCAACATAGTTCTCGAAACACTGGCCAGAGCAATTAGACAGACGAAAGAAATTAAAGGCATAAAAATAGGAAAAGAAGAACTTAAATTATCACTATTTGCAGATGACATGATTCTATACCTAGCAGCCCAAAAGGGTCTACAAAGAAACTACTAGAGCTAATAAATGAATTCAGCAAAGTGGCAGGATATAAAATCAACACGCATAAATCAAAGGCATTCCTGTATATCAGCGACAAATCCTCTGAAATGGAAATGAGGACAACTACTCCATTCACAATATCCTCAAAAAAAATAAAATACTTGGGAATCAACCTAACAAAAGAGGTGAAAGACTTATACAATGAAAACTACAGAACCCTAAAGAGAGAAATAGAAGAAGATCTTAGAAGATGGAAAAATATACCCTGTTCATGGATAGGCAGAACTAACATCATCAAAATGGCGATATTACCAAAAGTTCTCTATAGGTTTAATGCAATGCCAATCAAAATCCCAACGGCATTTCTTGTAGAAATAGAGAAAGCAATCATGAAATTCATATGGAAAAATAAAAGACCCAGAATAGCAAAAACAATGCTAAGCAGGAAGTGTGAATCAGGCGGTATAGCGATACCAGACTTCAAACTATACTACAGAGCAATAGTAACAAAAACAGCATGGTACTGGTACCAAAACAGGTGGGTGGACCAATGGTACAGAATAGAGGACACAGAAACCAATCCACAAAACTACAACTATCTTATATTTGATAAAGGGGCTAAAAGCATGCAATGGAGGAAGGATAGCATCTTCAACAAATGGTGCTGGGAAAACTGGAAATCCATATGCAACAAAATGAAACTGAATTCCTTTCTCTCGCCATGCACAAAAGTTAATTCAAAATGGATCAAGGAGCTTGATATCAAATCAGAGACACGGCGTCTGATAGAAGAAAAAGTTGGCTACGATCTACATACTGTGGGGTCGGGCTCCAAATTCCTCAATAGGACACCCATAGCACAAAAATTAATAACTAGAATCAACAAATGGGACTTACTCAAACTAAAAAGTTTTTTCTCAGCAAAAGAAACAATAAGAGAGGTAAATAGGGAGCCTACATCCTGGAAACAACTCTTTATTCCTCACACTTCAGATAGAGCCCTAATATCCAGAGTATACAAAGAACTCAAAAAATTAGACAATAAGATAACAAATAACCCAATCAACAAATGGGCCAAGGACCTGAACAGACACTTCTCAGAGGAGGACATACAATCAATCAACAAGTACATGAAAAAATGCTCACCATCTCTAGCAGTCAGAGAAATGCAAATCAAAACCACCCTAAAATACCATCTCACTCCAGTAAGATTGGCAGCCATTAGGAAGTCAAACAACAACAAGTGCTGGCGAGGATGTGGGGAAAAGGGTACACTTGTACATTGCTGGTGGGTCTGCAAGTTGGTGAGGCCAATTTGGAAAGCAGTATGGAGATTTCTTGGAAAGCTGGGAATGGAACCACCATTTGACCCAGCTATTCCCCTTCTCAGTCTATTCCCTAAAGACCTAAAAAGAGCATGCTACAGGGACACTGCTACATCAATGTTCATAGCAGCACAATTCACAATAACAAGACTGTGGAACCAACCTAGATGCCCTTCAATAGATGAATGGATAAAAAAATGTGGCATTTATACACAATGGAGTATTACTCTGCATTAAAAAATGACAAAATCATAGAATTTGCAGGAAATGGATGGCATTAGAGCAGATTATGCTAAGTGAAGCTAGCCAATCCCTAAAAACAAATGCCAAATGTCTTCTTTGATATAAGGAGAGTAACTAAGAACAGAGTAGGGACGAAGAGCATGAGAAGAAGATTAACATTAAACTGGGATGAGAGGTGGGAGGGAAAGGGAGAGAGAAGGGAAATTGCATGGAAATGGAAGGAGACCCTCAGGGTTATACAAAATTTCATACAAGAGGAAGTGAGGGGAAAGGGGAAAATAATACAAGGGGGAGAAATGAAGGACAGTAGAGGGGGTAGGGAGAGAAGAGGGGAGGGGAAGGGAGGGGAAGGGGGATAGTAGAGGATAGGAAAGGCAGCAGAATACAACAGACACTAGTATGGCAATATGTAAATCAATGGATGTGTAACTGATGTGATTCTGCAATCTGTATACGGGGTAAAAATGGGAGTTCATAACCCACTTGAATCAAAGTGTGAAATATGATATATCAAGAACTATGTAATGTTTTGAACAACCAACAATAAAAAATTAAAAAAATAGAATTGCTTTATTCTTTTAAAAAAGCCATGTAATTGACAAACATTTATTAGGTACCTACTGTGTGTCAGACTCTGGGTTAAAAACTGAGTACCCATAGATGATGAGAAAAAACAAGGTCAAAACTTCAAGGAGCTTACATGCTTGTTTTGGATTCAAATATAAAGATATGAAGCAATACCTAAACGTGATAAAAACCCATTTATAATAACCCAGAAGCTAATGTACTAAGTCGGGAAAGCTGAAAGCTTTCTTTCTAAGATCTGGAACTAGACAAGGATGCCCACTTTCACCACTTTTATTTAACATAGTGCTGTAAGACCTAGCCAGAGCTGTTAAGTCAAGAGAAGGAAATTAATGCATCCAAATTGGAAAAGAAGAAGTCAAACTGTGACTGTTTGCAGATGGCATGTCTTAAATATAGAAAACCTCAAAGACTCCACCCAAAACAAGACAAAACAAAAAACAATTAGAACAAATGATTTCAATAAAACTGCAGGATTAAAAAAAAAACAATATACGAAAGTAGTTTTACTATTCCAATTATGAACTATTGAAACAGAAATAAAGAAAGGAATCCATTTATAATGGCTACAAAAATACCTAGGAATAAATTTAACCAAAGAGGTGAAAGATGTCTACAATGAAAATTATAAAACATTTATGAGTTTCTTAAGAGAACACAAAAAAGTGAAAAGACATACTGTGTTTATGGATTAGAATAATCCAATGCACTGTTGATGGGAATATGAATTAGTACAGCCATTATGGAAAAGAGTTCATTTCCTCACCAAATGAAAACCAGAACTACTTTATGGTCCTGCAATTCCACTCCTGGATATATATCCAAAGGAAATGAAATCAGTATGTCAAGGAGATACCTGTAATGCTATGTTCATTACAGCACTATGGATAATAGCCAAGAATGGAAACAGACTAATCTTTTCTTGTAGTTCATATATAAATATTTGAATGTTTTCACCATTAAGAAATGATAAATGTTCAAGGAGATAAGTATATTTACCAGGACTGAATCATTTTACATGTATACATGCATCAAAATATCACATAGTACCCTATAAATGTGTAGAATTTTATGTATCAATTTAAATAATTTTAAAAAGTCTAATGTCATTTTTTATAGAAATAGAGAAAGCAATTCTAAAATTCAGTTAAACCCTTGACTAATCACAAAAACTTTGAAGAGTTAAGGCAATAATGAACAAAAAGAACAAAGCTGCAGGCATCACACAACCTGATTTCAAGCTATACTACAAATGATAGTCACTGAGACAGCAATGTACTAGCATAAAAATAAACTCATCCATCAAAGGAACAGAGTAGGAAGCTTAGAGAGGAACCCATGCACTTACATAAGTAAATGCACATGGTCCATAAAGGTGCTAAGTGTACACACTGAGAAAAGGACAATCTCTTCAATAAATGTGCTGGAAAACTGGATATCCCTATGCAAGGGAATGAGACTTGACCTTTATCTCACTCCATGTACAATAATCAATGCAAGGGGCTGGGGTTGTGGCTCAGTGGTTGAGTACTTGCCTTGCATGTGTAAAGCACTGGGTTCAATCCTCAGCACAACAGAAACAAAATGAATAAGTGGAATAAAGATATTGTGTCCATATACATTAAAAATATTAAAAAAATAAATGCAAAATGAATTAAAGACTTCAATATAAGACCCCAAACCATAAAATGACTATAAGGAAAATATAGGTGGAAAACTACTCAACATTGGTCTGGGCAGTGATTTTTTAAATCTTTAAAAACTTCAAGGGCTGGGGATATAGCTCAGTTGGGTATAGTGCCTGCCTTGAATGCATAAGGCTCTGGGTTCAATCCCAGCACAACACACACACACACACACACACACACACGTAACTATAACCTCCAAAGCTCAGAAAACAAAACAAAAATAGACAATTACATATAATTCAGCTCCAACAAAGAATGATTGAATTTGTTCAAATGAGAGGATTTTTTTTTAAAAGTAATAATCCTCTTTTTTTTTCATGTTCAAGTTTTTTTTTAATTATCACTTTTCCTTTTGGATATTTTTTAAAAAATGTTTCCTTTCAGACCAGAAAAACCTGATTATTTGGATTGTGATTTTAGCTCTTTAAACACGCACTAAATTTAGGGAAAAAAAGAACAAATAATTTTATGGCATTACATAACAATAAAAATCTTTTTCACAGTGAAGGAAACAATCAACAGAATGAAGATTTAACCTATGAAGAGAAAATATTCACAATCCATACATCTAATAAGGTTAATATCCAAAAATATAAGGAACTCAAGCAACTAAATGAAAGAAACCAAATAATCCAATTAAAAGATGAACAAGGTATCCGAGGAGACTTTTCTCTAGAGAACACATACACATTACCAACAAATATATGGAAAAACACTCAACATCTATAATTATTATAACCACAGTGATATTTCACCTTATATCTGTAAGAATGTCTATTATCAAAAAAGACAAAAGATAAGCATTGGCAAATATATCAAGAAAATGGAATCCTTGCTCATTGGGCATTGAATTAACACAACCTTTGTGGGAAAATGTGTGGAAGTTCCTCAGAAAACCAAAATTAGAGTTACTATATGATCCAGCAGTCTCATTTCTGGGTATATACACAAAAGATTTTAAATAAGTATGTTGAAGATACATTCCCAAATCCATTGCAGCATAATTTATAATAGTCTTTTTATAGAATCGACTTAGATGTCTGTCATCAGATGAATGGATAAAGAAAAGGTGGATTACAATGCAGTTTTAAAATGCAGTAGTTTCTTTTTTATTTGTGATAATATGGAAGGAATTGAAAAACATGTTAGGTCCAATAAAGCACAGAACAAATACTGCATATTCTCACCTGTGTGTGGAATCTAAAATATTGAAACTCAAAGAAGTAGAGAGTACAATGGTAGTTATCAAGGACTAAGAGGATGGAGAAGAAATGGGCAGATGATGGTCAAAGGGTACAGAGCCTTAATTAGATAGGAGCAATAAGTGTTTTCTTTTTGAGACATACTGCAGTGTATGCAGTGCAGTGAGTATAGTAATAATGTATCAAACATTTCAAAATTGCTAAAAGGATAATTTTTTTTATTTTTAATTTTTGGGTACTGGGGATTGAACTCAGGAACACTCAACCACTGAGCCACATCTTCAGTCCTATTTTGTATTTCACTTAGAGTAAGAGGATAAATTTCAAATGTTCTCACCACAAAAATAAGTATTTAAAATGATGGATATTTTAATTAGCTCAATTTAAATATTCAACATTGTATTCATTAATCATAGCATCAGTTTGTATCCCATAAATACATACAACAATAATTGAAAAAAAAGTTCTTACTATGGTTTAAAAAGTCCTACAAAACTTGACCACCTGTCCACTTTGTAACTTCTGTTCAATACCCCTCCTCTTAATTTTTCTACTTAAGCAAACCAACTTCCTTGCTGATGCCTGAACAAAATCCCACCTCAGGATCTTAAGGGACGCTTGCTTCCCTCTGCTTGGCATGCTGTCTCTTCAGCTGTCTACATGGCTCTCTCCATGGTGTCCTTTATCCATTTGCGTAAATGTTATCTTCTCAGGGTACCCTTTCTTGATCATTCTATTAAACATTTCTGCTCTTTCTCCCACATTTCCTGTTCTCTTTCCCCTTTCTGCAAAGCACTTAGAACTCTCTGACATGCTATATATTTTACTTACATTTTTATTAGCCATCTATCCTCTAGTAGAATGTAAACTCCATTAGGTAGTGTTTTTTTGACCATTTGTTTTCATAACATATCTTTAGTCTCTCTAGAAAAACACTTAGAACATAGTAGGTACTCAATTATTATTTATTGAATCACCATTACACATAAAGCCACTTTCAAAAGCATGAAACTTTCAGCCTTTCCTAGACTGGAAGCCTATCTACCATAAAGAGCCAAGGGACAAGAAAATTGTTAAATCCTTTAGCTCTGCATCTATTAGGCACTCAATTTTGATTCCTTATTCACTTTTTTTTTTTTGTACTAGAGATTGAACCCAGTGGCGCTTAACCACTGAGCCACATCTCTAGCCCCCTCCTCCTTTTTTAAAATGTTTTATTCTGAGGGTCTTGCTAAGTTGTTTAGAAGGTATTGGCTGTCTTAAATATGCCTTAAGTATACCCATGATGATTCAGCTAGGACTACTGCCCTCTACCTTTTGCCACAAACCCCTAATAATCCAAACTAAAACAGTATAAGAAAGATGGATAAAATGTCCTCATATATCATCTGCTGCAGTTACCCAACTTGAAAATGTGGTTGTTACATCTGGAATGTAATAAGACTCCAATGTGGTTTAGCTCTGTCAGGTTAGTTGTGGAGTAAAACAATGAGGGACTCTTCTGAGAAGACATCTTCTCAGTGTGTATTGAGAAATGGTTGCAGAAAATCAAGTCTTCTTAACTCATCTTTTGTGTCTGGTCAGTGGTTTGCTTGGTCTCACATAGATTGATTTTGCTTTATGCTTATTGTATCCTCAGGACTTTCTTCAGCGCAGCCTTCATCTCCTTGTTTCGTAAACTGTAAATCAGAGGGTTTAAGAAGGGAGTCACCACCGAATAAAACAAAGTCATGATCTTCTGCATTGCAGCTGGGTTATTGGCTGTGGGGCTCACATACATTGCCAGGAGGGCTCCAAAAAATAAACACACCACCGTCAGATGTGATCCGCAGGTAGAAAAGGCTTTCCGCCGGCCAGCTGCTGACGGGACTTTTAAAACAGCTATCAGTAAAAGAGTGTAGGAGCCCAGGATGTACAGAAGGGTGAGGATGATAATGAGGGAGCTCAGGGTATAGAAAACAATCTCAGTGATAGAAGCTGGAGCACAAGACAGAGCTATCAGAGGGTCCATGTCACACATAAAGTGATCAATGATGTTGGATCCACAGAAAGACAATTGAGAGAGTTGCACAGTGGAGACAGAGTAACTGAGGAACCCAAACACCCAGCACAGAGAAATCAAAATATAGCACAGGCGTGGGGTCATGATGGTTGGGTAGTGCAATGGACGGCAAATAGCCAGGTAGCGATCATATGCCATGATGCAGAGGAAGTATGTTTCGGTTGTACCCAGGGAAGTAAAAAAGTAGAACTGGAGGAAACAGCTAACAGAAGAGATAGATTTTGTCTCTGAGAGGAAATTGACCAACATATTGGGCACAGTGGAAGTGATATAGCAGATTTCAAGGAAAGCAAAGTTCGCTAGCAGAATGTACATCGGGGTATGGAGCTGTCTGTCCAGGCTCACTGCATAGATGATGGTCCCATTTCCCATTATGGTAAATACATAGACCCCAAAGAACAGCGAAAAGAGGAAACTCTTCATCTCCTGGCATCCAGGGAAGCCGAGGAGGACAAACGTGGTCACAGTGCTTGTCTTTGAATCGTTCATGAATCCAAGAGCTGCAGAGAAGATCAAAAACACCATTATACCATCTTGGAGGAAACCTATTATCAAGATACATCTGTTGGCTATTTGGCAATTACTTTGGAATAATGCGTCCATTGTTTCCTAGCTCTTATTTAAAAGCAACAATTAATTAACATTCCCAATGAACCCAAATTTCAGTAAGTCTAGATTCAAAACAATAGAATCTTTATATTATTTGGGGTTTTGTTTTCAATGAATGAGATTTAAAAAGATCCCTTCTTCCCTCTGAAATTTTGAAAACTCAGAAGTATATGAAAGGCTGAAGAGTGCTTCCAGTTTGCAAGCCCCCCTGGTTAATTTCCAATTAATTGTAGATGGACACACAATATCTTTGTTTATTAATTTATTTTTTATGTGGTGCTGAAGTTTGAACCCAATGCCTCACACCTGTAAGGCAAGCGCTCTGCCACTGAGCCACATCCCCAGCTCCAACCCCAACACATTTTTTTTTTAAATAAACAGTGGTGAATTGGAATAACTACTTTTTTGGGGGACATCTCTCCACATGTGGAAGGTACTTGGTATAATTCTTAGGTACTCTAGGGCTGTGAATGTCCATTACATACTCTGAGTTGTTCATATCAGAATAATTTTCTTTCATGGTATATTAATAACCTGTAAGTCTCAACACAGAAACTAGGCGGAAGTTCAGAACAATATTCTGCTAGAGAGCATGGAGTTACTAGTTACCTTAGAATATGCCTTCATACTTTTATTTTAAGCTAATTTATCAATAGAATCTCTATTACCTTTAAATAAATAACAGCATTTTATATAATTTTACCATGAATGTTTTATTGAGATAAATGACTTGTTTCAAAATATATTGTTCCACTATAAAACTTCAATCCTATGCTATCTACATATTACAGATGACAGTTCTGTCATTTGACTGCTATTCCAACTGCTGCAGGAAATTGGGAATCTGTATAAATTTGTAAGGTCAGTTATTAGAAGTCCAATGGACAAATAAGCAAATATAACAGAGCTCTAAATGTTGCTAAAGATTGCTGAACAGAAATGATATTTTCTTTCACTTTGATGTTACACAATATATATATATTTAATAGACATATAAAATATTCAATAAACCTCAATAAACAAGGACATTTATTAACATCACATTATTCAGCACATTTCAAATAATTTAAAATGCTACTTATGTTTTGTTATTTAAATGTATTAATATTACAATGTTAAAATTACTTAAAATAAAATTTTATAATTAATATTAAAATATATATACAAATAAAAAATAAAATAATCCCACATCTCAAAGAAAATAAATTTTAACTCTACTGCATTCATCTTTTCTTTGAAAGTTAAAATGGTTTTTCAAAATGCATTGCTTTATAACCTGCTTTAAAACATATTATAATATTTTAGTTTTTTTATATTTTGAAAATATATCTCTATATGATCAATTCAATAGCTGCATCACCTTCTAGACTACAGATTTAATCCACACCTGAGATTGTTGCTGGTTTTCTTTCACAATCACCACTATAATTATCATTCTTTCATATACATCATAGTACATTTGACTCATAAAGTGAGCTTACAGTGATTTTAAAAAATTAGTAATTAGAGCAATGAATATAGAGTGCTTTCATTTTTAGAGATAAAGATTTTGGCTATTTTTTTTTATGTCTACCACATATTGAAGTAATCAAGGCAAAACCAGATTACATATAAGATAAATTCCATTTAATAATTCCATAGCATATTAAGTATTTATTTACAGGTACATATATGCTATAATGATCAAATCATGGGTTTATGTGTTTCCATTTGGATTGAAAACTTCCATAATTTATAAGTAATGTACTTATTTTGATATTCTCAGATGATTCAGTTTTGGTGCACAGTAGATACTTGAATGAATTAATGGTTGAAGAAATTACAAATTTGTTAATCCTCTAACAAAACACTCATTTATTCAATTTATGAATGTCACTGAGTCCCCAATCTAAACATCACTAGGCAGAGTCTTGTGTGACTCTGACCAAATTTACAAATTTGGCTATATTTAGCATTATTTTTGGCTTATTTATTATTATATTTGGCTTATTTCCCATTAATCTCAACTTGTCTTGTATCTTTCTCTAGTCAGGTATCCTCCTAGGTTTTCAAACCTATAATCACCATTTTGCTCAGAAGTTCCTATTCTGTCTTTTCTTTGTAAGGTCTCCTCCTTCTTTATATTAGATTCTTGGTGAATAGTTACACTTTCCTTCACTATCCATTTAGCATTTGCTAAAGCCAGAGACCTGAAAGTCATTCAAGGTACCTTCTTAATTCTGTCACCTCTCATATACAATCAGTCACCAAATCCTGTTGATTTTTTCTCTCAAAATATTTCAAATCAGGCCAGGAAAGGTGGCACTTGCTTATAATCATAGTGGCTCAGGAGACTGAGGCAGGTGGATTACAAGTTCAAAGCCAGTCTCAGTAACTTAGTGAGGCCCTAAGCAACTCAGCAAGAACTTGTTTCAAAATAAAAAGTCTGAGAATGTGATTCAGTGGTTAAACATCCTGAGTTTCATCTCTAGTACAAAAAAAAAAAAAAAAAAAAAAAAAGAGAGAAAGAGAGAAAAAAGAAAAGAAAAAGATTTTGAATATGATCTGAGCACATAGGAGATCTTTGTGAATGCTGGAGATTGTAATGTAAATATTTGATAGTCCAATCATGGAATGGAATAGCTACAAATATGACCCAGAAAGAAAAATGGATTTCTCCTAAGGAAGGACTAGATATGTTGCTTTAGAAGAAAAGTATACAGCTGATAAGAAAGGAAGAGTTCCAATGTATCACACACCAAAGCTACAGGCAGCACTCTTGAGTGACAGATTTATCTTACTGACCTTCTTGTATACTCTGGAACTTAGAAACTGTGTGTTTCTAAGTTTGGTCTGATACAAAGGGAAAATATATAAAAACATATATAATGTTAATAATGTAAGATGCAGAAAACAAACAATTAAAGAAAGGGTGTTACATTACCTGGGATGTGCATAAGAGTCATGAGAATAAGTTATATTTTATAATTGGGGAATTATAGAAAGTAAATTATTAAGCACACCATCAAACAATCTTCTAATACCAAATTATGTAATTTATCTGAACAATAAAGCATTCTTTTGTGAATCATTAGGCTAGAAAGTTAAAGAAGTGTTTAATTGAGGGAGATCTGAGTAGTTGGGCATTAGAGTCAAAGGTTCATTATAACATAATTTATTATGATGATACTGAAGATGTTGAGGATGAAGTCACATAGCCAGAAACCCACAAAAGTTTGCAAAATATGTTAATAATACAAAGGGATTCACTGGAGTTAGCATAAATGTTAGAAAAAAATCCAGGGATGTTTAGACAGGGAGAAAAGTTACTTACCTTTCAAGACAGGCCTAAATGAGGATAGATCTGAGAATAAATGCCAAATCTGTTTCTTCCCAAGGATGCCTCTTTTTCCTTTGCATGGAATCCAGACCCAGGTCCGACTTCAAGAGTCCTTGGATACACAAAGTTAACTGTCAAAACTCCTTTTCTCTTTTCTGAAGTTCTCAAAAGAAACAGGGTGACAGGTACTTCTGTTGGGCCATATAAACATCCCAGGGAAGGAGCACAGTCTTACAATCAGCCCTTGAGTTTGTGGACAACAATTGATTGATATTTTTATCAAGGTCTATACAGGTGGACCTTCGTTTACAATGGTACCACTTACGATTTTCTACTTTATGATGGCACAAAAGTGGTAAGCATACAGTAGAAAGTGTACTTTGAATTTTTTCTTTTCCTGGGCTAGTGATAGGCAGCAGGATACATACACTCTTTTAAGACGCTGGGTAGTGGCAGTGAGTGATCATAATGGGAAACAACCCATGCCCCACAGTGTACAGTGTTGATAAGGTATGATCTTTGGTAGGTTAGGTGCATTTAATGCATTTTTGACAAGATATTTTCAGCTTACAATGGTTTATTAGTAAATAACCCCACAGTAATTTGAGGAGCATCTGTCTAAGAGACCTCAATCACCTCCAGCTACCCAGACCTTCACTTGTTTTACCCAGCCAGAAAAGTTCAACAGGTGAATTTTATACATTAGTTACTTTTGCTGCAGGGTGGCTGAAATCAGTGGGTTATAAACTTCATGAAGAGATTTCAGAAAGGGGGTACAGCCAAGTGAAGGAAAAGGGAGTTGTTGGGACTCTCAAGGGTGCAATTAAGGTTTTTATCCTAGATGTTATTTTGATGTCTTCTGCCTTCCCTGGGGCTGGCTTATGATACCCTCAAGAGTGCTTGGTGCAGTAGCCTTTCTTCCCTCCGCAGTGTTCATATAGTTTAGGGTAAATTGGACCCCAGAGCAAAGGCAGGAAGAATGTTCTAAAAGGCAATGATGAGACATCTGAATTCTAGAGAACTGTTTATTTTCAGGAAAATCTTTTCATTGTGAAATGTAGAGTTCATAGTGTCCATTGTTTATACTCTTTCCACACATTTAAACATCTGTAAATTTTTTGCTTTCAATTTTTATTATTAAACTATTTGTGTTTTATTTGTCTTACCTGTTATTTGGTCTTATTCCTTCTTTTTTGTCTGTTTTATATGTATTTTTTAGCTGTAGGTGGACACAATATCTTTATTTTATTTTTATGTGGTGCTGAGGATCAAATCCAGTAGCCATATGTGCTAGGTGAGTGCTCCACCACTAGCCACAACCCCAGACCCTCTTTTCTTTTTTTGTATTATTCAAATATTTTCATTATTGTGTTTTCCTCTATTAGCTCTTTTTGTTGATTCTAAAATATTTTTAGTTTTTGCAAAGTATAACCACAATATAATATATGGTAATATAAAAATACCACTTTAATCATTTCTGAGTGTGCAGTTCAGTAACATTAAGAGTATTCACATTGCTATTCAACCATCACCACTGTCCATCTCCGGAAATTTTTCATGATTCCAAACTGAAATTCTGTACTCATTAAACAATAGCTCCCAGTTCCAGTCTCTTTCAGTTCCTGGCAATCACCCATCCTTCTACTTTGTGTCTCCATGAATCATGCCTTTCTAGGTTGCTCTCATAAGTAGAATCACACATTATTTGTCCTGGCTTATTTAATTTAGCATAATGTCTTCAAGGTTCAAGCTCATAGCATGTGTAACATTTTCTATTGAAAAGTAATAGCCATGCAAATGGCTGTGAGGTAGAATCTAATTGTGATTCTGGTTTGCATTTCCTAAATGATTAGTAATATTATGCATGTTGGCATGTGCTTATAAAGAATTTGTATCTTATTTTTGAGGCATGCCTGTTTAAGTCCTTTGCTCATTTTAAAAAAAATGTATATCATTGTTGAATTGGAGGAATTCTTCATACGTTCTGGATATTAATCCCTTATCAGATTTATGGTTTGTAATTATTTTATCTTCTTCCATGGGTTGATTTTTCTTTTTGTTTATAGTGTTATTTGTATATAAAAGTTATTAATCCTGATATCCAGTTTACCTATTTTTTTTCTTTGGTTCCCAAGCCTTTTTGTCATATCCAAGAAATCATTGCCAAAATTAATATCATAAAACTTTCTGCCTATGCTTTCTTCTCAGAGTTCTGTAAGTCTTATGATTCATGAATTAATTTTTATATGTAACTTTAGGTTACACTCCAACTTCATTATTTTGCATGTAGATATTCAGTTTTCCCACCATTAAATTAGAAGACTGCCCTCCCCATCATTTGGATTTTGTAAAGTGCAAAGTCTCCTGAGACTCAAGGCAAATGCTCAGCATGAACCCTTGTAAAAATCAAAAGCAAATTACATATATTCAATATATAATAGCACAGAATAAACATTTCCATTCCACAAGGGAGAAGTAGAAACAGAAAGAATGGATGGGACCAAAGCAAGACTGAAATCCTGCTTGGCAAACAAGTTCTGTAACTCCACATTCAGCATCTGGGATCATGGCATCCTGATGTTCTCTCCAAAGGGCTTTTGTAGCTCCTCCTGGATGGTCTTGCTGGTTGCAGCCCACATAGCTTGTTTCTGTTCAATTCCTGCAGCTTTCCTTGGCAGATACCTCACATGTTGGCAACTCTTAATCTCGTGGATTGCCGCAGTCTGGCTGGGCACAAATAACCGAGCTGCCACAAAGCCTTGTAGGTTCAAACAGCAACTCTTTATTCCCCAACTCTCACCGGCACTGCACACACACTACTCGGGAACACACTCCTTCCACCGGGCTCCACGCGCCCAATCTCCCCGAACCCCCGCGAGAACTCCACGGGAACTCCAAAGTAGCAGGCGCCCAGGCAGATTCCTGGAGCCGCCCTATTCCTGGAGCAGGGTCCATATACAACTCAATCAATCCAGCATCACAGCAATTATATACAGCTTAATTCAAATCATCATCTCAATGGTTTGCTGGCGTCACCTTTCAACCATTCCCTCTGGCAATATGCCAGGCATCATTCTAACTCAGCTGTGGCTCTCAACATCTCCCCCCTTCTGTTTAATTAAACAACGAACATGTGGCTTAGGGACCGTGACTGTCTTAGGTTGTCCAAATCTACATATGGTCCTTACCCGTCATTGGATGAGCTGACCTCAAGGCATCAGCCTCCTGTCTTAGGTTGGTATCATTGCAATTGGATCTTACCTGTCATTGACTACCGGCCCAGCATATAGCCATACTTGTGGATAGGCCTTTGCACCAGTGTGGGGGGGTGAGGTTTTTTGCCTCACCTCTGTTGGCCCCCAAATTTGGCCTTAGTGCCAGTGGGGGGGTGAGGTTCTTTGCCTCACCTCTGTTGGCCCCCAAATTTGGCCTTGGTGCCATTGGGGGGAGTGAGGTTCTTTGCCTCACCTCTGTTGGCCCCCAAATTTTAGACCATCACAAGCAGAAGGGAGGAGGATGTAAAATGCCACGACACCAAGCCAAATGATGGCTCTTTTTGGAAAAATTATACCACCGATGACACCATCAGCAAAGATGCCCCAGCACTACCACAATTTGCTGCACCAACAGATAGTTCACAATGCACACAAGTGATACATAGTCCAGGCAAGTTCTGCAAGTAGTTCAAAGCAGAGGAATCCATCAATATGTCCATTTCCTCTCAAAGTAAATCGACTTCTTGATTGAGCATTACTTGTTGAGTTATTATTCATTGATGCATCAGTTTATACAGTTTGTTGTAATAGCTATCGTAGAAGCAGTAGTTTGGTTTTGTCTTCACCGGCACTGGGATGAAGATAGGAATTCTGGAAATGATGGCTAAAAATTTTATGTAACATTCCAGCAGGCACTAAGAAAATAATTTTTGAACAATTTACATTATCCTGAACAGATTATTAAATATAATGAAAAGGAAAGGTGAAAGTAAACAAACAGATCTGTTAACCTCCTTTTTTTTGCTCACATATTAAAACAATCCTCAACAGCTGTTTACCCAATTTAAATTAAACCATTTAAATCACGTGAATAAAAAAAAATATTTGGATCCATTTTTTCATGAGTGCTCCTCATATATGATATATGACATATGTACATACAGACATACAACACAAGACAGAAGTGTACACACATAACAAAATAATACAACACATAACATAATAGTAAAGGCCTTGTAGCTTTTCACAGGTGAAATCTCCATTGCAATGTTTAAAAACTCCATAGTCAAAAAATAGAACTGATCAGAAAAACATTAACCTAGGTCTGTATGAGCTCAAAAAATAAAATAGAACTTTATGATATGGGAAAAGGAAATAATAAAATAGATATTGAAAAAAGCATCCTGGTTACCACCTGAGTTTGACTTTTTTTTTTCTTTTTTTGAAATCCCATCCTTCTTCCTGTAACTTGCATATGGGTCTGAAGGTAATCCCACAAGCAAGCCTCAAGGTTTTTTACATTTGAAATAGGCCTTAATGGTGTTTATTATTCGTTAGCCTCCAGGCGTGGGAGAATCACTGTCACAGATGTAAGAATAGCCAAACTGGAGTTCTGGATATCAGCTGTTATGGATTTGAGTCAAATCATCTTCTTTTTGGTTTGTAGAAATCGCTTTGTAGAATCCAAATCGGCTGCTGTTCTCCCTGTGGAAATACACAAACAGACCCCCGACTCCAGACAATCACTGGGTCAGGACCTTTCCATTGTCCTGTTAGAATATCCTTCCAAAGTACCTTGGGCTTATGTACATTTATTGGACACATATGCCTTTCTGCAGCACTAAGCCCTGATGAATCCAAATTTAAAAAGTTTAGAGTAAAAAGGGTTATTTTAAGTTTATCTTTGGGGGATATATACCCCTTTCCAATTCCCTCTTTTTGCTTTAATAAGTACATTTTAATAGCTTGATGAGCTCTTTCAACTATGCCTTGTCCCTGTGGATTGTATGGAATTCCTGTTATGTGAGTAATGCCAAATGATAAGCAAAATTGTTTAAAAGAGGTAGAGGTATAGCCAGGGGCATTATCTGTTTTTAACTGTTTTGGAACGTCCAGAGTAGCAAAATTTTGTAAGCAATGAGCTACAATATCTTTGTTTTTTTCCTCTGGCATGAAGGGAGCCCATCAAAAATCCGGAAGAAGTATCAACTGTAACATGCAAATATTTTAATTTTCCAAATTCTGGCAAGTGTGTGACGTCCATCTGCCAAATATGATTAGGTATCAATCCTCTAGGATTGACTCCAAGATTAACTTGTGGTAAAAAGGTCACACAATTTTGACATTGTTTTATTATTTGTCTAGCTTGTTCCTTAGTTATTTTAAAATGCTTTTTTAAAGTATTAGCATTGACATGGGACCTTTTATGAAAATCTGTAGCTTCTTCTAGTGTAGATAAAATATGTATGTCATGTGTAGTTTTATCTGCTAAATCATTGCCCAAACTAAGGGCTCCAGGCAATCCTGTATGTGCCCTGATATGTCTTATAAAGAATGGATCTTTTCTGTCCCAGATTAAACTTTGTATAGTGGAAAACAAAGAGAAAACAGTAGAGGAAGGGGAAATCCTACCAGCATCTTCAAGGGATACTATAGCATTAACTATATATATACTGACTATCAGAAAATAAATTAAATACAGAATCTTTAAACATCACAAAGCTTGTAATATTGCATTAAGCTCTATCTTTTGAGCTGATTGTTTGGGTACTAAAAATGTAAAAGTTTGATCAGGGGTAACTACTGCTGCTGTACCATTATTTGACCCATCAGTGAATATATTTGGAACATTCATTTTTTTTTTTTAAATTTAATTTTATTTTTTTTAATTTTTATTGTTGGTTGTTCAAAACATTACATAGTTCTTGATATATCATATTTCACACTTTGATTAAAGTAGGTTATGAACTCCCATTTTTACCCCGTATACAGATTGCAGAATCATATCAGTTACACATCCATTGATTTACATATTGCCATACTAGTGTCTGTTGTATTCTGCTGCCTTTCCTATCCTCTACTATCCCCCCTCCCCTCCCCTCCCCTCCCCTCCCCTCTTCTCTCTCTACCCCCTCTACTGTCATTCATTACTCCCTCTTGTATTATTTTTCCCTTTCCCCTCACTTCCTCTTGTATGTAATTTTGTATAACCCTGAGGGTCTCCTTCCATTTCCATGCAATTTCCCTTCTCTCTCCCTTTCCTTCCCACCTCTCATCCCTGTTTAATGTTAATCTTCTTCTCATGCTCTTCGTCCCTACTCTGTTCTTAGTTACTCTCCTTATATCAAGGAAGACATTTGGCATTTGTTTTTTAGGGATTGGCTAGCTTCACTTAGCATAATCTGCTCTAATGCCATCCATTTCCCTGCAAATTCTATGATTTTGTCATTTTTTAATGCAGAGTAATATGGAGCATTCATGATAGGTGTTTTTCTTGTCATTTTTGAAAAAACTACAGGATGCGAAGACCAAAAAGACAATAAAGAATTAGATGGTAAGTGATTATCAAATGAAACATTAGATTAACACATGATTATTGCCCAAGTATTTAACTCATTAGCTGACTCATCAATTTGATCCATAGTATATGGAGTAATAATTTTATTGGGAGAAATTCCAAACACTCCCTTTGCTGCTTTTATTCCTTTGAGTATTAATTGTCCTACAGCCTCAGGATACCTAGTAAGAATAGTGTTAGGAGAATAAGATAAATGTATCCACAATAGTGGACCTTCTTGCCAAAATACTCTTGTAGGAATATTTTTTGTTGGTATTACAATAAATAATAAAGGCAAACTTATATCAATTCTATCCAAATGCATATTTTCCATATATGTTTTAATAATTTTTAATGCCTTTCTTGCTTCAGGCGTTAACATGCGGGTGAATTTGGATCTGATGGACCTTTTAAGATATCAAATAAAGGTCCCAACTCTCCTGTTGGTATGCCTAGATAAGGCCTTATCCAATTTGTGTCTCCTAATAACTTTTGAAAGTCATTAAGTGACTTGCATTGATCTACTCGTATTTGAAGTTTTGGTGGACGGACCATGGTTGAGGATAATAGAACTCCTAAATAATTAATTGGAAAATTTAATTGTACTTTATCTATTGCTATCTCTAGATTATAATTTTTTAATAAGTTTGTAAGTGTGGCATAACTTTCTAGCAATGTGTTTTTATCTTTGGGTGCTAATAATACATCATCCATATAGTGAAATATTTGTAGTTCAGGATTTTGATTTCTAAGTGGCTAGATTGCTTTGTTAACAGAAATTTGACACTTAGTTGGGCTGTCAGCCATCCCTCAAGGGAGTACTTTCCATTCATATCTCTGATCAGGACCTTCATGATTCAGTGCAGGGATAGTAAATGCAAAAACGTGGACTATCCTCAGGATGAATTGGAATTGAAAAAAAACAATCTTTAATATCTATAGCTAAAACATATCCAGTTTTTGGCAAAGCAGAAAATTGAGGAATCCCCAATTGAGCAGGTCCCATAATAACCATCTCATTATTAATGGCTCTTAAATCTTGCAATAATCTCCATTTACCAGATTTTTTTTTAATGACAAAAATGGGAGTACTATGAGGAGATACAGAAGGTTGTATATGTCCCTCCGCTAATTGTTGTTTGACCAGGTGATGGGCTGCTTGTATCTTTTCTTTAGTCAGGGGCCACTGATAAATCTTCATTGTTCCATGACCTAATGACCTCTCTGCACCAACGATTTGCTTGCTCATAAGCCAGTTGTTTTATTAATGGCATTGCTTGTTCTGTATCCCCAAAAACTCTGGTAGCTGTTTGAATAAGCCTATCTACAAATTCAGCGTAAGGTTCATTAGCTCCTTGTATTACCTTAGATAATTGACCTTGTAAATCTCCATGTCCTTGTAAAGTCTTCCATGCCCTAACTGCATCTGCAGCAATTTGTGAATATATGGCAGGATCATATGCAATTTGTTGCAGTTGACCCTCATAAGGTCCTTTTCCTAACAACATATCTAGATTTCTCTGAGGATAACCGGTTGCTGCATTTCGCCTAGCCGTCTCCGTGCAAAATTCCTCATTGGCAACCTTCCATAACAAATATTGCCCTCCATTTAGCACAGCTTTACACATGCTAGCCCAGTTTGCTGGCATCATGTCCAAATTGGTAATGGATTCAACCATGCTTACAGTGAAGTGTGCTTGGGTACCATAGGTTGTTACAGCCTCTTTTAGCTGCTTCACTATTTTGAAATCTAAAGCATGGTGAATTCGCTGCCCTCCTGCCTGATCAAGTACAGGGCATGCTAATCTTTGAGGTCCTGTCTCAGGATCCCATCTATCAACTACAGGGGTTGAGGGCCACTCAGCTGTCTCCATAGGTGGAGCTGTTGGTTGAATTACGCCCTCTGGTGATAGAACGGTGTTAGTAGCAGCCTCCTGTTGTAGCTTTTTCCCTAATAGCTGTTTCTCCTCTGAGCTTTCTTCCTTTAAATTTTCTTCCTCTGTCTGACTAGCTCAAGAGACCTTCTCTTTTGCTTGATCTACCATGTTTTCTATCATATTCTGAACCTCTCACAATTTACTTAACACTCTTTCGGTTTTTTTTTTTTTTTTTACTAATTTCTGATCCCATATTTCTACTATAAAGATAACACTAAACAAAACCAAAACAGAATGAAACCAAAATGGAACAAAAATGCATTGTATCAAATTTCCTATTTTCTTGAAATGTATATTTGTTGTCTATTTCTATCTCTATCTCAGGGGCAAACAACTTCAAACCTTGAGCCAACCATTTTCCCCAGTTTGCCTGAGAAAGTTCTAGGGACAGGCAACTTGACATAAAAACAAAATAAATCAAAACAAGAACACATTGTTTTTTGAATGTGTTTTTTCTCTCGCTCTTCCTCAGGGGTGAGCAATTTCACTTACCTCCAAGCTTCAGGCGTTCCCCGCATGGGCCACCAAATGCCGCAGTCTGGCTGGGCACAAATAACCAAGCCACCACAAAGCCTTGTAGGTTCAAACAGCAACTCTTTATTCCCCAACTCTCACCGGCACTGCACACACACTACTCGGGAACACACTCCTTCCACCGGGCTCCACGCGCCCAATCTCCCCGAACCCCTGTGAGAACTCCACGGGAACTCCAAAGTAGTGGGCACCCAGGCAGATTCCTGGAGCCGCCCTATTCCCGGAGCAGGGTCCATATACAATTCAATCAATCCAGCATCACAGCAATTATATACAGCTTAATTCAAATCATCATCTTAATGGTTCACTGGTGTCACCCTTCAACCATTCCCTCTGGCAATATGCCAGGTGTCATTTTGACTTTGCTGTGGCTCTCAACAGTGGATCTTTACTGAAGTTTCAGCTTCCTCCACACATCTTCATGCATCACACTCTCAGGGCCAGCCCACAGGGACTCTGACCCTGTGGCACTTTGCTTGGCCTCCCAGACAGTCCTTTGAAATCTTGGTGGAAGCCTCAGTGATCACTCAATGATCACTCCAACATCCTGCAATCCTATAGAACTACATCACGTGGTTGATGCAAAAGTCTCCCATCATTTTTGAGAAGTAGCCAAGCCTCCAGGAACTAATACTGCAGTAGGCACTGAGTGCCTGGGTAGCTGAGCATTGTGAAACAACTTCCTAGGCACCCTCCTGTGCAAGCAGTGTGCCACACTGTTTTCTTCTCAAAGGAATTTTTACTTTTAACTTCTTGAAATTGAGATGGGTATGATCTTGCCAATTGCTGAGGTGCTCTCAAACTGTCTTTCCTATTGTTTCTGGGTAAAGTACTTAGCATTTCTTTAGTGGCTATAATCTCTTTAACAATCACAATTTCCTTAGCTCCAGTTTTACTTGCAATTTTCTGGCCAAATTTCAAAATTTTCAAATCTTTTTTCTCTGTTTTCTACTCCCTATTTTCAAAATTAACGTGGCTAAAAGCTGCTAGCAATATCCATGACACCCCTTGAATGTTGTGTTGCCTTGAAATTTCCTCCTTTAAATTCCACCTCACAGAAAGTCTAAGGACATTGGCAAAATATAGACAACTTCTTTGTCAGAACATAACATTAATAGCTTCTAGTTCAGTTTCCAATAGAATTCTTCTCCTCTGAAACTTCTGCAGTCCTATTGGCATTCTGGTCTGCTGAGCTCCCACCAGAATCTCCCATTAAGCTCTGCTTATGGCCTTGTAAATTTTTCAGTTTGTGTCTCTAAACCTTTCAAGAGGTCTCTTATTCATCTTATTCATCTCCAGTAAAACAGCTCTAAAGGCTTCAGACCATGATCAGGTTAGTCATAGCAATGACCCTACTTCTTGGTACCAATTTCTGTTTTAGTTAGCTTATGCATTGCTGGACCAAAAGACCTGACAAGAACAACATAGAGCAGGAAAGTTTATTTTAGCTCATTATTTCAAATGTTTAGTTCATGAAGGGCTGACTTCATAACTCTGGGGCCAAGGTCAGGTTGAATATCATGGCAGAAGGGCTTGACTCAGGAAAGCATCTGAGGACATAGTAACAGGGAAGCAGAGCTCCTCCTTTTTTTGTTGTTGTTCTTTTTAATTATACATGGCAATAGATTGTATTTTGATATATCATACATATATGGAGTACAACTTCCCATTCTTGTGGTTGTACATGATGTGAAGTTACACTGGTTGTGTATTCATATATGAACATAGAAAATTTATGATCTATTCATTCTACTGTCTTTCTCATTCCATCCCTTCTTCCTTCCCCCCATCCTCCCTGTCCAATCTGTAGAACCTCCACTCTTCCCTCCCCCTGCCTATTGTGAGTCAGCATCTACATATCAGAGAGAACATTCAGCATTTTTTTGTGGGGGATTGGCTTATTTTACTTAGCATGGTAGTCTCCAATTCTATCCATTTACTGGAAAATGCCATAATTTCATTCTTCTTTAAGGCTGAGTAATATTACATTGTTACATGTACCACATTTTCTTTATCCATTCATCTATTGAAGGGCACCTAGGTTGATTCCATAGCTTAGCTATTGTGAATTGAGCTGCTATGGACATTGATGTGTCTGAGTCACTATATGATGCTCATTTTAAGTTCTTTGGGTATAACCAGAAAAGTGGGATAACTGGATCAGATGGTGGTTCCATTCCAATTTTCTGAGGAATTTCCATACTGCTTTCCAGAGTGGTTGTACCAGTTTGCAGTCCCACTAACAAAGTA
Source organism: Marmota flaviventris (assembly GCF_047511675.1). NCBI lineage: Eukaryota > Metazoa > Chordata > Mammalia > Rodentia > Sciuridae > Marmota > Marmota flaviventris. The sequence continues at coordinate 80,387,104 of NC_092499.1, read as the reverse complement.
TGAGTGTACCTTTTTTCCCCACATCCTTGTCAACATTTATTATTACTCATATTATTGATATTTGCCATTCTGTCTAGAGTGAGATGGAATCTCAGTGTAGTTTTAATGTAGCATTTCTCTAATAGCTAGTGATGTTGAACACTGTTTTATATATTTGTTGTCTATTGTATTTCTTCTTCTGTGAAGTGTCTGTTTAGTTCCTTTGCCCATTTATTGATTGGTTTATTTTATTTTATTTGGTATTAAGTTTTTTGTGTTCTTTATATATCCTGGAGATTAGTGCTATATCTGAGGTGCAAGTAGCAAAGATTTTCTCCCATTCTGTAGGCTTTATCTTTACTTTCTTGATTGTTTCCTTTGCTGTGAAAAAGCTTTTTAGTTTGAATCCATCCCATCTATTGATTCTTGATTTTACTTATTGTGCTTTAGGAGTCTAGTTGAGGAATTTGGTTCCTAAGTCAACATGATGGAGTTTTGGGCCTAGTTTTTCTCCTAGTAGGTGCAGGGTCTCTGGTCTAATGCCTAGCTACTTGATTCACTTAGAATTGAGTTTTGTGCAGGGTGAGAGATGTGGGCCTAATTTTATTTTATTACATATGGATTTTCAGTTTTCCCAGCAGCATTTGTTGAACAGGCTATCTTTTCTCCAATGTATATTTTTGGTTCCTTGATCTAGTATGAGATAATTATATTTATGTGGGTTTGGTTTTGTGCCTTCTGTTCCATTAGTCTTCATGTCTTTTTTGGTGCCAATACCATGCTGTTTTTTTTTCACTATAGCTCTGTATAATTTAAGGTCTGGCATTGTGATGCCTCTTGCTTCACTTTTTTTTTTTTTTTGCCAAGGATTGCTTTGGCTATTCTGGACCTCTTATTTTTCCGAATGAATTTCCTGACTGCTTTTTCTATTTCCTTGAAGAACATCATCAGAACCTTAATCAGAATTGAGTAAAATTTGCATAGTGCTTTTGTCTCCCTTGTTCTTTAAATACCAAATTCTCCTTGCCTAAAGTAACCCAAGTTATCAATTCTTTTGGTCTCCATCTCCTTGGATATCAAACATGTTTAGGTGACAGGTAGCTGCAATATACTACTGCTTCCTTTGCTTTTTTCACTTAATATATCTTGAAGATATTACAAATGGAACTGGTTCATATTTTATAAAATTGAAGATATGGTATTCCATTGTGTGACTGACCATAACTTATTTAACTAGTCCTCTTTTAATGGGAACTGAAGCTTTGTCAACATTTTACTCTTACAACAGTGCTACAACAAATATTCTTGTTCTTTTGTCATTTCTCACATGGATGAGAATATCAACAGGCTAAATATCCAAAAAATTGAATTGCTGGGTTAAAGTTACCTAGTCAATCCTAGAGTTTGTAAAACTTACACTTCTTCTGTTAAGTGTGAGAGAACCCATTTCAGTACAATCAACCATACAGTGTATTATCAAACTTTTTGATCTTTGTCAGTCTGATAGGTTGAAATCAGACAACATTATAAGCTTTTTTGCTTTTCTCTTTTTATGAATGAGTGCTCAGTCCATATGTTTAAGAATATTTTTTGATACTGTTTATATATTTTTTTGTTCACTTTCTTATTCAAATGTTGTTCTTTATGTGCATTAAGAAAGCAAAATTATAGTGATATGACCGGCGAATGAGTGAGAAGTACTAATGATAGAAATATAAAGTTAGTTACCAAGATAAAGCAACTAAGGCTATTGAAAAGAGTGGTGGCCAGGTGACACACCAGCAGTCTTTTTATTTATGTGTCAATTTTTTTTCCATTCATTCAAGTTATTATACCACTGTTACCAGGAAGAGTATCTGGCACATAATAGGTAAACATATAAATATGTGAAAAGAACTAATAAAAAAGAGTGCTAGAAAGGTAATTTTATTTTTTTATAATTAAGATTATTATCCTTGGCAAATCAATCTCTGATTCCCAATTTTCATTTTCTTCAACTGAAAAATAGGTATTAAAAGGTGAAGGCATTTCACTTGAGGTCTAGGAGGAAGTTTAGGGAGAACCTGTTCAAATTTCCAGTATAAATCCCAAGTAAATGTTTGTACTGATCCATTATTGTCAGGTGCCTCTCATTAAAACAAATGGCCAGGATATGTTTCTGTGGTCCTGGTTTTACCTCCCACGTTATGGTGAGCAACCTTTCCCCTTTTGCTTGCAGGGGAGGAGTCCTCAGGTATTTGGAGCTGGTTACAATGAAATTGAAAGCAGATCCATAGCCCAGACAGGGTTAGGCCACCTCCATCTGTCCATCTATCTCTAATTTGTGGTTTTTGCACTTACTAAAAGTAAGTGCATTTGAGAGTGAGTGAAGAAGTAAGAATTGTGGAATTTAGATATAAAAGACTTTCTGGTTATATTCATGACTGAGCAGCATGTATTAAACCAAAAGTAGTTGCCATCAAAAATAACTGTAAAATCTGGTCAAAATATATGAGGCAATCAATCAAGACTTCAGGGTCTAGAATTCCAAGGCAAATAGAAAAAACAAGTGGGTGAGTTCCATATTTGCCACATGTTTCCTCCTGAGGATATGTGACAGTTTTTCAAGGGGAAGATGGCCAGAGTCTCATTGGAGGGTCCTTCTGCCTAGAGGAATTTGAGCCACCCTAAATAGCCACTCTAAATCTTAATATCACAAATAATTAAGCCACCCTAAGTCTTAATGTCTCAAATAATTAATAAATAATAAAACATAAACACTCAGAAATATATTTACAAAAGTGAAGCCCCTGATAGATCTAGTGCACATGGGTTCTTGAACTAGACAAAAACAAAATGGCTCTGGTTGTTTATTTAAGAGGCTACATCAAAGGCAGAGGTAAGGTTTCAAGGGGGAGTCCTGCTTTGTGATGTCATTGTGGTTAGCAGATTCATTTACATCTTGGCAGGTCATACCAATCTCAGGTGCTGTGTGGGATCTTAGGCAGAACTTGAGGGGGAGGTTCACCTGCATCAGATGATCAATCCCTGAGAGGGTGTTACAGGGAGTTTGCAATGCCAGACCTATCTCCTCAGGAGGCTACTATGTGCAACAGTCTACACACAGCTGATGGACAGCTCATGCCAACAGTTCACTGGGGAAGGGGCACATGCAGAGGTGAAGCCACATGGGAAAGAATGAGAGGAATAAATGTTGAGGAGAGAGCAATAGTTTCTCCGAAACCAAAAGATCCAGAGCATTTGGAATCCAGAGCTGTCAAAGCAGTTGGGGCTTGAGATAGAAATCCTAGAGAGAATTACAGAGAAGTAAGGCCCAAAACATGATACAATCTTCCTTCAAGGGCTTTTTGGATTTCTATGTTGTTTATATATAAAATGAGATTTCAAGAAATTTGGTAGAAGCTAGAGGTGAGAGTCTAAACAGCCAAGCACTTTTGGGAGTCAGAGAGTTCAAGGAGTACAGAAATTGTGGTCAAAACCTGCTAAGCTTGCCGCTGTGGAAACAGTCCAGGCTTGTAGCTGAATCCCAGAAAAGCTATGTTCCTAGAGTAAGGGGAATAATTTAGGCATAAGACCTCAACTAATTCATTTTACGAACACCTAAGAACAATCCTTAAATGGGATCCAAACAATATGCTTCTACTCTATTTGTTATAAGGATTGGAGTTACTATGTTCATTGCCTTAGTCATGTTTAAAATACAAAGTCTAGCATTTGGTAAAAAAAATTAAAGCAGCTAAGCAACAGAATAAATGGTCAAGATTTATGGAACCATGCCATAGGGGTTACAGGTTTTGGTCAATATTAATATGCATATTATCTGAATAAATACAAATTTTTAAAAAATCTGTAAAAGTTAAGTACAAGTTTATTGCTCAGGGGTGTTTTTGATTAATACTTTTTATGTTCCTAGAAATTTCTGCAGAGCTTTTTTCATGTCTTTGTTCCTAAGACTATATATCACAGGGTTAAGGAGTGGGGTCAGAACAGAATAAAACAGAGTCACAGTCTTCTGCATCCCAGCTTCATGCTCAGAAGTTGGGCTTCCGTACATGACCAGTACTGAGCCATAGAAGAGTGAGACCACAGCCAGGTGAGACCCACAGGTGGAGAAGGCCTTTCTTTTTCCAGCTGCTGATGGGACATTCAATACAGCTCTGAGGACAAGAATATAAGACCCCATGATGAAGAGAAAGGGGATAACAAGAGGCAGAGGACTTAAGGAGGAGAAGACAAGTTCTATTAAAAGAGCTCTTTTGCAAGTGAGTGCTAGAAGAGGACCTGGATCACAGAGGAAGTGGTCAATAGTCCTGGATCCACAGAAGGACATTTGGGAAATGATGATGATGGGAATCAAGAACCAGAGAAAACCAAGAACCCAGCAGCTGACCACAAGATTGGTGCAAAGATGTCTCGTCATAATGGTTGGATAGCGTAGGGGCCTGCAGATAGCAAGGTACCGATCAAATGCCATAACTGCGAGAAAGAAGCATTCTGTAGAACCCAAGGAGAAGAAGAAATAGAACTGCAGGAAGCACCCAGTGAAGGAGATGACATTGGTGTCAGACAGGAAGTTGGCCAACATGTTGGGGACTGTAGAGGTGACATACCAGATCTCTAGGAAGGAGAAGTTGGCCAGCAGGATATACATAGGGGTGTGGAGTCTCTGATCCCAGCGCACAGCACAGATGATGGAACCATTGCCCATGAGGGTCAGGAGGTAGACAGTGGAGAAGAGCACGAAGAGGAAGATCTGCTTTTCCCTGGGTCCAGGGAAGCCCAGGAGGATGAAGCCAGTGATGGTGCTGGAGTTACTGAGGAAGCTGAAGGTTTTCATGTGTCTGTGAGCTGTAAAATCACACACAATTACCAAACAATAGTGCAAAGACAAATTAAAACCCAGATTTTTTTTTTTGTGTGTGTGCTGGGGATCGAACCCAGGGCCTTGTGCATGCAAGGCAAGACTCTACCTACTGAGCTGTATCCCCAGCCACCCCAAATATGTTTTTAAGTCATCTTCATAATTGCAATTAACATTTATACAGCAGTAGGTAGATTTTTTCCTCTATTCCTGAAATAATGTCCTGTTTGATTATAGATGTTGATCTGTGAAAGACACCAGAAGTCAGTGAGTATCAGTGTATAGACACAGAAATTTCTTTATTAGGAAATGTATGGAACATATGTAGTAAATAAAATATAGTTTAATGAATTATTATAAAGAAAACACCATTGTAACTACCACTGAGGTCAAGAAATAGCATATCACTTACACATGGACTCTCCCTTCATGCTTCATGTCAATCATTATCTCAGCCTCTCTGCTCTAGTTTTTTTTAAAAAAATATATTTTTAAGCAGTAGATGGGCACAATAGCTTTATTTTATTTATTTACTTCAACTATTTTTTTGTGGTGGTAGGGATTGAACCCAGGGCCTTGTACATGCAAGGTAAACACTCTACCAACTGAGCTATATCCCCAGCCTTTATTTATTTATTTTTATGTGGTGCTAAGAATTGAATTCAGTACCTCACACATGCTAGGCAAGACTCTTCTTTCCTTATGTTGGTTACTTCCTTGTTTTTGTGTATAATTTATAAACCAAGTATATATTCTTTTTCTTTCTTCTGGTGATGTAATGCTGGGTACTTCTCTTCTTGGAAGTACTTTTTCTTTTTTTAGAGTAGATGGTTATATAAAATCTGTTCCATTCATTCATTCCCAAGAGAGACTATTTCAGGTGTGATAAAGAAAATTGTCCCCAAGCATGGTTTAGGAGAACACTTGAATGCAGGATGTAATTTACAGTTACTCTGGGAAATTCATCTTGATAAGCCCTGTGATCAACCCTGTGATTTAAACCAGGTGTTTCCTTGTTGTACCTGCTGCTTTTCTCATATGCTTCTACCAAGAAAGAGTTCTTTGAGTTGGCTCACTCAGGAGCATCTTCTTGAGCAGTAAGAAGCAAATAATACTTTGCCATGGGCTTCATGTCAATTTACTTGGGAAGTTACTCTACTAGAATGATTGGGAATTAACTAAATGTTTGCATCTAGAAAATTCCCAATAAGTGTTCATAAAATTAATGAATAACTGTACTCCCTCAATTCCCAGAGAGATACATCTATTTGGGGCAAAGCTGATTCATATTGTATAGTGGTAGAAGAGGGGATCCTTGGGACAATTTGGAATCCCCCCTCCTTTTTTTGGGAGATAGTTAAGTAGCTTGTTGTTTCATGCTATTGGTAATGTACCTGACCAATTTCAGGAGTAAAGTTTCAAGTTGATTTTAGGAAGTAGCTGCCTCTCACTTAGGTTAAAACAGTTCTTCAGCTCTTGAGGTTAGGTGCAGCCAGGAGGTAGAATCAGTCTTAATTTGTTGAAACAGATTTTTGATTTTGTGTGTTGGGAATGTCTGAGTGGTTCTTATTCCATTTATACCGACTGTGGAACCTGTCATTATTGATCTAATGTTAAAGTTTAGCAGGCAACTTGAAGAAAAAAATGTTCATTTTTTTTGATCCTTCTCCCCACTACTGCTTGGGAGCACAAGACAGAATGACTCTGGGTAATTATACTTCTCATAGTGGCTTGCTTTATATTTTCTAGTTAAAAAACCCAACAACCTTTGTTACATAATACTGTACTCAGTTCTTGATCTTTATTATTATAATCTTTTATAAATAAGACATGCAGTAGAAACATGAACATATGTATTTTTTCATTGTCTGGAATATAGCATCAATTAATCAATCATAAAGTATCTTGAAAGATAGCATAGTTATCCAAGGAGTCTAACAATAATCTATTTTGAATGTTGAAAAACAGTAAGGCTTTCCTGAATAAATGGCACATAGTGATGAGAGAGACTGTTGATTACAGTGTATTTTTTTTGGAAGGGGACTAGCAAAATGATTAATATTTTGGATCTTGTATAATGTTTAAAAAATTGTTCCTCTCCTACCTAGATATAGTTCTAGATTTTATCTGACTTCTATGAGAGTTGGACTCATGTGGTGAGCCGTTCCTATAGACCGTGGCCGCCATTAGAAGATGGCGCCGGCTTCCACTGTGGCCTGTGATAAACAACTCCTTTTATGGAGAATTGGCGCGCAATCCCTTACCACCCTATGAGAAAGATCCACGTGGCAGCTTGGGATTGGTATGCGGGAGGCTTTATTAGGCTGTGCTTGGGCGCTCGGCGGGGGGTCACTAGAAGATGATACTTGAATCAAGGCCTGAATAAACTGCTGAAAGAAGAATCCTGTGTCGTGTTTTTCCCTTGCCGGCGAGGGGTCGCGACAGACTCATGTGTCCAATAAAATTTTCCAAGATGCTGCTGGTTCATGTCTTAATTTATATTACTTCAGTCCTTTTAATGCCTGAACTGTGAGAGGAATAGGTCCTGGGCCTTGTACCACAGACTTATATTTTTTAAGTCCTCTTTCAGCTCTGATTTTAAGGACATGTGATCAGGAACTGAGACTAGGTTCTAAACATTCATTTCCTTTGAAGATGAATTTAAACCATACATAAAAATATCTAATGTATTTTGCTGTGGGCTTTTCTGTTTTAGCATGAAAAATTTAAGAATATGTCCATATTTGAAGCAACTGTATAAGATAATGCTACTTTTTTGAATGGGGATATTAATGAATGTTGGAGCCATGAGAATCTATTAACTGCCAATTAATGGAAGGAGTGATTCATGGGAACATTTACTATAAAAGATGTAGGTGACTTTTGTATTTTAAGTTACATAAATTTTAAAAAATCCTTTTTTAAAGATCTATAGCTTTAGTAACACTGAAGGGAAAAAGTCACTGCTCAGTTCTTTGTAAATCAAAAGTTACTAATTACAATTAGGCATTTTTAATTAAGGCATTTTTCAGGATGTCTCTAAAAGGTTATATTTTGAAATAATAACTTTGCTCATTATTTCAAATTTTTTTCTGTACCAAATGATTTTGTTAATGTTCAAGAACTTCTTCCCTCTGGTTTTCCAACTGTCATCCTAATGGAAAACAAACTCCTCAAATAAAGAGCTCTAATGGTATAAATATTATTTATTTTATATTTTTTAAATAAAAATTTAATAAAAATTATATTTTCAAATAAAAAGATTTTTTAAATTATCCTTTTTAAAAAATGTTTTTTGCAGTACTGGGGATTGAGCCCAGGGCCTTATACATTCTTGGCAAATGCTCAACCACTGAGATGCATTCCCAGTACCAGTGGAGCCTATTATAAGGTTTCTTTTAATTATCCAATTCACTGGCAGGTCTTGCTGCTTCTGTGACCAAAATGTGACTCCTACACTTCTCTTTTTATTTCCTACTGTCATGTCCTAAATTCAGATTATCACTCTTTCCCCCTAATTCCTGCAGTAGCATCCTAACGAGATCCCCCTTCCTATTTTTGTTCCTCTACATTTTATGTTCCAAGTAGCAGTAGATTCCTCTTTACAAACTGAGAAAACAGTTATGTTAGACCTTTGAATGAAACCCCTTTCTCTCAGAGTAATTCCTTGTCAGAAAATCTTACACAACTGTTTAGAGAACAGGAAAGAGCTAGAAACCATTCTGGGTGGGCCAACACCATTTTATGCTCAACATGGCATATTCAGCCGGATGGCATTGCTCCTCACCTTTTATTACCTATTCTCTCTGTGAAGAAGTAACTATGATGTTTACCTGCCACGAGTCAGAACAGAAGCTGTCAACAAAACAAAATAAAACAAAACAAAACAAAAACAAACCATATAAAACAAAAGTCCACGCTGCAGATGTTTCTCAGTGGTAGAGCACTTGCCTAGTATGTGTGATGTCCTGGGTTCCATGCCCAACACTGCAGAAAAACCAAATCAAACCAAACCAAACCCATAACATGTCTAGCCAATTCACTGTGCATCTGCTACACTGTGAATATGTGTACCATGTTGCATTTATGGATCCAGGTGGTCTGGATTATAGACTAACAGCCACCAGCCACCATTGACTTTTTTTTTTTTAATGGGGAGAGGATTGTCTACTTGCTAAATTAGTCAATCCCAGAAAAGTTGAAATAGACTATGCTGAGTGAGGCAGCTGTGTCATACATGGTGTGTGAGGAGGGCACATCTTGGATATACTAAATTTCTCCCAAGTTTCAGTACAGTAAAAGTCTTGGTACCTGACTCTGTGAATTCCCCCATATACAGTCAGTCCAGAGAAGACTCATGACAATGCAGTTTCCTCCGGTAGCTAGTTTGCAGATTCAGTAAGGGGACGACCTTGTCTGTGACACTGGGCAGCTGGTTTCTAGAAAATACCTACAAAAAGGAACTTTGTCTAGATTGGGACAATATTGGGCAGCTGTGTTTAACAAAAAAGCCTGAATTTAGAGACAAATGCTTTCTTTACCAATCACAAGAAGTTAATGTATATTATATTTAGGTATAAAATAGGTGTAATTGTGTCCATAAGTCACAATGAATCTGCTTACATTTGTGATTATAATGCAGCAATTAAAATAATAATACAATAATATGAAGAGAAGGACAATCACCAGAGTAGAGCAAGCAGATTGCGGGGAGGGAGGAGAGGGAAAGGGAAGGCACTGGGGAACAAGCTTAATCAAATTGTTATGTGTGTGTGAAATATGGTATGATGAATCCCAATATTGTGCATTATTGCAATGTACCAATAAAAGAGGGCATAATCATGTCTTTTAAAAGGGGCTAGCATAAAGATTCTGAAAGACAAAATATGTCTTTTTGCACCTTGAGCAGTGCCTGACCAGTAAGGGTTTAAGAAGCCAGGCTCACTGGTGCACAACTGTAATCCCAGCTACTGGAAGGGCTGAGGCAGAAGGATGGTACGTTCAAGATCAGCCTGGGCAACTTAGTGACACCCTATCTCAAAAATATAAAAAAGGGGCTGGGATGTAGCCCAGATGTAGAACACACCCCGGATTTAATCCCTAGTATTGACAAAAAAAAAAAAAAAAAAAGAAGAAGAAAGAAAAAGAGTTTAAGAAATATTGATTGTATGTATATAACCATAGTAAATTTAGAGAACTGTGGTTTAAGAATACTAGATTCTGCAACTATATGATTATTTTTTTTACTCTTCTAAACGTGACATCATTTTCTTACCTGTATCAGCAGAGGAAATCCCAAACTGAAGCCTCTCAGAAGTTTTCTTTGAGAGCAATGATGATCTTTTTAGGCATAACCAGGAGGAGAGACAAGGTCATGATTGTGATATGTATCCTTGATTTTGTTGACCAAAGGGTGGAGGTTTAATAAGCAGAGCTTGTCAGGCAGTAAGTTAGCTTGTTTCTCCTGATCCTTGAGGATACATTTAATGGTTCTCAAAGGAGAAGAGTGTCAAGAGACACCTCTGTGCTTATTCTTATTATTTTCTTCCCTTGGGGCATGTCTTAATTTCCTTTCTTTAAAATTTTGTTTTTCCTATATAAGTTAAAATATAGTATTTTTGCTTACTTCAAACATCTCACAGATATAATGAAGTATTGATAAACCAATCACTTGATTAATTTACTAATCAACCAATGAACAATACTATCTGTAATTCTTCTATGTGTGTTTACCTTGAGGCCAAGGATAATCTTGTAAATTTGAAGTGGGGAAAAGCAGCCCTAGATAACCAATCACAGAGAGGCCTTAGAGGTATTTCGGCTGGTTTGAAACTGGTTCTAGCTAGGTTTGAAACTAGCTAGGCTGTGCTATTCTCTTGTTGGACATAAACAATCTTACAGGATACAGCCTCAATCAAGGAATCTGATGTATTTGAATTGTCTCTAGCTTTTAGTTATTATAAATAAAAGTGCTAGCAACTTTTGTATACAAATTTTTGTATGAAGTCTTTTTTTCTTTGTCTTGTATAAATAGCTAGGAGTGAAATAATTATATCAAATGGTGGATGCATGCTTAACTTTTTAAGAAACTTCCAAACTGTTTTCCAAAGTTGTAACATTTGAAATTTCCAGCAAAAATGAGAATTCATACCCCATTTAAATCAAATGTATGATATGTCAAGATCATTGTATTGTCTCGAGCAACTAATAAAAAATAAAAATTAAAAAAAAGAAATTTCCAGCAGCAGCATATGAGAGCTCCAATTTTTTAAATATTGTCACCAACATTTGTGTGGTCAGTCCTTTTAATTTTAGTCATTCTAGAATGTCTATACTGGTTTCTCATTGTGATTTTAATTTTTATTTCCCTAATGATTACTGATATTGAACATGTTTTTATTTTTATTTATTTGCTATGTGTTTATCTTTCATTGAACATCTGTTCAAATCTTTTGCCATTTTAAATTAGGCCACGAGTTGTCTTTTCCCCCTTGTATATATTTAAGGTGTGCAACATGTTTTTATGTACTCATACAGAGTTAAATGACAACTACTATCAAGCAAAGGAACATATCCATCATCGAACAGTTACTTTTTTGTGTGTTTGACCAAAACACCTAAAATCTATTCTCTTGGAAGTGGTTTCCAGTATCAGGTGTATCCACAGGACACTAATTAAAAAAAACAAACGCAAACTGTAAATCAATTGAAGAAGTATCAGTGGAGTGGAGGAAGGGAGGGGATTGAGGGAGAAGTGCTGGGGATGAATCCTAGCAGGTTGGGTTCCATGCTTTTGTGATTATGTCTAGCTGTGTCCTGGTATTGCATTGAAACTAAAAAAAAAAAGAAAAATTTCTATTATATGATAAATGTTATATACTAGCCTTCATGCTGTACATGGATCTATGAACTTATTCATCCTTCATAACTGCAGTGCATACTGTTTGTCTTATATCTCCCCATTGCTACACCCCGTTTGCCTCTGGTAGCCACTGTTCTACTGTTGTTCTATGTATTTCATCCGTTTGGATGCCATATATAAGAGAGACCAGGCAGTATTTTACTTTCTGTTTGTGATTTATTTCACCGATCATAATGTCCTCCAAGTTTAACATGTTGTTGCAAATGGCAAGATCACCTTTTGTAAAGCTAATATTTTTATATAATTGAAACTAAATATATACATGTATTTCACTAGTCATATGCCAATGACAAGGTGCATTTTCTGATTACCTATATTTGAGTGTTCTTTATATATTCTGGATGCAAGTCCTTCAACAATTTTGGAACATTTTTTTCCCTTGACTGTGACTTGTCTTTTCATTCTCTTAACAATGCTTTACCATCAGACATAACAACCAGTGTAACTCCACATCATGTACAACCACAAGAATGGGAAGTTATACTCCATGTATGTATAATATGTCAAATTATATTTTACTGTTATGTATAACTAAAAAAACAAAAATAAAAAAACAATAATAAAAAAACAATGTTTTTCCGAGAATAGATGTTTGTAATTTTGATGGAGTTTATTATGAGTTTGTCCTGTTATGAACTGTGCTTTTGTTCTTGTATCTAAGACATCTTTTCTTAAGCCTGAGTCACAAGAATTTCCCATCTACTTCTTGTAGGGGCTTATAGTTTTAATTTCATGATTGATTTTGAGTTGATCTTTGTGCAATTTGTGGGGTGTTGCAATATTAAAATCCAATTTTAGGGTGTTTGGATATACAATTATTTAAGCATCATTTATTAAAAATTCTTACCATTATATACACTGAATCAGTATTGAAGTTTTGTTGAAACTTAGTTCTCTCTATATATGGCTTTATTTCTAGATTCTGTTCTGTTTCATTGATCTATTTTAAAATTTAATATTATTGCCATATCATTTTGATTAATGTAGCTTTATAATAAGTTTTTAAATCAGGTAGTATTAGTCTTACAGCTTTGTTTTGTCTAGCTTAGGTTCTTTAAATTTCTGTATGAATTTTAAAATTAGCCTGATAATTTATATGAAAATGCCTCCTAGGAATTTTATTTGGGATTGCATTGAATCCATAAAACATCTTTGAGAGATTTCGTATCTTACAATATTGATGTCATTTATTGTATTTATTTAATTGTACCAACTAACACTTTCAGTATGGTGTTGAACAGAAGTGGTGAGAGCAGACCATTTCTGATTTTCAGGAGAAAGCATGCATTTTCGCCATTAAATATTATCTTAGTTGTAGGTTTTGAAGATGATCTTTACAAATCAAAGTAGTTTTTGTCTATACCTAGTTTGCTAAGAACTTTCATCTGGAATGGATGTTGGTTAGAATATAGTTTAATATGCACAGGCATGTTACATGTTACCTAGATTTTTATGTGTTAACTCAGGTATTAAATACAACCTAACAGGGTTTTTTTTTTTTTTTTGTGGGGAAATAACATCAAATTTCAAATAATCCAGTTCTGAGAAAGGTTCTGAAAAATTTGTAATTCTTAGTTGAGAATTTCCTATGTCTTAGATCATTTGAATTATTGTAACAAGTTACCATAACTGGGTGGCTTAAATAACAGAAATTTGTTACTTACAGTTCTGAAGTCTTAAGAGCAAGTAAGTGACAGCAGATGCTGAGTCTGGGGAAGGCTCACTCTCTGGTTCATAGATGGCAACTATGATTAGTTGATCATGAGCCTTTTAAATGTTCACTTGGATGAACATGTAGGTAGGTTTTAAGTTTATTCTTAGAACATTTTGAGGTATACTTCTGGATTAAAGAAGATCAACAGAGACTCATATTTGGACCATAATTCTTAAATCTGGGAAGTATTGCTTGTTAAGTGGTACTTCTCCCCCAAATTTTCGAATTCTGTGGAGGGATGCTACAAGAAGCAACTCTCTTTCTCTCCATCTCTTTCTCTGTCTCTTTTTCTATTATACTCTCTTTATATAATCTCTCTCTATATAAGGTATTATAATATTTTTGAAGACCACCTTTCATTGTATTTGTTTCTATAGTATCAATTTCCATGAAAAAATATTTTGAAACCAGTAGCCAGTAACAATTTAGTTTCCCCTGAGGAACACATTTGTTTTCTTATTACAGCGAATAATTATCATATAAAAGATAATGTTTTCAACTTTCTCACTTTGCTGTAAAGGAAGTTCATACCTTTGCACATTGCTGGTGATATAAATTAGTACTCTTCTTATGGAAAACAGCATGGAGGTTCCTCAAAAACTTAAAAACTTGCTGGGTGCATTTGTGCATGCTTGTAGTCCCAGTGGCTCAGGAGGCTGAGACCGGAGGATTGTGAGTTCAAAGATAGCCTCAGCAACGGCAAGGTGCTAAGCAACCCAGTGAGACCCTGTCTCTAAAAAAATACATAATAGGGCTGGGGATGTGGCTCAGTGGCCAAGAGCCCCCTGAGTTAAAAAAAAACTTAAAAACTTGAAGTACCATGTAATCCTGCAGTCCCCCTCCAGGGTATATATCCAAAGGAATTGAAATCAGTATGTCAAAGAGATGTCTGTGCTCCCCTGGTTATTGTAGCACTATTTACAATAAACAAGAAATGAAAATAATTTAAATATCCATCAGCTTATAAATAAAGAAAATGTAGTATATTTTCACAGTAGAATGTTATTTAGCCACAAAAGCAAGAAATCCTATTATTTGTAACAGCCTAGATGGAAGTGGAGATCATTATGTTAAGTGAAGTGCACCAAGTGCAAGAAGACAAGCATCTTAAGCAAGTGTGAAATCTAAAAGTTGATTGCATAGACCTTGAGAGTACAGTACCAGAGCTCAAGGAGACTAGGAGGTGGAAAAGTTGGGGGAAGATTCACCAAAGGGTACTAAGTCATAGATAGGAGCAAAAAGTTCTGGTGTGTTATTGTACAGTAGAGTAACTATGGGTAATGATAATGTACTATGTATTTTAAGCTGAAAGAAAAAAATTTCAAACATTTTCATCATAAATAAATAATTAAGGTATGAGGAGATGGATAATGTATAATCTGATTTAAACTTTAGACAATGAATACATGTTTTGAAGTGTCACATGGTACCCCATTAATATGTGTAATTTTTATGCTTTTATGTATTAATTAAACAATAACTTCAATTAAAAAGGAAAAAAGGGAGTTTATAATACTTTCAGGTATTGACATTAATAATAGCATAACATCTTATAATCTGCAAAAATTCCTTTTATATTTAAAAATTCATATTTTTTTGTTTTTGTTAGATTATTTTTTTGTGGTAAATCCAGATTTTTAAAAGTAATTTTATTTATTTATATAATACAGCAGAATATTTTCAATTCTTATTACACATATAGAGCACAATTTTTCGTATCTCTGGTTGTATACAAAGTATATTCACACCAGTTCGTGTCTTCATACCTGTACTTTGGATAATAATGACCATCAGTTTCCACCACCATTTCTAACCCCATGCCCCCTCCCTTCCCCTCCAACCTCTCTGCCCTATCTAAAGTTCCTCTAATCTTCTTGTGCTCCCCATCCCTACCCCACTATGAATCAGTCTCCTTATATCAGAGAAAGCATTTGGAATTTGTTTTTTTGGGATTGGCTAACTTCACTTAGCATTATCTTCTCCAATTCCATCCATTTCCTGCAAATGCCATGATTTTATTCTCTTAATGCTGAGTAATATTACATTGTGTATATATGCCATATATTTTTTATCCATTCATCTATTGAAGGGCATCTAGGTTGGCTCCACAGTTTAGCTATTGTGAATTGTGCTGCTATAAACACTGAAGTGGCTCTGTTCCTGTAGTATGCTGTTTTTAAGTCCTTTGGGTATAGACCGAGGAGAGGGATAGCTGCGTCAAATGGTGGCTCCATTCCCAATTTTCCAAGAAATCTCCATACTGCATTCCATATTGGCTGCACCAATTTGCAGTCCCACCAGTAGTGAATGAGTGTACCATTTCCCCCACATCTTCGCCAATACTTATTGTTGTTTGTATTCATAATAGCTGCCATTGTAATTGGAGTGAGATGAAATCTTAGAGTAGTTTTGATTTGCATTTATCTAATTGCTAGCAATGGTGAATACTTTTTTATGTATTTGTTGATTGATTGTATATCATCTTTTGAGAAGTGTCTCTTTGGGTCCTTGGCCCATTTATAGATTGGGTTATTTATTTTTTTGTGCTTAGCTTTTTGAGTTCTTTATATACCCTAGAGATTAGTGCTCTATCTGATGTACGAGAGGTAAAGATTTGCTCCCAAAATGTAGGCTCGCTCTTCACCTAACAGATTGTTCCTTTTGCTGAGAAGAAACATTTTAGTTTGACTTTGTCCCATTTATTGATTCTTGATTTTAATTCTTGCACCAAAGGAGTCTTATTAAGGAAGTTGGAGCCTAATCCCACATGATGGAGATTAGGGCCTACTTTTTCTTTTATTAGACGCAGAGTCTCTGGTTTTATTCCTAGGTCCTTGATCCATTTTTTTAAATACCTTTACTTTATTCTATATTTATATGGTGCTGAGGATCGAACCCAGGGCCTCAGGCATGCCAGGCGAGTGTGCTACCACTTGAGCCACATCCTGAGCCCCAGTCCTTGATCCATTTTGAGTTGAATTTTGTGCATGGAGAGTGATAGAGGTTTACTTTCATTTTGTTGTATATCGATTTCCAGTTTTCCCAGCACCATTTGTTGAAGAGGCTATCTTTTCTCTTATGCATGTTTTTGGTGCCTTGTCTCATATAAGATAATTGTAGTTTTGTGGGTTAGTCTCTGTGTCCTCTATTCTGTTCCATTGGTCTACCAGTCTGTTTTGGTGCCAATAACATGCTGTTTTTGTTACTATTGCTCTGCAGTATAGTTTAAGTCTGGTACAGTGTGATGCCATCTGCTTTACTCTTCCTGCTAAGGATTGCTTTAGCTATTCTTATTTTTCCATATGAATTTCATGATTACTTTTTCTATTTCTATGAGGAATGTCATTGGGATTTTGACTGGAATTGCATTAAATCTGTGTAGTGCATTTGGTATTATGGTCATTTTGATAATATTAATTCTGCCTTTCCAAGAGCAAGGTAGATTTTTTTCATCTTCTAAGGTCTTATTTGATTTCTTTCTTTAGGGTTCTGTAATTTTCATTACATAGATCTTTTACCTATTTTGTTAAGTTGATTCCCGAGTATTTAATTTTTATTGAGACTATTGTAAATGGGATAGTTTTCCTCATTTCCCTCTCAGTGGATTTGACACTGATATACAGAAATGCCTTTGATTTATGGGTGTTGATTTTATATCCTGCTACTTTGCTGAATTCATTTAGTAGTTATAGAAGTTTTCTAGTGAAGCTGTTAGAGTCTTCTAGGTATAGAATCATATCATCAGCAAATAGTGACAATTTGCTTTCTTTTTTTGCTATCCATATCCCTTTAATTTATTTCATCTGTGTAATTGCTGTGGATAGTGTTTCAAGGACTATGTTAAATAGAAGTGGTAAAAGTGGGCATCCTTGTCTTATTCCAGTTTTTAGAGGGAATGCCTTCAATTTTTCTCCATTTAGAATGATTTTGGCCTGGGGCTTAGCATAGATAGCCTTAATGATGTTGAGATATGTTTCTGTTATCCCTAATTTTTCTAGTGTTGAACAAGAAGGGGTGCTGTATTTTGTTGAATGCTTTTTCTGCATCTATTGTTTCTTATCTTTATGTCTATTGATGTGATGATATTGATTTCCATATGTTGAACCAACCTTGCATCCCTGGGATGAATCCCTCTTGATCGTGGTGCACGATCTTTTTGATATGTTTTTGTATTTGATTTGCCAGAATTTTATTGAGAATTTTTGCATCTATGCTCATTAGAGTTATTGGTCTGAAGTTTTCTTTTTTTTATGTGTCTTTGCCTGGTTTTGGAATCAAGGTGATATTGGCCTCATAGAATGAGTTTGGAAGTGCTCCCTGTTTTTCTATTTCCTGAAATAAATTGAATAAGTATTTGTACTAGTTCTTCTTTAAAGACCTTGTAGAACTCAGCTGTGTATTTATCTGGTCCTAGGCTTTTCTTGGTTGGTAGAGTTCTGATGGCATCTTCTATTTTGTCACTTGAAATTGATCTGTTTAAGTTGAGTATATCATCCTGATTCAATTTTGGCAAATCATATGACTCCAAATATTTGTAGATGCCTTTGATATTTTCTATTTTATTGGAGTCCAAGTTTTCAAAATAATTTCTAATTATCTTCTGTTTTTCTGTAGTGTCTGTTATGATATTTTCTTTTTCATCATGTATGTTAGTAATTTGAGTTTCCTCTCTCTTTTTGTTAGCATGGCTAAGGGTCTGTCAATTTAAAATAAAATTTTTCAAAGAATCAACTTTTTGTTCTGTCAATTTTTTAATTGTTTCTTTTGCTTCAATTTTATTGATTTGAGCTCTGATTTTAATTATTTCCTGTAATTCTACTGCTTTTGGTGTTGATTTGTTCTTTTTACAAGGCTTTGAGATGTAATGTTAAGTCATTTATTTGTTGACTTTTTTTTCTTTTAAGGAATGAACTTCATATAATGAACTTTCCTCTTAGAACTGCTTTCATAGTGTCCCAGAGATTTCAGTATGTTGTGTCTTTATTCTCATTGACCTCTAAAATTTTTTTAATCTCCTCCATTGTCCATTCAGTAGCATATTATTTAGTCTCCAGATGTTGAAGTAGCTTTTATTTCTTATTTTATCTTTGATTTCTAATTTCATTCCATTGTGATCTGATAGAATGCAGGGTAGTATCTCTACTTTTTTATATTTGCTAAGAGTTCTTCATGGCCTAGTATATGGTCTATTTTAGAGAAGGATCCATGTTATGCTAAGAAGAAAGTGTATTCTCTCATTGAAGGATGAAATATTCTATTTATGTCAGTTAAGTCTAAACTATTGATTATATTATTGAGTTCTATAGTTTCTTTTGTTTTGAAGATCTATCTAGTGATGAAAGTAACCCACAATAATTGTGTTATGGTCTATTTGACTCTTGAACTTGAGAAGAGTTTGTTTGATAAACGTAAATGCTCCATTGTTTGGGGCATATATTCATAATTGTTAAGTCTTATTGGTGTATGGTTCCCTTGAGCAGTATGTAGTATCCTCCTTTATCCTTTTTGATTGACTTTAGCTTGAAGTTTACTTTATTTGATATGAGGATGGAAACCCCTGCTTGCTTCCATAGTTCATGTGAGTGGTATGATTTTTCCCAACCCTTCATCTTCAGACTGTGAATATATTTTCCTATGAGATGAATCTCCTGGAGGCAGCATATTGTTGGGTCTTTTTTTTTTTTTGATCCAATCTGCTAGTCTCTGTCTTTCAATTGGTGAGTTTAGGCCATTAACATTCAAGGTTATTATTGAGACATGATTTGTATTCCCAGCCATTTTTGTTTATTTTTGGCATTTAACATGACTTGGTTTCTCCTCTGATTAGGTTTTTCTATAGTGTAATCCCTCCCTATGCTGTTTTAATCATTGTTTTTCATTTCCTCTTCTTGGAATACTTTGTTGAGGATGTTCTGTAGTGCAGGCTTTCTAGTTGTAAATTCTTTTATCTTTTGTTTATCATGGAAGGTTTTTAATTCATCATCAATCTAAAGCTTAGTTTTGCTGGATGTAAGATTCTTGGTTGGCACCCATTTTCTTTCAGAACTTGGTATATGTTGTTCCATTATCTCCTGGCTTTGAGGATCTGGGTTGAAAAATCTGCTGAGATACAAATTGGTCTCCCTCTACACATGATCTGATTACTCTCTCTTGTGGTTTTTAAGATTCTATCCTTATTCTGTATGCTAGGCATTTTCATTGTAATATGCTTTATATATTTATATATTTAGATCTGTTGTAATTTTGTACATTTGGTGTCCTGTAAGCCTCTTGTATTTGGTTTTCCAATTTGTTCTTCATGCTTGGGAAATTTTCTAATATTATCTGATTGAAGAGATTGTACATTCCTTTGGTTTGAAACTCCATGCCTTTCTCTATCCCAGTAACTCTTAGATTTGGTCTTTTGATGCTTTCCCATAATTCTTAGATGTTCTGTCATGGTTCTTTTAGCCCACGGCCAGCACAGGCTTTATAGGTGAAGGTTCGGCTACGTGGGAAATCCAAAGGGAGTTTGAATTAAAGAGACAGACTCTAATTACCTTTAAACCAGCTCCAGGATGGCTTCTCGTACCCCCAGCCTCGAGCTACCCATTAAAGTAGCGAGGTTTACTAAAGAGGCTAGTGAGCAAGAGAGAACACGCCAGGGAGTGGACTTTTATTGGGGAACAAAAAGTTCTGGGGAAAATCCCGTCCAATGAAGATTAAGGGGAGCAGTATCTCAAGGTCAGGTGAGACAATTGGATCTTCAGGGGCTTCAAGTGATCAGGCACGCCTCCACGCGGACAAGCCCTCAGACCCAAGAAGGGTGGGGAAAGCTCTAAACACAAAGATGTGTCTAAGCTCCTCTTGCCCAGCTGGGGAGGTAACTGGATCACATGCAAGGATTGGCTTCCCACAGTTTCTTATTATTTTCACTGTGTGATCAACTTTATTTTCTGGATTGTAAACTTTGTCTTCAGTATCTCATGTTCTTTCTTCCAACTGGCCTAGTCTGTTAGTTATGCTTTCTATTGAGTTTTTTATTTGGTTTATTGTATCCTTCATTTCAAGGATTTCAGATTTTTTTTTCAGAGTCTCTATCTCTTTCTTGAAGTAATCTTATTCTACCTATATTTGCTCTCTTATTTCTTTGTTGGAACCATCAATTTTTGCATTTATTTGCTCATTTAGGTAATTCTTTAATTCACAGATCATTTTAATTATAAACCTTCTGAACTTTTTCTCTGACATTTCATCAACTTTGCTGTCCTAAGGTTCTGTAAATATAGTATTCTGGTTTGTTTGGGGCACTTTCCTCCCTTGTTTTTTCATGTTGTATATGTGTCTTCCTTTCTTGCTGTGTGGATCTGAGATTACAGTTTCTTCCCTATATTCTTGTAGTACCCATGCAGATTGTCTGTATCTCACCTTGATGTTGGTTGGGCTTCAAGACCCTGCTGGTGTCCCTCAATGGGTGCTACTGCATCTAAAGGTGGTGGTGGCAATAGTGGAGATAACTCGAGATAATAGTTGAGGTGCCCCAAGATGGAAGCAAAGTCTTACAGAGATGGCACTGAAAGGGTGGGCCTCACACTCTATTTGGGATGCCTGCTCTGAGATGCAGTTGCTTCCAGGCCCTGTCTGTTGTCAAAAAGTTAGGGGCTACTGCATGGGGAAGGCTATGGCGATGACTGCAGTGTCCCAAGATGGAAGTGGGTTAGGCTTAGGCTACCAGGTGTGTGTGAGGCAAACTCAAACCTACCCTGGACGTGGGTCCTGCACAAGTGAGTGTGGTTGGATCTGGGCTGGCCTGGGCTCCTGTGGTAGTCTGCTGGTAGAAAGAGATGGTCCTGTGCCAGAGGCTGGGCTCTGGTGGGTGCCTGCTGGTGGAGGGATGGACCTGGGCCTACTGTCTTCTTTTCTTTTTTTGTGTGAGTTATGGTTGTTTTTTTTTTTTTTGTTGTTGTTGTTGACTAGCTCTTTAATAGATTGAGTTAAAATGTAATGAAATAAAGTTATGTATAATTAAACATGTAAGTAAATTAGTTCTAAATTTATGAGAGTTTGAGCAAGTAGTAGGATTCTCATTTAGCCCTCCTCTTACTACATAGTGGATCAGACTCCCCATGAAGTCATATAAAATGACCCAGAAGTTTGGACTGTCTGCTCTTGTCTACCTCTTGAGCCTCATATACCATTTCTTTCTGTATTGTCCAAACTAACTTTTTCTCATTCTTTGAAAATTGAAACTTACATTTGTATTTGCTTGGAACTTGATTTCCCGAGATCTTTTCATGGCTTCTTCCCTCACTTTGACATATCAGTCCTCACAGGACTTTCTCTAACCATCCTGTCAAAATTGCTGGCTATCCTATTCTGACATTTTCTATGTGTATACATTCCTTAGTCTTTTTTTTACTATGTATGATTACTAAGATTACAGAGTTATGTATTTATCTATTTATAATCTATCTCCCTCAGGAGGCAGGGACTTTACCTTCGACACAGATGTCATTCTAGTGCATGTAACAGGGCATATGATGATTTATTGAATGAATAAACAAAGTACCTCAATCCCAGATATCAACTGACCAATTTATTTTTGACCAAATATTTGGGAAAAATCTCTTGGAAATAACATCATATTCCTCTGTGTCTGTCCTCAACTTGGTATTTAGAAACACTGTTTTTTTTTTTTCTTCTTTTTTTCTATGTGTACTTCTACCTTTACTGGGTTATGTGCTCAACTCAACTTTCCTTCACTTCAAATTAAGCCAAAAGTGTGATCCACTACTTACAAATTGTCTTTTAAATGTAAACTTATTCCTAGGTACTTAAATTATCTGGCACAGGCAATAAGAACTAAGAATAATGTAACTTACATCTTATGTTACAAATAGAGGACTTGAAGTCAAGGAAGGAAAAAACCTGCTACTCTTACCATCATGAGTGTTTGAGATACCTGTGGAGCTCACTCTATCTTCTTTCACTTCTCTCAACTAATATAAGATTTATATGTTTTTTTTTTTGCCTGTGCCACATATTATTCAAAATAGCAGCTCTAACTATCAGTCTCTGGGCTGGTGCTGGTCTAGATGAATCAGAAATAACTGAGTAAAGTTAAAGTCAGTATTTTCAGGGTCTATTTCAAAGATTCTGACTCAGGAAATTTCTAGACAGTCCTGCAAATCTGTCCTTTAAAAAAGTATTGAAGTAATTATGAATCAGATAGGTTTGGGAGACAGTGGTTTAGATTGCTGCTAGTTACTTGGATGTCAAATAAAATTTTGGCTTAGTTATGGTTTTCTGGTAAGCACCAAATTTCTTTCATCTGAGCTAAAAAGGCATTCTCCACTCTTCCATTAGGAGTAGAATAGAGATTATTAGAACAGAAAAGCTAAGTGCAAGAATGAAATATAAAGTCATCTAAAAAGTCAAAGACTATGAGAACAAGGATTAGGTGAGTGATTTCATAAAAAATGGGCAAGCAGTTATTGGAGGTTAGAGTAGAAGAGTCTAAATAGAGGCATGGAGGTCGTTTAATTCAAATTACCTTTTACCAAATCTTCATTTGAGAGTGATGTCTACTTTAATTAGTATGTTCTTGTCTATCAGTTGATAGTCAGAAGTTGAATTTGAGACTTTTTCTCTAAATGCAAATGAATAAAGCCACAAATGTCACCTGAATATGGAAATAGGGGAGATCAAATGGGGAGAAAATATGGTCCACTTATGAGCGCTAATGAATTTTGACTAATTTTAGTGAGTATCTTAATTCTTCTCAAGGCTACCTTCATGTCTTTGTTCCGGAGACTGTAGATGAGTGGGTTTACAAGTGGGGTCAACAAAGAGTAGATCAAGGTTACAACCTTCTGTGTCCCAGCTGGATTCCCAGAGTTCGGGCTGATGTACATCATCATAACAGTTCCATAAAACAGAGACACCACAACTAGGTGAGAACCACAGGTGGAGAAAGCCTTGCGCCTTCCAGCAGCTGAGGGCACACGAAACACAACTCTGAGGACCAGGGTATAGGAGGCAAGGATAAAGAAGAAGGTGATGAAGATAATGATTGAACTCAATAAGGAACAGGAAAGTTCAATTCCAGGTGCAGGAACACAGGACAGGGCCAGGAGAGGACCAGGGTCACAGACAAAGTGGTCAATGGTATTGGGGCCACAAAAGGGGAGTTGAGTGATAAAATAGATAGGCACTGGATAGCAGAGGAAGGCAGTCACCCAGCAGAGGCTCACCAAGATTGTGCAGAGACGATTGCTCATGATGGTGGGATAGTGGAGAGGCCGACAGATGGCCAAGTATCGGTCAAAAGCCATAAGGGGCAATAGGAAGGTCTCATTGATACCCAAGGAGAAGAAGAAGTAGAACTGCAGGAAGCAGGCTGTGAAAGAGATGGTTTTTGTCTCGGACAGGATGTTTCCTAACATATTTGGGACAGTGGTGTTGATGTAACAGATTTCCAGGAAGGAGAAGTTGGCCAGCAGGAGGTACATTGGGGTGTGGAGCTTTTGGTCCAGCTTCACTGCACAGACAATGGCCCCATTTCCCAACAGTGTCAGGATGTAGGACACAAGGAACAGCATGAAGAGGAGGACCTGAATCTCTCTAGAGCAGGAAAAACTCAAAAGTATGAATTCAGTCACCATGTTGGCTCCTGATGCATTCATGGCTTCCTAGGGCAGAGAAGAAAAAATAACATCATGTATAACCTCATTTCCTAAACCTCTGATATGTTTCCTTATTTTTGAGATTGTAAATTACTCATATTTTATTATTCTATTAAGTAAACTGCTGAGGAATATATTGATAACTATACTCTGATGACTGTCAAACTTTGTGAGAATGCTTTTATATCAGACTCTGAACCCTTTCACTCTGTCTCATTTTTCTTTCTGAATTTTCTCACAAATTAAGTATCTATGGTAAGCAGCTGGAGATGGTTACTGACAATAAGTAGAACTTGTGAAGGAGATATAAAAGTTATGTATTCACTTTCTTAGAATGACATAAAAAAGATCCTTCATAATAATTGAATTTTCTGAATGAGATACGCAAATTATAGGCATCGCAGGAGGAATGAAGAGAGAGAAAGATAATGAATATCACAATAAAGTCTTCCTGTATTTCACCTCTTATTGTGCTATTCACTTTTCATTCTGCATTACTGTTGAAGTTATCAGTGTTGGTGTGTACAATGACCCACACATAAAGTGTCAAAAGTGCCATCCTACCTCTGTGTTCAACAAATTTTGTTCACTCAGAAATCTTTGACTCTTTAGACATCTGCATAATGGTTTTGAGTTTGGTTCCATCATTTACGCTTATAAAATGTCTGTAAAACCTTGATCTATGTTAAGTTGACTTATATGTAGAAGAAGTGATAGTGAATTTGGAATATAGTTTAAGATATTTCAGATCTCTGTGTGGGGTATCAGGATTTCTGGGAGATTTTTGGTATCCTGATTTATGGATGGGTGAAGAGGGTCATAGATGTCATACTCCCAAGCAGACACCTCTGTGTTACAAGGCAAAGGTGGGAGACACAGAACGTCTGTCTGGATAGGAATTCTCTCTTGTTTCTCCATTCCCTCAGTCACTTGAATCTCATTATAGTTGGAAGGTTGGAGTTGTTTGGAAAGTGAAGGGAGAATCCTCACGAGACCCTCCTCCCTGAGTTAGACTCAGTTTGGGACATGGTCTGACTTCCATCACAAGAGAGGGAAAACAAAGCCAATGGAATCACCTAAGACTTGTTTGCCAGAAGTTTTGTCTTAATATTTGATTGATTTTTAAGGATGCTTTCCATTAATGAGGGACAGTCATCTTTTGGTCCTTAAAGTGCAAATGATAGTGTGATGCTTATTCAGGTAAACGTAGGTACAGAATACAGTCCCAGACACTACAGAAGTTTATAGTGAAGAGTATTCAGTAATATGTTAGCTAAAAATATACTACTTTCCAGATCACATCAGGTCATACCTTTTAAGGATAAGTTTGATTATTGCATAGGATGGAAGGGACTTTGAAGTTTTCACAACACACCCCAATTGAAGACTCTTTTTAAAACCTGTGTATCGATCCTCTTAGGCATAGAATATCTGTGGGCATTTTCTCTATAGCAGGAATTCTGAGTACCTCAAAACCACATGGACAAAGTAAAACAGCAAGAAATATTTGGTGAGGAATATCAAGTGGGAGTGAACTCACCAATCCAGTGTGCTCCATTATCCCATTGCTCTCCCCTCCTAGAGGCTGATCACCTGCTCTTTGAAAAAAGAAAACATTGCTAAAATAAACATTGTGGTAATAAGAGAAGGCTTTCAGGCCTGCTCCTGATAACCATTTTGTGTTAAACCTTCCAAATATCACTTCACTAAAATATCTGTTCCCCTAAAGAGCTCATTCTCCCTGATTCCAACTTGTGGTTAATAAAGTTAGAAGTTATTTACTTCTGAGGGTTCTTCCTCATCCTCCTGTCCTTCTCTTCCCTGAGTTTCCCAATGCTCTGGCTTGTAAAGATGAATCTCTTTCCATCAATTCATGTGACTTTTGGGATTATGTTTGTTCAGTCACACAAAAGAAGGAAGAGCTAAAGGGCATGGGTTAGGGTTGTTTTATACTTGTACCTCTTCTAAAATCATCTTCTCCAAGAATTGGTGATTCTGTCTCATCATCTTCTGTTTTCACTGCAGCAAAAGGCAGATAGGGCAGAAGGCAGCCAGCAACCATAGTGGTGGTGTACACATAGGCTTGGAGAGAGACTGGCATATTTACTATCTAGGAGAGACTTAATCTATGTTGCTCTGATACCACCTCCTTGTCTTAAGGGATATAGTCTTTGGTGGATTGCAAAAGTGGGCTTTCTGTTTCATGATTGTCAATCCCCAGTGTTCCCTTCTATTGGGAGCTCATAAGGGGCTCCTGGGATCCAGTCTCCAGTGGTAATCACATTATCTCATGCAATTCTTGGTGCACACATTTATTTTCTTTTATTCACAGGTAACTGTTAAGATGGTGCAAACACTAAAGGAACACCAGCTTAGGTAAAACATGTTTATCCTGCTGTTATTTCACATTCAATTTTATTCATATTTTGAGCCTATTGAGTTTGGATTTTTTAAATTTGTCGATATTAAAGTTACAGCATTAGAATTCTTATATTATTTCTACTGACTTAATAAATGGCTCAATAAGGGCTACTTAATTTAAAAATTTTAAATAATTTTTTTTGTTTAAAAAAATTAAGGAACAATTTGATTTCCCTGGTCAGCTCTGTGCTATTAGCATGATACCCACATAAATATGTACTCTCTCACTGTGACCAGAATTTAGAAGCACAGACCATGGAAGTATATAGTGAAATGCTGAAATTCTTGAATACATCTCCTTATTTTTGCCTTTGGTTATTTCAGTGTTTTTAGCAGATGTCACTAAAAGTTGACACAATTTTGAAATTTGCTTCCTTTGAATAATTAAGGCATTGATTAAAATATGACACACATATTTAGACCCCTTATTTTCATTCTGCTTCTTTGTGTGTGCATGTGTAAGCATGGCAGGTACATACCATCTCAGGTATGGAACAGGATTGTTTTTCTATTATTTTTTTGAGATATCTTTAGTGAGACCAAGCATTGTTAATAATATGACTACAAGATATTCAATAAACAATGGAAAGATTTTTGAATGTATTGATTTTCTCAGCATTATTCTCATAGGGTAGAAGTATTTTTGTCTTTTGAATGGTAGCAACACTTTTATAAATGATGAACATTTATATCCTAGGATGCTCAAATATTTGGCTTTCAGAATGTTTATTCAAAAAGCCTTTTGTGTTTGAAGGCACAATGGCCAATTTTTTGACACTAAGTCTCTGTCAGAATTATTATGAAGCAAAAACTTCTATATTCCTCAGTGATGGGATATACTGGGTGATGGGACTATGTGGACACTTAAACTGAAGTATTAAGCTTCAGAAGTATTAGAATATATTAAATATTAAAATAAGTATTTAAATATAAATCGAAGTCACCATCTGCCTTTATCTTATTATTGGGTAATGACTAATGTTTTAACAGCTCACAGACACACGAAAAACTTCAGCTCTCCCAGTAACTCTAGCAACATCCCTGAACTATTAAGCTTCAGAGGTTAATGGAAAATTATGATAATGGGAATCAAGAACCAGGGAAAACCAAGAACTCAGCAGTTGACCACAAAATTGGTATAAAGATACCAAGTCAGAGTGGTCAGATATGTAGAGGCCTTCAGATGGCAAGGAACTAATAAAATGCCATATCTTCCAGGAAAAGCCATTTTGCAGAGT
Organism: Marmota flaviventris; assembly: GCF_047511675.1. Taxonomy (NCBI): domain Eukaryota; kingdom Metazoa; phylum Chordata; class Mammalia; order Rodentia; family Sciuridae; genus Marmota; species Marmota flaviventris. Next base: position 80,359,305 of record NC_092499.1, on the reverse strand, counting down.
CTAAGGAGAAGAAGAAATAGAACTGGAATAAGTACCCAGAGAAGGAGATGACCTTGGTGTTAGACAGGAAGTCAGTAAACATGTTGGGGACCATGGAGATGACATAACAGATCTCCAGGAAGGAGAAGTTGGACAGCAGGATGTACATGGGGGTGTAGAGTCTCTGATCTCAGTGAATAGTGTGGATGACGGAGCCATTGCCCAGGAGGGTCAGGAGGTAGACAGCGGAGAAGAGCACAAAGAGGAGGATCTGCCCCTCCCTGGTGCCAGGGAAGCCCAGGAGGATGAAGCCAGTGATGGTGCTAGATTTGCTGGGGGAGCTGAAGTTTTTTTTGTGTCTGTGAGCTGTAAAATCACTAGTCATTACCCAATAACAAGATAAAGGCAGATGATGACAGATTTATATTTAGATAATCTTGAGAAAGAAAACACATAGAGATCAATAAAAAATATATATATGTAATATTCAACTTTATTAATCCTTTGCTCCAATGCACATTTCATTGTGGGCTCAAGAAAACTATTGGTCAGAATGGATAACCTTTCACATATACTCTATTATATTAAAGTCTAATATAACCTTCAAACTCACTCACAATACTCTCCTTGAGGAGTCAGTATATATATCCATATTAAATATGCATATTATATACATAATACTTAAATGTATATACTTTATGTAATATGAATATATACAAGATATACTATATATAAATATATGTCTTAGCCATAGTAACTCTTTTAAAAATAAAATCAGATCAGCCTCTCCCTTATATGCAGACTTACAATTAAATAAAATTTCGAAGCTGTGGTCTTTGATTTGAGTCCTCTTAACATCTTCAACCTCATAAGCTATTCTGTTTAACACACATGAAGAAAGTCGCTCTTTCTCATATACACTGTATTATTCAAAAGTTCACATACATATTCCACAAATTTAAGCCAGCAACTATAAAACAGGGTTCTTTGGAGAAAATGCCAGTCAGCCGTGAGGTAAAAGAACATATGTATATCATCCCTGAGCTCTCCAGGTTCCACTTAGGGGTGTAAATATTTGGACAACTCACATAGTAACCAGCATTTCAGTAGACAGTGATGTCACTTTTGTAAAGCTTTGTACAAAGAGCTGGCCAATCTTTCTTTAAATAGTTTAGGTTTGTGGGCCATTCAGTCTCTGCTGAAACTACTCTGCTTGGCTGTTGTATTGCAAAAGTAGCTGTCATCAACACTAAAATGAATGCATGTGGCTGTTCCAATAAAGCTTTATTAAATACAGTGAAATGTCATAAAATTATCATGTGTTAAAGAATTTTATTCTTCTATTATTTTTTGGGGGTAAAACTGGGCCATTATAATGTTTTTTAAAAAATATTTATTTTTTAGTTGTAATTGGATACAACACCTTTATTTCACTTATTTATTTTTTTATGTGGTGCTGAGGATTGAACCCAGGGTTTTGCACGTGTGAGGCGAGCACTCTACTGCTGAGCCACAACCCCAGCCCCCATTTTAATGTTTTTTATAATTGAATAAATAGTTCTTTTGAAGATCACAGATAAGTGAATCTGTTTGGTAGTATTCAGAAACATCACAGTAATGGTAGTTTTCTTGTAATCTTCAAAAATTATAAGAAGTGACTTGTATGAAACTGCTGTCCAACTAGTATGGCTGTATTTATGCATCAGGATGGTTGGAAACCCAGGCATGTGTCCCCTAAATGATCTTGTCTCCTTGGTGTCACAAGGTACAATTTGGTTGTGTGCACCTCAGTGATTGAACCTTTGGTAAAACCACGTAGAGTTGTATCTATGAGAATGATACATAGATATTTACCAATTGCTTCCTTTGCACTTAAAAAAACCCTGTGAAATAAATTGTGAGGAAATAAGATCTATAAGAAATTGGTGAGGCTCCTGGACGTTGGCCCAGACTTGAGAGGAATTCTGTTCAAAGGAGGTGATGAAAATTGACTGTTCTCAGTGGTAGAACACGTCCCACCCCGGATGCTTCCGTCTCTGACTGTTAAAGATAGTTAGGGTACCAGGGATTTGGAGGTGGAAGTAGGAGAGGGGATAAAAATTCTAGGAGCTTTTGAGTAGATTCTTAGCCTCTATGATACTTACTTCATTTCTTTCAAAGGAAAAGGGAGTTGATTATTTGATTTTAATTATTTTTTTATTATAGCACATTTAATTTTATTCCAAGTGTACCACAAATATTTATGTTACTAGAACTTTATGAATCCAGAGATGATGTTTCAGTTACATTTCTCTCAGATGAAAACACAAGTTGGATGGTCCATCACTTGTCCATGAACCCACTGGATTTATACCAGCTTCCTCTTGGGGCAAGTCTCCAGCTTTGAGTCTGACAGAGCTGCTGTAGAAAACAAGAAGAGTATAGAAATGATTCTCTGGGTGCTATCACCATTTTATGTTTGACCTCATCAGGTTGACAGTGGGTGAAAGCCACACATTTCTTACAAGAGTATAAGAAATGGCTCTTCTGCTCATAGAGCAGCAGAGGGGTTTATCTGGCATAAGCTGAACTGGAGCTCTCCAGATGGCAGGCAGATCCCTCTGAACTGGCTGCAGAAGGGAGTATGAATATGGGTACATTGGTTTCAAAGTGGTACTTATGGGTATAGGATGTTTGATCTGATTAATTAACATTCCAAACAGAAATGCCAACACCTTCACCCCTACCATATCTTAGAAAAATTGGGTTAGGCTCTGTTTAAATTACCATATCCTATACTATAATATATAAGAGGAAAGCAAGATATTTATCTATCTATCTATCTATCTAGTCTTAAGAAGGCACAAGGGTGTGGAAGTCTTCTCAGGGTTTTTCCTTCTGGGGGACATTGAAACCAGTTAGATCATAATATACCTGTTCACAAGGACAAATTTGCTTCAATTCAAACAACCAACTTCCAAGTAAACTTTTTGAGAAGTTAAATACTGTTTTTCAGATGGATGCTTTTCATTTTAATTGTTTCTTTGAGCATATTACTTGCTTGTTTGGAAAGGTGAATTATAAAAGTTTATGAAACAAAAACATTGGCAATAATTTAACTCTGCAAAAGGCATAAATATCTATATGGAATTCTCACACCACATTTAATGGAAGGTAGAAAATATTTTTGTTTTACTTAATTCTGAAATTTTCTTTTCATTGGTCATAAAAGAAAAGATTTAATTATAAGCAAATATTCCGTGAGATACATAGATATAGATATAGATATAGATATAGATATAGATATAGATCTCCAAACTCACATAGCCACTCAGTTTAGTAGTCACCAATGGCCTCAGGGGCAGAGAGGCTCCATATAAAATCTCTTTCTCATAGAGAATGTACAGAAGACCTCACCTCATTCTACAGCCAGTGGTCTCTGTTGTGCTTCTCAATGAGGCTATGACAGACCCCCCCTTCCTAGAAAGTCTGTATCATTGGCTAGTTCAGGCTATAAACAACTACATAATGATACCATCTGTTTTTCATATTCTATTCTGGTATTGGGTTTCACATCAACATTACCTGTTTTAAATTCCATTATTGTTAGTTTGACTAAAGTTTCCTCCACCCTTCTTCCTACCTTTCCTCCTCCTTACTTCCTCCCCACTTTCTTTTCCCTTCCATTTCTTTTCTGCCTCCATCTGCTTCTGCCTTCCGTTTCTTCCTTCTTCCCTGCCACTCCCCTATTCAGTTTTCTCTTCCTTTCTTGGCCAAGTTTTAACTTTCCTAGAGAAATTTCTTACTTCTGGAAACAAATTCACATATCAAAACTTGCTCAGCATTTTAATCATTTGAGGCTGAGTTTGCACTAAAATTTCATTATGAACATTATCAGAATTAATATTTTTCTTTCTTCTTTTCTTCTTTCTTTCCTTCCTTCCTTACTCCCTCCCTCCTCCTCTCTCTTTCTTTCTTTCTGCAGTACTAAAGATTAAACCCAGGGGCACTTGGTCTTTTTATTTGTTTATTTTCAGACAGGGTCTAATGAAGTTGTGGACGCTGGTTTGGAACTTAGGTCCTCCTGCCTCAGCCTACTGATTTGCTGGGATTACAAGTGTGCCCCGTCCCCCACCCTGGTTTCTGGCTTATCATCAGAATTTCTTATTGACAAAACCATTTTTAAATAATTTTTCCTTGCCTCTTGAATAAATTTACCCTAGATTTATCTTCTTTCAACTTGTAAACTTAATGTCATGATTTTGAAGCTAGCTGCAAAGTTGGATCATGCTGTCCAACAGTTTATCTTCTGATCTTCTAGCCCAGTTGTACAGTATTACACTGTATATTGATTTGTGAAGTAGCCACTTAAACAGTCAAGATAAAAGATATGTCCTTCTAGGCACATAGTTTCCTTCATCACATTGCCACAAACCAACTATTTCAACCTCTTATCTAGTTGGTTGTATTATTTCCTCTTGGTGAAATAACAGACACTATATATTTGGCAGCTAAAAACCATGCACATGTATTACCTCTGAGTTCAAGATCACAGTTGTCTGTAGTAGGTTCCTCTGGACTAAATTCGGTTGACAGCAGGGATTATGGAGACTGTAGGGGAGAATCTATTCCCTTTTCTAGCTTTTGGATGTCTCCTACATTACTTGTCTAGTGGCCACTTCTGTCTTCTTTGAGGTCAGCAGTAGCAAAACTATTAACCTCTGCTTCTAACTTCACATCTCATTCTTGACTTTGGTTCTTCTCCTTTCTTTCACTTGTGAAGAACTTTGTATTGTATTAGCCACACAGATAATCCAGGACTGTCTTTCTGTCTCAAGATCCTTAATTCCAAATTATAAATATCTGAGGTGATAGATAAGCCAATTACTCCTATCTGATCTTTACACATTTTATATATGTGTTAAATATCACACTGTACTCCATAAGTATATAAAATATCTATGTGTCAATTAAAAAATGTAAAAAGATCCTTGTTTCAATCATATCTTCAAAGTTTCTTTTGCTATGAAAGGTTGTGTGGCATTTAGGAATCAGGGCACAGGCATCTTTGGGAAGCTATTATCCTACCTAACATGTAGGTCTAGGGTAGTTGTATGTAGACCAGCTCTTGTAATCCGCCCAATCCATAGCAGGATCAGGCCTGGCTGGTTCCAGGAGAACACTGGGTTGTCCATCCTCATATTGTTCCAGTTTCTCAGATAAACTTTCCAGAGATCTGTAGGATGTTCTTATGGAGATTCTGAGCAGAGCAGGCTCCAAAAATTGTCTCAGTGTGTCCTGGAAATGTTTTATTGTTTTTTCTTGCACTTAGCATATTCTGAGAAGTTTTAAGAGGAACGGAAGTTCCCATATTCTCTGTAGTACCAAAGATATCAAGCTGAACAGAGACACCCAGCTCTCTGTCTCTTCTCTTTCTCTTTTCTAATTGTTAAACATTTTCCTCATCTTTCTTTCTCCCTGTTCCCTATAAATTTATTGCATTGGATTAAACCACTAGATTTAGTTCTGAGAAAATTAAAAACATATTTTGAACTTATACACAAATTTCATAAGAGTTGGGTTAAGAGTTAATGGATTTCATAATAAATGAATAAACATAAAACATACCAGTTCTTTAAAAATGTAATAATGTATTTAACTATAATTTAAAATTACTCTTTAAATGCTCTGCACTTAATATATGTAATTAGCAACAGAAACAATAGAAACAACCATTAGACACAGTACTGTGTCCTTTGAGAATCCAGCCTCAGGTCCCTGGTCTGACAAGTGAGAGCTGGCTGGTGGAAAGTCCACAGCAAATAGGGAAGTTACTTTCTCTGCTCTTGTACCTTTGGGAGAATTCAAAGTCAAAAAATGATGGATATCTTTTAAAAATTGAAATGGAATTCAAATCTAGACTCAATAAAAATTTTCTTCACCTTGCATGGTTTATCATAAGTAATGTCAACTTTTATCATGGTCTTTATTTTGATTGAAAGTTTTTGCCCTAGTATTCAATATTGTGTCCTCAACCCATTTAATGGCATTTCTTCTAATATTAATTGGAATCATTTTATCTTTGCTTTCCTAGCTCAGGTTTGCCTTGTTCCTCTTATCCCTCTTGCATACCTGATTGTCCCTCAAACTCCCCTCTCCATTCACTTTTTTCTTCTTTTTACCCCAGTTTGTAATATTCTTTTCTTTCCTTTTCCTTTTTTTCCCCTTCTCTTCTTTTGTCCAGTTTTTCTCCACTCTTCTTTTTAGTCCCTATATAACATAATACCAATTCTACTATATTTAATAACTAATTTTCAACCTATTCCAGAACTTTTCTACAAGTTTATGTCTAGATGATTTTCTGTAAGAAAATAGGTGCCAACCAAGATTACTTAACCCAGCAAAACTATCTTTCATAATTGAAGATGAAAAAAAAACTTTCCACATGAAGTAGAGGAACTGTAAAGATTGATATCAATATATTTTTATTTTTTCATAAGGTTGAATATTATGTGGCTTTACTCTGAAGTGACTGTAATGAATAGGATTCAGTATCTTCTCTCAAAGTGGTGCCTATACTGGGAACAGGAGAGAACACACATAGAGTGAAACTATAAATACCTGGACATTCATCTAACTCAGGGCTCTTAAGAGAAAGAAACTCACTAAATAGTTCCTGGCATAAAAGAATAAGCAATAATCATCTCAGTAGATGGGTAGACATACAAGCAGTATGAAAAAGTGAGGAAAAAACCACCCAAACAACCCATAACATTTCAAGAACTGACCCCATTGACACTATGTGGAGAAAATGTTGGAAAAGAATTTAGAAAGTTCATAGTTAAAATGTTCAACAAGCTAAACAAGACATAAGGAATGAACTTAGAAAGTGTAGGAAGTGAGTGATCATTTTAATAAAAAGAGATTCTGAAAAAGAACCAAATGGAGATCTTGGAAATTAAGGATTTAATTACAAATAAAAAAATCCAATAGAAAGCATCACCAATAGATTAGATCACTTTAAAGATAGATAAAGATAGATTTTTTGGCTTTAAAGATAATGTATATACTCTTAAAAATAAAATTAACAATAAAAGAGATGTTAAGAGACCATTATCAGAATATTCAAGAAATACGGAAAAATATTGAGACAAAATTTAAGAAGCATTGGGCTGGAAGAAGGATCTGATATACAAACTAAAGGAATGCACCTTATTTTCAGTGAAATAATGTTAGAAAAATTTCCAAATCTTAAGCAGGAAATGGAAATCCAAATACAAGGGGTATATAGAGCTCCAGATAAGTAAGATTAAAAAAAGATTCCCTCCAAGACACATTATAATGAAAATGCCTTCTGTGCAGAATAAAAATTTTAAAAGCTTCAGGAGAAAAATGGTAGGTCCTGTAAACCAATTTGAATTTCAACCAGATCCTAAAATCCAGGATGACTTAAAATATCATATACCAAGCCCTGAAAGAATATAGGTGTCAACCAAGATTATTTAACCCAGCAAAACTATCCTTCATAATTGAAGATGAAAAAAAACCTTCCACATGAAGTAGAAGCTAAAAGATTTCATAACCACTAAGCCTGAAACGTAAGACATATTCAATGAAATATTCCATGTAGAAGAAATGTAAAATAAAAATGAAAACCAGCATAGGAATGAATTGTACTAGAAGAATAGTCAATTAAAAGAGAACCAAATCTGAATTAAGCATTAAAAATTAATCAAAATGGCAGGAAATAAAAATCATCTCTCTATAATTACATTGAATGTAAATGGTCTGAACTATTTGATCAAAAGATGTAGATTGGCAGATTGGATTTTAAAAAAGTCCTAGCCATATGTTGTTTACAAGAGACACATCTTATAGACAAAGACAACCACAGACTGAAGATGAAAGAATGAGAAATAAAAAATGAAAACAAAGAGAGGTATTTATACTTATACCAGACAAAGTAGACTTCATGCCAAAACTAATCAGAAAAAACAAAGAATGTCACTTCATACTGGTTAAGGGAATAGTCCAACAACAAGATATAATGATTGTAAATACTTATGTCCCAAAAAACAGTGCACTTCCATGTATAAAACAAACTCTTCTCAATATAAAGGATCAAAGAGAGCACAATACAATAATACTGGGTGATTTCAACACATCTCTCATTATTAGATAGGTCACCCAGACATAAACTAAGTGAAGGCTCTTTGGAACTAAAACATACAATTAATCAAATGAATCTAAGAAATATCTATAAAATATTTGAATCATTGATGACTGAATTCACTTTCTTCTCAGCAGAACATGAAACTTCTGTAAAATAGATTATAAAACAAATATTAGCAAATACAAAATAATAGATGTAATTCTTTGTATCCATTGTATCAAATCAAAATGGAGTGAAATTAGATATCAATGATAAGATAAAAAAATGGGAACCATTTTAATACCTTGAGATTAAATAATACACCTTTTTTTTTTTGTACCAAGAATTGAACTCAGTAGTGTTTAACCACTAAGCCACATCCCCAGCCCTTTTTATTTTTTATTTTGAGGCAGGGTCTTGCTAAGTTGCTTAGCACCTTTCTAAGTTGCTGAGGCTGGCTTTGAATTTGTGATTCTCCAGCCTCAGCCTCCCCACTGCTGGGAATAATATACTTTTGAATGAGGAGTGTATCATAGAAGAAATCGGGGAAAAATAAAAAAAAAATTCTTAGAATTTTTGTTTCTAAGGTAATTGAAGAAGACCTTAGAAACAAATGAGAAAAAGGGTACAACATATAGCTGGGCATGGTGGCAAATGCAGCTGGGGAGGCTGAGGCAGGAGGATCACAAGTTCAAAGCCAGCCTCAGCAAAAGCGAGGCACTAAGCAACTTAATGAGACCCTCTCTCTAAACAAAATACAAAATAAAGCTGGGGATGTGGCTCTGTGGTTGAATGCCCCTGTACACCCCCTTCCAAAAAAGACACAACATATCAAATTCTCTGGGATAGTATGAAGACAGTTCTTAGAGAAAAGTTTATAACATTGAGTTCTTTCATTAAAAAATAGAAAGATATCAAATAAAAAATCTAATATTACACCTTAAGTCTCTGAAAGAAGAATAAATAATACAAAAATCCAGAGAAGACAAAAAACAATTAAACCAGAGCCAAATTTAATGAAATTGAGAAGAAAAACAATGACAAAATACAAAGGATTAATAAAACAAAGAGTTGGTTCTTTGAAAAAATAAGCAAGTTTGAACAAACCTAAGCCAAATTAACCAAAGAAAGAGACAGAACATCCAAATTAATTAAATCTGAGATTCAAAAGGAGATATCAGCATTGCAAAAACCCAGAGGATTCTTAGAAACTATTTTGAAAATTTATACTTGTGGGACAGCCATGGGTGGTGTGTGTGAGCTATGAGCATTTTGAGCACACGAGTGGACTGGACTGACGTTGCTGCTATTTCTGGGCTGTGCATGTATGTGTCCCTTTTGCTTGCTCTGCCTTTCGATCCCACATAGCACCTGAGATGGGCATGGCCTTCCAAGACTTCAGTCAATCTGCTGACAGCAAGACATCAGGAAGCTAGACTCAACCCCCTGAGTCCTGACTCCTTGCCTCATTTGGGTAGGACTTTCTTGAGTGTCTTCCCCTCAATAAAAGGGCTTTAGAACAAAGCTAACATCATACTGAACGGAGAAAAACTGAAAGCGTTTCCTCTAAAAACAGGAACAAGAGAAGGGTGTCCACTCTCACCATTCCTATTCAACATAATCCTTGAAACTCTAGCAAGAGTAATTAGGTGAGAAAAGAAAATTAAAAGGAGAGAAACAGGAAAAGAAGAGATCAAGTTATCTCTGTTTGCTGATGACATGATCTTATATTGAGAAGACCCAATTCTCTCTCTTATATTGAGAGAACTCCACCAGAAGACTTGTAGGCCTGATAAACACATTTAGCAAAGAAACAGGATACAAGATTAACAAACATAAATCAATTGCTTTTCTATACTCCAATAATGAACCTGCTGAAAAAGAAATTAGGAAAACTACCCCATTCATAATAACCTCAAAAAACAAAGACACACCACTTTAGGAATAAATCTAATGAAGGAGATGGAGGTTTCCTACAATGAAAATTAAAAAAAAACATTGAAGCGAGTCATTGAAGAAGACCTTAGAAGATGGAAATACTTCCTATGTGTTTATATAGGCAGAATTAACATTATCAAAAAGGTAATACTACCAAAAGTTGTATACAGAATTAATGCAATCTCCATCAAAATACCAATGACATTCTTCCCAGAATTAGAGAAAGTAGTTCTAAATTCATGTGGAAGAATAAGAGACTCAGAATAGCCAAAATAATTCTGAGCAAGAAGAGCAATACTGAAGGCATTTCTATACCAATCTCAAATTATAGTACACAGCAATAGTAACTAAAACAGTATGGTATTGGCAATAAATCAGGCATGCAAAAAAATAGAGTAGAAGATGCAGAGACAATCCCACATAGATAAAATCATCTGATATTCAACAAAGGTGCCAAAAACATATGTTGGGGAAAGATATCCTTTTTAACAAATGGTGCAGGGAAACCTGGATATTCATATCTTGAAGAATGAAACTAGATCCCTATCTTTCATTCTGCATAAAAGTTAACTCAAAGTGCATCAAAGACTTATATAAGAAATTTAGGGTCAACACTTTCATATTGGTTCAGACATTGACAAGCTTTAGAAATGCAACCAAAAATCAGCAAGTGGGATAGCTCAAATTAAAAATCTTCCACCCAGCAAAGGTAATGATTAAGAGTGCAAAAAGAAAGCCTATAGAATGGAGAAAATCTTTGATAGCTACTCCTCTGACTAAGGATTAATATTCTGAATATATAAAGAATTCAAAAAGCTTAACACCACCACCACCACCAACAACAAAATAACCCAATAAATAAATGGGCAAAATAATTAAGAAGATATTTCTCAAAAGAAGAAATACAAATAGCCAATAATTATATGAAAAAATATTCAACATCTCTACCAATTAGAGAAATACAAATCAGAACTACTCTATGATTTCATTTCACTTCAGTCAAATTGGTGATTATCAAGAATACAAATAATCATAAATGCTGGTGAGGATGTGGGGATTCATACCTTGTTGGTGGGACTACAAATTAGTGCAACCACTCTGCAAATCAGTATGGAGATTCCTCAAAAAACTAGGAATGGGACCATCATATGATCCAGTTATCCCATTCCTCAATATACATTCAAAAAATTTAAAATCAGCATACTATAGAGATGTAGCCACACCAGTGTTTATAACAGCACAATTCCCAATAGCCAAGCAGTGGAACTAACCTAAGTGCCCATCAATAGATGAATGGATTAAGAAAACATGCTATATGTTCACAATGAAGTTTTACTCAGCCATAAAGAAGAATGAAAATCATGGCATTTTGTAGTAACTAGATAGAAATGGAGTACATCATACTAAGGGAAATAGCCAGATTCAAGATCAAGGGTTGAACATTTTCCCTCATATGTAGAAGCAGAAGCTAGATCAAAATAAGTAAAGAAAAAATATGTGGGTGGGAAACTTCATGAAAATAGAAGAGAGATCAGTGGAGCAGAGGAAGGGGATTGAGGGGGAGGGAGGAGGGACAGGGAAAGGGAAGAACAAAATGAATCTGAACAAATTTTCCTGTGTACATATATGAATATGCCATAGTGAATTTAATCTTTATGTATATTCATAATGCACAAATTAAAAAATCTGTAAATAAATGGAAGAAATATAAGAAGAGTAGAGGAAAAGGACAGGGAAAGGAAGGAGGAGAGGAAAACGGTAGTACTGGTGACTGAATTGTGAACAAATTATTTTCCTTATACATAATAACATCAAAATGAACCCCAATATTATGCAAAAGTATAAAGAACTATTAAAAAATAAAAAAGAGTTGTTTCTTTGGGATAGATTGATTTGTAGACTAATTTAATGACCTAAGTCATGTTCACTCTTCCTTTGCAACATTGATGAACAGGAGCTGTACATTGATTGCTGAGCTGGAGTCAATACTTGCCATGGACATCTGCTCAAGTCACATGGGTGTCACTAGCTCTGCATGACTACCTAAGTAAAAAACCAGAGGACTTTTGGAATTCATTAATTTTGATGTTTCTGATATCATGTTTAGGTGATATTCGAGTGACTAACATTTTATGAAAAAATCTCCATTATTTTCCTTGTTAAATCTCTTTATGTTAGCTCTTTAGATTTAGATTTGATCATGATGTGTATAAACAAGACTAACACGACAGTTTGGTTCACATTGACTTACAGTGGAGCCAGCCACTTTTAAAATTTGTTCTAATCAGTTATACATGGCAGCTTCGATTCATTGTATACAAATGGAACACAGTTTTTCACTTCTCTGGTTTTACATGAAGTAAGGTCACATCATTCAAGCAATCATACACGTACCGAAGGTAATGATGTCCATCTTATTCCACCATCTTTCCTACCCCCTCACCTCCCTCCCCTTTGCTCAATCCAAGTTTCCTATAGTGGTCCCACCCCTCCCACCATTACAGAGTAGCATCCTCTTATCAGAGAAAACATTTGGCATTTTGTTTTCTGGGATTGGCTTACTTCACGTAGTATGATGTTCTCCAACTCCATTCATTTACCTGAAAATGCCATAATTTCATTCTCTTTTAATGCTAAGTAATATTTCATTGTGTATATATAATACAGTTTCTTTTTTTATATTGGTTGTTCAAAACATTACAAAGCTCATGATATATCATCTTTCATACATTTGACTCAATTGGGTTATGAACTCCCATTTTTACCCCAAATACAAATTACAGAATCACATCGGTTACACACTCACATTTTTACATAATGGCATATTAGTGACTCTTGTATTCTGCTACTTTTCCTATCGCCTACTATCCCCCCTCCCCTCCCCTCCCATCTTCGCTCTCTACCTCATCTGCTGTTGTTCAATTCTCTCCCTTGTTTCCCCCCCGCCCTTTCCCCTCACAACCTCTTATATGTAATTTTGTGTAACATTGAGGGTCTCCTACCATTTCCATATGCTTTCCCTTCTCTCTCCCTTTCTCTCCCCCCACTCATCTTTGTTTAATGTTAATCTTTTCCTCGTGCTCTTCCTCCCTGTTCTGTTCTTAGTTGCTCTCTTTATATCAAAGAAGACATTTGGCATTTGTTTTTTAAGGATTGGCTAGCTTCGCTTAGTATAATCTGCTCTAATGCCATCCATTTCCCTGCAAATTCTATGATTTTGTCATTTTTTTGTGCTGCGTAATACTCCATTGTGTATAGATGCCACATTTTTTTTATCCACTCATCTATTGAAGGGCATCTAGGTTGGTTCCACAGTCTAGCTATTGTGAATTGTGCCGCTATGATCATTGATGTGGCAGTATCCCTATAGTGCGCTCTTTTAAGATCCTCAGGGAATAGTCCGAGAAGGGCGATAGCTGGGTCAAATGGTGGATCCATTCCCAGCTTTCCAAGAAATCTCCATACTGCTTTCCAAATTGGCCTCACCAACTTGCAGACCCACCAGCAGTGTACAAGTGTACCCTTTTCCCCACATCCTCGCCAACACTTATTGTTGTTTGACTTCATAATGGCTGCCAATCTTACTGGAGTGAGATGGTATCTTAGGGTGGTTTTGATTTGCATTTCTCTGACTGCTAGAGATGGTGAGCATTTTTTCATGTACTTGTTGATTGATTGTATGTCCTCCTCTGTGAAGTGTCTGTTCAGGTCCTTGGCCCATTTGTTGATTGGGTTATTTGTTATCTTATTGTTTAATTTTTTGAGTTCTTTGTATATTCTGGATATTAGGGCTTTATCTGAAGTGTGAGGGGTAAAAATTTGTTCCCAGGATGTAGGCTCTCTATTTACCTCTCTTATTGTTTCTCTTGCTGAGAAAAAACTTTTTAGTTTAAGTAAGTCCCATTTGTTTATTCTTGTTATTAACTCTTGGGCTATGGGCGTCCTATTAAGGAATTTGGAGCCCGACCCCACAGTATGTAGATCGTAGCCAACTTTTTCTTCTATCAGACGCCGTGTCTCTGATTTGATATCTAGCTCCTTGATCCATTTTGAGTTAACTTTTGTGCATGGCGAGAGAAAGGGATTCAGTTTCATTTTGTTGCATATGGATTTCCAATTTTCCCAGCACCATTTGTTGAAGATGCTATCCTTCCTCCATTGCATGTTTTTGGCCCCTTTATCAAATATAAGAAAGTTGTAGTTTTGTGGATTGGTTTCTGTGTCCTCTATTCTGTACCATTGGTCCACCTGCCTGTTTTGGTACCAGTACCATGCTGTTTTTGTTACTATTGCTTTGTAGTACAGTTTGAACTCTGGTATCGCTATACCTCCATATTCACACTTCCTGCTTAGAATTGCTTTTGCTATTCTGGGTCTTTTGTTTTTCCATATGAATTTCATGATTGCTTTATCTATTTCTACAAGAAATGCCATTGGGATTTTGATTGGCATCGCATTAAACCTGTAGAGAACTTTGGGTAATATCGCCATTTTGATGATGTTAGTTCTGCCTATCCATGAACAGGGTACATTTTTCCATCTTCTAAGATCTTCTTCTATCTCTCTCTTTAGGGTTCTGTAGTTTTCATTATATAAATGTCTCACCTCTTTTGTTAGGTTGATTCCCAAGTATCTTATTTTCTTTGAGGATATTGTGAATGGAGTGGTTTTCCTCATTTCCATTTCATAAGTTTTGTTGCTGATATACAGGAATGCCTTTGATTTATGCGTGTTGATTTTATATCCTGCTGCTTTGCTGAATTCATTTATTAATTCTAGCAGTTTCTTTGTAGACCCTTTTGGGTCTGTTAAATATATTATCATGTCATCCGCAAATAGCGATAATTTAATTTCTTTTGTCTGTCTAATTGCTCTGGTTAGTATTTCAAGAACTAAATTGAATAGAAGTGGTGAGAGAGGGCATCCCTGTCTTGTTCCAGATTTTAGAGGGAATGCCTTCAGTTTTTCTCCATTTAGGATGATGCTAGCCTGAGGTTTAGCATATATAGCTTTTACAATGTTGAGGTAAGTTCCTGCTATCCCTAATTTTTCTACTGTTTTGAACATAAAGGGATGCTGTACTTTGTCGAATGCTTTTTCTGCATCTATCGAGATGATCATATGGTTCTTGTCTTTAAGTCTATTGATGTGGTGAATAGCATTTATTGATTTCTGTATATTGAACCAGTCTTGCATCTCAGGGATGAATCCTACTTGATCATGGTGCACAATTTTTTGGATATGCTTTTGTATTCGATTCACCAGGATTTTATTGAGAATTTTTGCATCCAAGTTCATTAGAGATATTGGTCTGTAGTTTTCTTTCTTTGAAGTGTCTTTGTCTGGTTTCGGGATCAGGGTGATGTTGGCCTCATAGAATGAATTTGGAAGAGCTCCTTCTTTTTCTATTTCTTGAAATAGCTTGAAAAGTATTGGTATTAATTCTTCTTTGAACGTTTTGTAGAACTCCGCTGTATACCCATCCAATCCAGGGCTTTTTTTGGTTGGTAGTCTTTTGATGGCTTCTTCTATTTCTTCCTTTGTTATTGGTCTGTTTAAATTGTGTGTGTCTTCCTGACTCAATCTGGGCAGATCGTATGACTTAAGACATTTATCGATATCTTCACTATCTTCTATTTTATTGGAATATAGGGTTTCAAAATACTTTCTAAATATTTTCTGTATTTCTGTAGTGTCTGTTGTGATATTGCCTTTTTCATCCCGTATGTTAGTAATATGAGTTCTCTCTCTTCTTCTCTTTGTTAGCATGGCTAAGGGCCTGTCGATCTTATTTATTTTTTCAAAGAACCAACTTTTAGTTTTATCAATTTTTCAATGGTTTTTTTTGTTTCAATTTCATTGATTTCTGCTCTAATTTTAATTATTTCTTGTCTTCTACTACATTTGCTGTTGTTTTGCTCTTCCTTTTCTAGGTTTTTGAGGTGTAATGTGAGTTCATTTATTTGTTGGTTTTTTTCTTTTTTTGAGGAAAGAACTCCAAGAAATGATCCCTCTTAAAACTGCTTTCATTGTGTCCCATAAATTCTGGTATGTTGTGTCTGTATTGTCATTTGTCTCTAAGAGTTTTTTTTATCTCCTCCTTTATGTCTTCTGTAACCCATTTATCATTCAGTAGCATATTGTTCATTTTCCATGTGATGTAGGATTTTTCCTTCCTTCTTTTATCATTGATTTCCAGTTTCATTCCATTATGATCAGATATGGTGCATGGTATTATCTCCATGCCTTTATATTTACTAAGAGTTGCCCTATGGCATAATATATGGTCTATCTTTGAGTAGGATCCATGTGCTGCTGAGAAGAACGTGTATCCACTTGATGATGGTTGATATATTCTATATATGTCGGTTAAGTCTAGGTTATTGATTTTGCTGTTGAGTTCTATAGTTTCTTCATTCAGTTTTTGTCTAGAGGATCTGTCTAATGGTGAGAGCAGTGTGTTGAAGTCATCCATAATTATTGTGTTGTAGTCTATTTGACTCTTGAACTTGAGGAGAGTTTGTTTTATGAACGTTGCAACTCCATTGTTTGGTGCATATAAATTGATAATTGTTATGTCTTGTTGGTGGATGGTTCCTTTTAACAGTATATAGTGTCCTTCTTTATCCCTTTTGATTAACTTAGGTTTGAAGTTGATTTTATTTGATATGAGTATGGCCACTCCTGCTTGCTTCCGAGGGCCATGTGAGTGGTATGATTTTTCCCAACCTTTTACCTTCAGCCTGTCTATGTCTTTTCCTATCATATGAGTCTCCTGAAGGCAGCATACTGTTGGATTTGTTTTTTTGATCCAGGTTACTAGCCTATGTCTCTTGATTGGTGAGTTTAGGCCATTGATATTTAAGGTTACAATTGAAATATGATTTGTACTTCCAGTCATGTTTATTTATTTATTTATTTTAGTTTGGCTCGTTTTTACTTTTTGGTTATTTTCCTCCCCCTTTACTGAGATACCTCCCGCTGTTAGTTTTGGGCACTATTTTTCAATTCCTCTTCTTGTATTATTTTGCTCAAAATGCTTTGCAGTGCTGGTTTTCTGGCTGCGAATTCTTTTAGCTTTTGTTTATCGTGAAAGATTTTAATTTCATTGTGAAATCTGAAGCTTAATTTTGATGGATACAGTATTCTTGGTTGGAATTCATTATTTTTCAGCATTTGAAATACATTGTTCCAGGATCTTCTCGCTTTCAAAGTCTGTGATGAAAAATCAGTCTTTAACCTAATTGGTTTACCCCTGAATGTAATCTGCCTCCTTTCTCTTGTAGCTTTTAATATTCTCTCCTTGTTCTGTATGTTGGCTATCTTCATAAGTATATGTCTTGGAGTTGTTCTATTACGGTTTTGAATGTTTGGGGTCCTGTAGGCTTCCAGGATTTGGCAATCCATTCCATCTTTCATCTCTGGGAAGTTTTCTAGGATTATTTCATTTAATATGTTGTCCATTCCTTTGGTTTGAATCTCTATGCCTTCTTCTATCCCGATGACTCTCAAATTTGTTTTTTTTATGACATCCCATATCTCTTGAATAGATTGCTCGTGGGATTTAAGCATCTTTTCTGTGTTGACTATATTCTTTTTAAGTTGATAAACTTTGTCTTCATTATCTGATGTTCTGACTTCTACTTGATCTAGTCTATTTGTAATATTCTCGTTTGAGTTTTTAATTTGGTTTATAGTTTCCTGCATTTCTAGGATTACTGTTTGATTTTTTTTTTAAGATCTCTATCTCCTGGTAAAGCTCATTCTTTGCCATTTGAATTTGTTTGTTTAATTCATTTTCAAAATATACTTTTATTGCTTGGACTTGCTGCCTCATGTCTTCTCTAATATTTCTTTCCATCTGAGTTAGGTATGCCTTGAGTTCTTTCCCTATCCCTGTTTCTGATGCTTCTAGGTCCTCCTGTAGAATTAAGTTGTCTTGCATTGTTTGTACTCCTTTTTTCCCTTGTTTTTTCATGATGTTCACATTAGTTTCCAGCTCTATTTGATTGCTGTGTTTCTGCTCTCTTCTATAGATTTGTTTTGGTTTTGTATATCTCTGTTGTCTCTCCTTTGTGTTGGTAGACTATGCCTGCTAAAGTGGATTCTGCTGGGAAAGAATTCCGATGGCCGAGCTCCAGTGACGTCACCTCTCTGCTATGGCTGGCCCCAGGCTCCTTGCCAGGGTGTCCGAATGGGGAGGTGGGACTGGACTGTCTCTGGTTGGTTTCAGCTCCCGGTTGCTGGCGGGCGGGCGATCTCTAGCCACCCAGTCGTGCGGTCGGTCACCGGCGGGCATGCGGTCTCCAGCCGCCCAGTCGCAGGGGCAGCGGGTGGGCTGTCGCTGGTGGGCGGGCGATCTCTAGCCGCCCAGTCACAGGGTCTGTCGCCGGCGGGCGGGCGGTCTCCAGCCACCCAGTCGTGAGGGCCTGGCCTCTAGTTCCCTGGTTTCTCCTGCTAGACCAGATTTCCCCTGAGTGATGCCTCTCGGCAGTTCAAACTGTACTCTGGGCCTGCCGTTTGTTGGGTGTGAAGGGTGTCTATTGGGAACCCCAGCACTATATTGTTTTGATTTTTTCCGCTTGCCCCTCCCCCAGCGCTGGCTAGACAGGGTTCGTTTTCACCGCTAATGGGAGGGCGAGTTGAAGGTCAGGTGTCTCTAGTTTTCCCCGAGTCTTTATGCAGGCTTGCTCTGCTAATCCCACCCCCGGAAAGCCTAGGAGAGATTTTATGCGAATTCCCCGCTGTATGGGAGCTGAGCTGAGTAACACACACCTGTTTTATTGTTGCAATCTGTCGGAGAGTGGCAGTGGTTACTTCAGCTCTCCAAGATGGTGGCTGCTGGTTTCCTTGGTGGAGTTTCCATTGTGGGGGATAGAACTGTACTGCTTCCTTCCCCGTCTGAAATCCCGAACTCAGCCCAGGGCTCAGTGGGGTTCAGCCGGCAGGATTTCACAGAATCCCCAGCAACGTTTCTCCCTGCTTGCTGGTCGCCTCTCGGTGGTGCCCCGCCGTCTGTAGCCGTTGGGCAGGCCGCACGGATCAGTCAGCCCAGATCTCCGGTGGGAACCCCGGCACTCTACTCTAATACAGTTTCTTTATCCATTCATCTATAGAAGGGCATCTAGGTTGGTTCCACAGTTTGGCTATTGTGAATTGTGCTAATGTAAACATTGATGTGGCTGTGTCCCTGTAGTATGCTGTTATTAAGTCCTTTGGGTATAGAATGAGGAGTGGGTTATTTGGGTCTAATGGTGGTTCCATTCTAAGTTTTTTTTTTAAAGAAATCTCCATACTACTTTCCAGATTGGTTGCACCTATTTGCAGTCCGACCAGCAATGTATGAGTGTGCCTTTCCCCCCACATCCTTGCCAACAATTATTGTTGCTTATATTCTTTTTTTTAAGAGAGAGAGAGAGAATTTTTTTTAATATTTATTTTTTAGTTTTCCGTGGACACAACATCTTTATTTTTTTATTTTTATTTTTATGTGGTGCTGAGGATCAAACCCAGTGCCCTGTGCATGCCAGGCGAGCGCGCTACTGCTTAAGCCATGTCCCCAGCCCTGATATTTATATTCTTGATAGCTGCCATTTTGACTGGAGTGAGATGAAATCTTAGAATAGTTTTGATTTGCATTTCTCTAATTGCTAGAGATGTTGTAAATTTTTTTCCATATATTTGTTGATTGACTGTACATTTTCTTCTGAGACATGTCTGTTCAGTTCATTAACCCATTGATTGATTGGGTTGATTGTCTTTTTGATGTTAAGTTTTTTGAGTATTTTATGCATCCTGGAGATTAGTCCTCTATCTGAAGTACATGTGGTAAAAATTTTCTTCCATTCTGTAGGCTCTTTTTTTCACTTCATTGATTGTTTCTTTTGCTGAGAAGAAGCTTTTTAGTTTGAATCTATCACATTTATTGATTCAAGATTTTATTTGTTGTGCTTTAGGAGTCTTGTTAAGGAAGTCAGGGCCTTATCTGACATGGTGAAGAATTGGGCCTACTTTTTCTTCTATTAAGAGTCAGCCACTTCTAAGCCATATCGGTTGAATATTCCTAATTCCAAAAAATTCAAAATCCCAAATGCTCCAAAATCCAGAACTTTTTGAGCACTGATATTGTTACCGCTGTTCACCTGTGACAAGTCCTTGGTTCCCTGAATGCTGAAGTATAACACCAGAGAAGCATGCCCAGGCAAGTGTAGACTGGAAAGTAGAAGGCTTTATTAAAGGACAGCAGAAAAGACTTCTCCCTGGAGGAAGAAGGGGACCCAAAAGGCAGAATCCGTGGAAGGGGGAAGTCTTCCCTCTTTTATAGCTAAGGTCTTCTTTCAGCTTTCCCACACTCCTGTCCTTTGTTTCCCTTTATCTTTCAGTGATAGAATGCAGGTGGGAAGGCCCAAATGGTGGGAGATAGGTGGGCTAAAGGAGTAATCTGGGCAGGAAAGGCCTGGGGTGGCTTTTGATTAGCACTTCCCTGTTTGCTTGGAGCTGTTTCATTAACAGTTCCTTAGGATGGGTTCCAGGCCTTGGGGACATTAACATTTCAATTTCCCCAAGTGCTGCTCTGGTTTCCTGGATTCCATTTTCAATAATGGCCTCCATTTTATTTATCTTACTTGATATTAGAGATATTAGATCCGATTTACTTAACTACACTACCTACCTATTCTCAAATCTGGCTTCATTCCCCCCTCTAATTTCAGGAATTCCTTGCTGTAAGGAAAGGGGGCAATGACCATTCTGGATTCTTGGAGCTGAAAGGGGGTGGTGTTGAGCAAGCAGTTTTGAGTCCCCCCTTTTTAAAAATCGGGTCTATTGAGTGGTCCATGATAGAAGTCCAATTGAGAAGTAACAGGCTGGAGAGCCATTTGAATGATGGATGGTCTATAAGAGAAACAAGAAGTTGTTAGTACTAGAATGAGATTGATGCAAAAATAAATGCCACAGCATAGGAATATGCCAACAAGTATGATGACAATGGTCAGAGACTAACAATATTTTCCACCAGGAAGTACCAGAGAACCAGGAGCTAAGAAATTGTTCCCATGACAAGGTTGGCGAGTTCATGGCTTCTAGAGCATGTAAATCTTTAAGGATATTAGTTACATTGCCAGAATTGTCAGGGATGTAAACACAAATACAGTTTTAATAATGGCACAAGTACCACCTTAGGCTGCAGTGAGGACATCTAAAGCCATCCAGTTTTGTAAGATGGCCTTTCTCATAAGTGTTACTTCAGTGTTAAGGAGAGAGATGTCTTCCTCATACTCACGGAGGGCAGTTTGGGTATAATTGGTTAAAGTTTCTACATGCCACATTACATCTTCTAAACCAATTTGTGGAATAAACAGTGAAGGTAGATGATCCAGTAGTGCCAAAGGAAGCACCTTAGGCCATGGGTAGTGGGTTTCTTGAGTGAGTTTCCTTCGATGTCTTTTGAAAATATCATTAGTTTTTTCTATCCTTCCTGAGGATTGAGGTCTCCATGCACAATGGAGATGGTATTTGATGCCTAAGGCTTTGGATATTTCCTGAGTGACAGCTGCCTTAAAGGCTGCTCCATTGTCACTCTATAGACGAGGTAACCTAAATCGTGGGATTATTTCCTGTAATAATAACTTGACTACTTCTACTGCCTGTTCAGTTTGGGAGGAGTAGGCTTCAATCCACCCAATAAAAGTATGTATCATAACTAATAAATTTTGGAATCCATTACTCTTGGGCATGTGGGTAAAATCAAGTTGCCAGTCCTCCCCAGGGAACTGTCCTTTGTAATTCTGGGGGCTTCTTGGCAGAATTGAGTGGATTATTTCTCTGGCATGTTTCACAGGCTTTGGCTATTTGGTGAACAGTCTTTAAATATTTTTTTGAAGAAAAAAATTTTAGATATTTTTTTTCCTTCAAATATCTGAAAATATTTGAAGGAAAAAAGTTTAGATATTTTTTTCCTTCAAATATCTCTTGGGTTAATTTGAGAGTATTTTCTTCTCCTAGGTGGAAAGATTGGTGTAGGGTATGTAAAATCTTCCACTGGGAATTAGCAGGTAAATAAAGTTTGTCATCTTCCATTTGAATCCACCCAGAGAGTAAAAGAATACCTCCTTTAGATAATGCCTTGTTTGTTTCCTCCTGGGTGTATTGAGGTCTTATCTCTGGGGGAGGGCCTGTCCACATCAAAGGGGCTAAGGTTGTCATCTGTAAACTTTCCTTAGCATGCTCTTTGGTTTGTTGATCTGCTAGCCTGTTTCCTTCTGCTATTTCATCTATCTCTTTTTGATGTCCTTGACAGTGAATTACTGCTACCTCTTTGGGTAAATGAACAGCTTCTAGTAGTTTTAAGATTTGCTCATAGTTCTTTATGGATGTTCCCCCAGTAGTTTGAAATCCTCTTTCCTTCCAAATTGCTGCATGTGCATGCAGGATTAGGTAGGCATATTTAGAGTCAGTGTAAATATTAATTCTCTGTTGTTTCCCTATTTCAAGTGCTCTCCTTAGGGGTATCAATTCAGCTAGTTGTGAGCTTGTGCCTTGAGGCAAAGATTGTGCTTCTATGGTGTCATGTAAAGTCACCACAGCATATCCAGCTTTGTATTCTCCTTATTCCACAAAGGAACTCCCATCTGTGAACATGGTGAGGTCTGGATTGGACAGGGGAAGGTTTTGAAGGTCCTTCCAGGCTGAGTAATTTATAGCTAGGACTTGTTTGCAGTCATGTTCAGGATTTCCCTCTAACTTCTCTGGGAGGAAGGTGGCTGGGTTTAAATTAGAGCAAGTCTTAACTTGAGTCACAGGTCCATCTAAAAGTAAGGTTTGATATTTTAGAAGGCAGTTGTCTGAGAGCCATAGTTCTCCTTTTGTATTTAAAATCCCTGAGAGATCATGGGAAGTATAGAAAATAAGGTCTCTTCCTAGGGTGATTTTAATTGCCTCAGAGACTAGTAAGGCTACTGCTGCTACTGTTAGACCCCTACACAAGAAAAGACCACTGACTCCAATTAAAATCAAAGTAAAGCAAGCTTATTATTTCCACTAGCTGGGCTGCCTCTCCCAACAAAATCGTGGGAGCCAAGGACAGCAGCCAAGTTTTCTAGAAGCCCAGCTTTACAGCCCAGAAAGTTACACAGAAGGGGGTTTGAGGATCTTACAGATAACAAAATTATGACAAGTATAGCACAAAGGCTAGTTCATATTTTTTGCTGGCCCCAACATCAGAATTTATGAAGAAAGGCCATTAGAGCCTCAGAGAGGGTCGTTATCTGGCCAGGGAAAGCCAAGAGTTACAAGACACCATTAAAGTTTCAGAGAGGTTTGTTATCTGGTCAGAGAAAACCTGGCATGGGTGAGTTCAAGGCATGGGCAGACATTCCAAGCAGCTTTACAACATCAAATTATGGCCAGGCTAAACAGAAATCCTAATAATTTTACAGAGAACAGAAATGAATCCTTTATAACTTGTGACAAGTTGGCTCCTAATCTAAAGAGAGAATTAGGCTAGGTATATCACTACTACCCTCAAACAATGAGGCCATCCTCAAGACACTAGATCAAGCTCCTTACTGAGATAAGTTACTGGCTGTTGAGCTGGTCCCTTCTTTTGTGTGACCACTTCCAGGGCTATTCTTCCTCTCTCAGTGACAAATAGGTTGAATTTTTGTTCAGTAGGTAGGCTGAGGACAAGGGCTTGGAGTAAGGCTCCTTTCAATGCCTTAAAGGCTTTAATATGTTCTGGTTCCCATATCAGGGAAGTTGTTTCTTGGTGAAGTGTCTCTTTGAAGAGGCTATAAAGAGGCTTAGTTAATTCCCCATATCCAGGAATCCAAAGCCTACAGTATCCAGTTATCCCTAGGAAGCCTCTAAGTTGCCTTATGGTTTGAGGTAGAGGATATTGTCCTATAGGGGTTATTCTTTCTGGTCCTAGTTTGCAGGATCCTTGAGACAGCTGTAATCCTAAATATTGAACTTGTTTTTGGAACAATTGAGCTTTTTTCTTTGAGACTTTATAACCCTTTTCAACTAAGAAGTTTAAAAGTTCTTTAGTGGCTTCCTGATATTCCTTTTGAGTGGAGGCACATAAAAGTATGTCATCTACATATTGTAGGACAGTCAGAGTTGTTTTATCTCTGAATTCTTTTAAGTCATTGGCTAGGGTTTGGCCAAACAAATGAGGGCTATCTATGAACCCTTGGGGCAATACTGTCCAAATTAATTGAGATCCACTATCTGGATCCTCAAAGGCTAACAGATATTGTGACTGGGAGTCTAAGGGTATACAGAAAAAAGACATCCTTTAAATCTAACACAGTAAACCAAGCAGTGGCTGCTGGAATCTCAGGTAACAGAGTGTATGGATTAGGAACTATAGGGTGGAGAGAAACAACTGCTTCATTAATTATTCTCAGGTTCTGAACTAGTCGCCATTCCCCATTGGGTTTTTGTATTCCTAAAATGGGTGTGTTTCATGGGCTGTTGCAGGGCACTAAAAGTTTCTGTCATTTGAGGTTCTAAATGATCTTCAATAAGCCCTTTTTTTTGCCTCTGTGCATAGGGGATATTGTCTCTGATGTGGAAAGACAGAGGAACTTTTAAGACTATTTTGATTGAAACTGCACTTTTTGCTCGTCCAATTTTGCCTTCAGTAGCCCACACTTCAAGGTTTATATTACATTCTAATAAAGGCAAACATAATGGTCCTCGCAGTCCCAAATTCATTGTAATGGATATCTGAGGTTTTGAAAGTCAGTCTCTTCCCAATAAAGGGGTAGGGCATTCTGGGACTATCAGAAATGCATGAGAAAACATCATCCCATCCCACTCACAACTCAGTGGGGGAGTAAACTTTCTGGTAATAGGCTGTCCAGACACTCCTTGTACCATTATAGTATTAGAGAAAAGAGATCCAGGGTTAAGAAGTGAGTACAGAATAACTGGCGTCAGTATCTAAGAGGAAGTTGACCTCTTGGCTCCCTACAGAGAAGCATACCTGGGGCTCATGTGAGGTGATAGGAGTTATGGGAGCCAGAATTAAGCTTGGGCCCTGTCAGGCCCTTGTAGAGGAGTCTGGCTTCAAAGACCTACATCCCTGAAGACAGTCACTCCTCCAGTGATTGCCTTGACATTTAGGGCAGGGTTTTTGGTGTGGTCTCTTGGCTATTGGGCAATCCCGTTTGAAATGTCCTTCCTCTCTGCAATGGAAACAAGTCCCTTTTGTGGATTGAGGAGCATTTCATTTTCCTCTTTTGTCACCCTGGGAGCTTACCCCTCTAAGAGCTAATACCAGCACTTCAGTCCTTTTTCTGTCTCTGCGCTCTTTCTTCTTCTTTTCCTCTTGATCTCTATTATAAAAAACGGAAGTAGCGAGTCAGAGGATGTTATCTAAAGATTGATCAGGGCCATATGACAATTTTTGTAACTTCCTCTGAATGTCTGGGCTGACTGGGTGATAAATCTGTCCTTTAAAAGTAGATGGCTCTCTGTGGATTCAGGATCCACTGTGGTGTGTTTTCTCATTGCCTCCCTGAGTTTCTCCATGAAAATAGCAGGGCTTTCCTGGGGACTCTGAATAATTTCTGAAACCTTAGAATAGTTAATGGGTTTCTACTTGATTCTCCTGAGGGCCTCAAGGATCAACATTTAGAAATGTCTAATTTTCCAAGCATCCTGCTCATCATTTGGATCCCAGTGAGGATCATTTCTGGGAATTGCCTGTGCTCCCGATGGATAATTGGGTTTGCTCCTGGTCTCTGCTGCTGGGGCATGAGCAAGGTGTAGGTTATCCCCAAACTCTTCAGCTGATCTTGGGGCTGCTTCCTTCTCATTGGAAGTCAAAGTCTGGTTGAGTAATAGCACAATATCTCCAGGTAAAGTCAAACACCTGGCATAAGTTTTGAAATACCTCAATATATTTATCTGGGTCTTCTAAAAATCTCCCTGTTTTTATCTGTCTTAGGTCTTAAATGGAGAAGGGGGTATATACTTTGATTTGTCCAAACTCTCCTCCTGGCATGTCCTGGAGAGGTAATATATTTGATCTGTCTATTGGGGCAAAGATGCCAGGGTATGGAGGACAGGAACCACTGATGCACATCAACAGGAGATGGAGCTTTTGTGAGTCCTCCTGATACTTTCTCCTCAGTAGGTGATTCCTTAAGATTTTCTCTCTTCATGGCAGATATCATAGCTAAGTCTACTTTACATTGTTGGCATAATTTGGGGTTTTCCCTTAGGGCAAAGAAAACCTGGACATATGGAACCTCACACCATTTCCCTTCCCTTTTGCAAAATTTATCAAGCTTTAAAATTGTATTAAAATCCTGGTGGCCGGAATTCTCCATCAGGGAGTTTGTATTGAGGCCAGGCCTTGTGGCAGAAGAAAATGAGGTGCTTTTTCTTGAGCATCTATGGGCCAAACTTATCCCAATTTTTCAATATGCAGGTTAGTGGTGCACCTAGTATATTGGAGAGAGAAGCTCCCATCTAAGTGAGAAGAGAAAAAACACAACTCAGGTGCCAGTGCCAGAGAAAACTGTTCTTATTAGGGACATCTCCCTAAGATTGAGCTTCCTTGATGTCCAGAAAACCTGTCTCTCACCTTACTTTGCCAAGGTTGTTTCTGGTCCCCTTTGGAAAAGTGCTAGGGTTCCAGTTTGCCCTGTGCCAGAGACCCTGGGAGGATTCAGACTTAAGGGCATTACTGCTTTCCTCCCTGCCACTATAAAACCCACAGCAAAAGAAAATTGTCCACTCTTCTTGTTGCCTTTTTGCCTCATAGACTAAAGGAATCTCCTGGGGGTGAGGGATATCTACTGGTTGTAAGGCATATAGCACTTCCTATTGGAGGGACTCTTGGAAGGATTGATTCTAAAAATGCCTCCTGTTGTAGGGACAAGTGAAGCAAGGCACTGAAGATAGCAGAAAACAGTTTTATTTGGCTGCAGCCAGGTTCAGAGGGCACAGCTTTTGCTGTAATCAATTAATCCCCTGAACTCCGAGTTCAGGGAGTTTCAGAGTTTTATACCCAGAATGTAAGGGGAGGGGCTCAGAAGTTCACAGTCTGCAGAAGTTCATATAAAAGCAGCTTTTTCTTTCACTGTTTTGGGCAAGTTAACCCTTCAAGGACAACACCTGAGAAGGGGAGAGCTTCTTCTCCCCTTTCTTTCCTCCCCCTGCCAGCTGTTACCATGGAGCCCAGTTGTAACTTATCTTAAAAATGTAGACATCTCTGTGAAGCCCCAGATCAAGGCCAGAAGCCTTGTTTGCACATTTCTTCAAAGTACTATACTGGATATGTTTGTGAAAAACTAATAAGGGGTGTCCAGCACCTGGAGTGCTGGTATCTTCTTGTCCAGTTGCCAAGTAAAACAAGGTGATAAGAAAATAGGAAGTTTATCTATATTGAACTCTTTTGCAGAGACTCTTTTGCTGACAATCCTAAAATCAGTCTGGGTGAAGGTTTCTGGAGAAGCCCAGTTAAGTCTTTTCTGTGGAGAAAGAGGGTGCCACTTCATTCCCTCTGGCAGCTTAAAGAGAACACAGCACATTTTAAACATTGGAGGGGTAATGGGAAATTTTAAAACAGACTAGTTAAAGTTACTTATGTGCATGAGGGGAACCTGGGCACCTTTTTACTTTACCCATGTCTTTCTCAGTCCTACAACCTGAATCGCTAGTGTTTTTTGACCGGCGGAGCAAGGGGAGCATCCAGAAGGGAATGGATTCAGGGTTGGGAGTGTTGTGTAGCCCACACTGAGGCAAATGTAATTGGGGCTTTCCCTCAGTGCCATTCATCAATCACCCTAGATACCCCTTAGGGCTGTCGGGAGGGGGATCAAGAGAAAGGAACCTTAGGAATATTGTCGCGACCCCTCGCCGGCAAGGGAAAAACATGACACAGGATTCTTCTTTCAGCAGTTTATTCAGGCCTTGATTCAAGTATCATCTTCTAGCGACCCCCCGCCGAGCGCCCAAGCACAGCCTAATAAAGCCTCCCGCATACTAATCCCAAGCTGCCACGTGGATCTTTCTCATAGGGTGGTAAGGGATTGTGCGCCAATTCTCCATAAAAGGAGTTGTTTATCACAGGCCACAGTGGAAGCCGGCGCCATCTTCTAATGGCGGCCACGGTCTATAGGAACGGCTCACCACAGTTCCCCCTTCTGTTTTATAAAACAATGCAGGTGAAAGTAGAGGTCCTATCCCACTGTGCAGAAGTGGCTGCAATGTATGGTTCAGTCCTAAGGAGGGCCCTTCCCTAGACCTGGTCCCATATCAGCCGACGCCTTTTTTCGTAGGGCGGGGCGTGGACGTCAAACCCGCATGCAATAGGACATGCTTTCCTTGAGGTCCGTTGAGGGATCACTCAAGTGCAGTGCCTTGCCTTGCATCCTGCATCGTGACGACGGTGAGAAGTAGGACGGTGAGAAGTAGGATAATACAGGTAGCCTGGTAATAATGACAAAATTTAAGTTGGCAACACAATCCCTAAGCCCCAGAGGAAGGTAAAGAGTCTGTAGCAGAGAAGAAAGACCAGTCCTGAAACCCATCTGCGTGCAATGGTAACAAGACCTGCAGAGTGCAAGGGCTATTCAGCACTGAGAAAGCATAGGAAAGAGGGCACGCCAATCCCAGTGCAATGTGAAATTAACTTGGGGTGCAATGGCCATGCCCAGAAATCACTGTTTAAGATGTGCAAGCCAGATTTGTGGAGAAATGCCATTTTCTAAGGCCGCAAGAGCCTGTACGATCATAGCCTTCTCTTTTGCATGTCGAGTTTTAAGGCGACAGAGAAGCCACAAACAAAGTACAACACTGAAGCAACACATTGCCCCAAAAATGCCCACTCCCACCCATTCCTTAAAAAAGGAAAAGGCAGAGGACAGCCAACTGGTGAATTGACCCAAAGTCACTGGTTCGACACGGGTACTATTCAAAACAGCAATCTGAGTTAGTTGAGACTGGATCAAGTTTTCTGCTTCCATGGACCAGGTTCCGGATAGATATTCCCCGATGATGCGGGAGGCATTTCTGGAATCATTAAATCTGACAGAGGTTATACATAAATGTGCACGTTGATCAATACAACCCAAATGTACTAGGTCAGACAATTCCTCAACTTGAGCTTGAAGCAGATCTATCCTTTGATTAGCAGCCAAAATCCCAGATAAAATATGTTGATTAATTTTACTTTGGGATTCAAGTACGGTGGATGTTTGTTGAATAACCTGATTAATAGTGGCAGCAGTTTGTACTTGGCTGGCCATGGCTACTCCAGGTGTAACTGCTGCAGCAGCAGATACCTCCACAGCTGTCACTATAGCTGCCATTATTCCAAAATCTCTACGGGCTCTAATCAGTTCAACAATAGGAAAAGACTCTGGATCTGCAGTAACTGGGATCGGGACAAAGGTTGGAATTTTCATAATCACTGCCATAGTCCAGGAGCCATTCCAACACTCAGACAAATAACAGGTAACATTAGAACAATTAAGCATCCCCTGTGATGTATCATTAGCCAAAAGAAACAGAAACGGAGATTGGAGACAGACTGCTGTGGAGGGTAATGTAGCATTAGATAATTGTGAATTATTTGCAAAAATTTTAAGCCTCCTACCTTGCTCCGAGTCTTGGGTACTGCCAGAAACATTAAACAGCCAACTTTGGACTCCTTGTAATTGAGCCAAAGCGGAAATATCAGCTGTGGCCCCCTTTTCATTGGAAATCAACCATTGAAACCAAGACCAACCTGCTCCTATAGAGGAATTATTGTTGGAAGAATTATACAAGTATCTTTTAAGAGAGGGGGAAAGGGAGAAACCTTTAGCGACCTGATGTTTCTCCCAAGAATGATCTTGGCAAGGCGTGAATATTGGAGGGAAGCCATACTCAGGGGTGCAATAAGGAGAAGCCTTAAAATGAGTGGCATTAGAGGTCTGATTAGAAGGAGACAACGGAATTAACACCTGGGAAGTAATGGCCAAAGTGGTAATATTAAGCTCAGAAGTATTTGTCGGGACTCTTCTTGTCAGGCGTTCTGGAACCCACACTGGCTCCGTCCGGTCCCGGCCCCCGGCGGCGCTCTGCTTTTTCCGCAGCGTGAGCCCGCTCCGCAGCAGTGCAGGCAGGTCCTTCAGCCGCGGCCGCAGCGACGCCGGCGGCTGCTCGCGCTCCGGCTCGCGGGCGCTGGGACTGCGGCGCAGAGCGCTGTCTGCGGCCGCCACCGCCGCGGCCAGGGCCGGGTTCTCGCACGGCGGCTGCATCTTGACTGAGCCCACCGCCATCCTCATGCCCAGACCGCGGCCGTGGCCCCGGCAGCTTCTCTCAAAAACATCTGCAAAGTGCTCTGCTTTACTTTAAGTCCTTTTGAACGTAACAACCCATCTAGGGCCAACAAAATTGGGCTTGAAGAAGTAGCGCCCATAATGTTTTTAGAGCTATAAAGAAAGTGAAAGTACAAAAATCCCCGCTCTCTTCCTTTTACAGGGGAGCATCCCTTTTTATGAATTCCCCGCTCTCTCTTTCTTTACCGAGGAGCATCCCGCTATTAGCTTGCGGATTCCCACTTTACCTGGGAACTTACCGGTGCACCACCCTGACTGCTGAAAGTTCTGGATCCTGGGTTCGAGGAATATAATTCCCCGTCCGGGCCACCAACTGTCGCGACCCCTCGCCAGCAAGGGAAAAACATGACACAGGATTCTTCTTTCAGCAATTTATTCAGGCCTTGATTCAAGTATCATCTTCTAGCGACCCCCCCGCCGAGCGCCCAAGCACAGCCTAATAAAGCCTCCCGCATACCAATCCCAAGCTGCCACGTGGATCTTTCTCATAGGGTGGTAAGGGATTGCGCGCCAATTCTCCATAAAAGGAGTTGTTTATCACAGGCCACAGTGGAAGCTGGCGCCATCTTCTAATGGCGGCCACGGTCTATAGGAACGGCTCACCACAGAATATGTCTGAGTGTAGCCCAGACAGGAATTCTGCAGCTGTCCCAAACTCTTTTCTCCATCTCCACGCATCCAAGGCAGATCGGGATTAGGGATACTGTCTTCTCACACCAATTGCTCTCTGAGCCCAGACAGAAAAATGGGAAGCAGCTTCAGCAGAACCCAACATGCCTGCTCTGTACTGAAAGGTGATTGAGAGCTGCCTAGGCCGGGAAACCTCTCACTCGAGTCTTGAAGAGTGGCAGCTGCACTAGTTGCATTTAAATAGCTGTCAGGTGCCCACATCACACTCTAGAAAGAAAGAGAGAGAAAAATGAACCTCAGACAGATGTGGGGTGCATGGAGAGGCACTTACTTTGGTGTAGGTCTTGATGGGGACTTCCATTCTCTTACAGCTGTTTACCGGTGACTGTTGAGGGCTGTGGCCCTCAACCCACCCAGGTGACGAGTCCTTGCTTCCCCGAATGTTGAAGTATAACACCAGAGAAGCATGCTGAGGCAAGTGTAGAGTGGAAAGTAGAAGGCTTTATTAAAGGACAGTATAAAAGACTTCTCCCCAGAGGAAAAAGGGGACCTGAAAGGTGGAATCAGTGAAAGAGGGAGGTCTTCCCTCTTTTATAGCTAAGGTCTTCTTTTAGCTTTCCCACACTCCTGTCCTTTGTTTCCCTTTATCTTGAAGAGACAGAATGCAGGTGGGAAGGCCCAAAAGGTGGGAGACAGGTGGACTGGTAGAGTAATCTGGGCAGGAAAGGCCTGGGGCGGTTTTTGATTAGCACTTCCCTGTTTGCTGGTAGATGTTTTATTAACAGTTCCTTAGGATGGATTCTGAACTTTGGGGACATTTCAATTTCTCCAAGTGCTGCCCTGGTTTCCTGGACACCATTCTCAATAATGGCCTCCATTTTATTTATCTTACTTGATATTAGACCTGATTTACTTAACTACACTATCTATCCTCAAATCTGGCTTTAATATGATACCACACGTGGAAAATTCCAATCCTAACCTTGTGTGGTGGGTTGTAGTCAAAATACAGGTGCACTAAAAATATTGTATAAATCACCTTTATGCTGTATGTATAAAGTGTGTATTAGACATAAATGAGTTTTTTGTTGAGATTTGGGTCTCATTCTAAACATATCCTTTATGTATATGAATATTTAAAAATACAAAAAAATTGAAACTTGAAATACTTCTGGTTTCAAGAACCAGATAAGAGATATTTAATGTATACATGGTGTGTGTCTGCCTGGAATTACAATCTTAGTCTAGATAAGGCAGATCAGACCCTAGTCACAACATCAATAGTAACTATCCTTATCTTCTATGTATCACTTTACCCGTACTAATGATTTAAAGTGAGTTGTTTAAAAAATCACCTTAAGTTTATGACACCCTCTTTTTAATCTGATTGGCTATTAGGTGAGAGCCTGACCATAAACCCTGGAATAACTTGTTCTCATATTCACAACCTAAGGCAAAACATGGAAAAATCATCAAAAATACCAATTGCTCTCCGTCTAGTACTTACTAGCTTTTAAGCAATGCGTTTATCTAATTCAATCTTCCCTGTGCCTCTGGGGTTTAGAAAGGTAGATTTAGTTTTATCTTTATCTAGGAAGGAACCCAGGCTCAGAGGACATTTGTAATGTTCTACCATTGCACAGTGTGGCAATAAGTGGCAAAGCTATAATTAATGCAGGGGTCCTGAGAGTGAGATTTAGGGTGTAATGGCACTCTTCCCTGTTTCCTGCATAGGCAACAGCATGTTAACCCAGACTCAATCCAATGTGATTTCCTTCTCTATTTTCTTCAGTTCCACTTTTACTTGGGCACAAGTGCCGCAGGCTCTCTTTTAGGTCAATTATTGTTACTTCTCCATCTGCAGCATCATTCACCATTATGGCTGGTTGGTGGCTCCATATCTGAACATCTAAAACTCTCTTATTTAAAAAGTGATATGTTTTACTGTATGGAAATATCATAATTAAATCTAAACAAGTTTCAATGAATGGCTCTTAAATGGCTTCTAATAATTTGCTGTTACAAACAATGCTGCCATAAATATTCTTGTGGATAATATTTTCACACATATTTGATTATATATGTAGGCTAAGCATCATACAATAAACAATTCTCAGAGTGGTGCCCATTTATATTTATTTTTGCCTGGAAAAGTGTGCAGATAGGCCAGTCACCCTAGAATGTATTTCATTTTTAAATATATTTTTATTTTTTTAAAATGGTACATAATAATTGTACATATGTAGGAGGTATGATGTGATATCATAATACAAATATATAAGGTGCTGTAATCATCTCAAGGTTATTGGCATATATATCACTTTAATAATTCATCA
This sequence comes from Marmota flaviventris, assembly GCF_047511675.1. Lineage (NCBI taxonomy): Eukaryota > Metazoa > Chordata > Mammalia > Rodentia > Sciuridae > Marmota > Marmota flaviventris. The sequence goes on along the minus strand of NC_092499.1, from coordinate 80,325,949 downwards.
TTTTTTATGTTGGCAACACTCAAAATCCTGTATGCTAGCTATTGTAAAGCATGTAATTAATTGTTGTCAACCTTTGTTATCCCACTGTGTTACAGAATGTTAGAAGTTAGTCCTTCTCATCAACCATACTCCTGTACCAACTACTAACCATATTCTGTCCATACTCCCTTCCCCTACCCTTCCCAGGATCTTATAACTACTGTTCTATTTCTACTGCTACAAAAATCAAAGTTTTGGCTTCCACAAATAAGTGAAATCATGCATCATTTGTCTTTCTGTGCCTGGCTTATTTCCCATAACATAATGTTTTCCAGCTCTATGTATGTATGCAGCACAGAACATAATCTCTTCTTTTTATGACTAAATAATAAAATATATGTATGATGTGCATACATAATTATATACATATATATGATGTGTATATATATACATATATATGATGTGTGTATATATATATATATATATATATATATATATATATATATATATATATATATAATTTTCTTTACCCATTCATTCATTGATACACGATTCCACACACATACATATCTTGTCTACTGTGAAGAGTGCTGTAATAAATATCATACTGATTTTATTTATTTTTGGATATATATTTAGTAGTGGGACAGCAGGATCTTATAGCAGTTCTATTTATTTTTACTTTTATTTTTATTTATTTTTTGAGGAACTTCCCTACTTTCCATAATGGCCATACTAATTTATGTTCCACCCAGCAATGTATCAAAGTTCTCCTTTCACCACATACTCACCAGGATTTGTTATTTTTTTGGTAATTTTCATAATAGAAATTCTAACTGGGATGAGATGATATCTCTTTTTGGGTTTAATTTGTATTTTGCTGATGATTAGGAATGTCAAGCATTTGTTCACTCATATACTTGTTGACTGTATATCTTCTCTTGAGAAATCTGTTCAGGTTATTTGTTTCTTTCTAAATTGTTCTTATTAGTAAATTATAATTGTGCATAATAGTGGCTTTGTTATGAGATATTTATACACACATAATTTGTTCCATTGGATTACTTAGGTTTTTTTTTGCTTTTGAGTTGTCTGCAAGGATATTTGTTTGAGTAAGGTCCTACATTTTATATTACTAAAAATTTCTGAAGGGCATGCTTCATATCTTTGTTCCTCAGGCTATAGATCACAGGATTTATGAATGGGGTTCCTACAGAATAAAACAAGGTAACAAGCTTCTGCATTCCAGCTTCATGTTCCGATGTTGGGCTCAGGTACATGACCATCACTGAGCCATAGAAAAGTGAAACAACAGTCAGATGGGACCCACACGTGGAGAAAGCTTTTCTTCGCCCAGCTGCTGAAGGAACTGTCAACACAGCTCTAAGGACCAGAGCATAGGACCCCATGATGAAAAGAAAAGGGATAAACAGGAGCAGAGAACTTAGGATCATCCAGAGGAATTCCATCACTGGGGCTCTGGTACAGGTGAGGGCTAACAGAGGACCTGGATCACACAGAAAGTGGTCAATAATCCTGGATCCACAGAAAGACATCTGGGAAATGATGGTGATAGGGACTGGGAACCAGAGGAAGCCAAGTATCCAGCAGGTGGCCACAAGGATGTTGCATAGATGCCCAGTCATAAGAGTGGGGTAGTATAGGGGCCTGCAGATGGCAAGGTACCGATCAAATGCCATCACTGCCAGGAAGAAGCATTCTGCAGAGCCCAAGGAGAAGAAGAAATAGAACTGAAGGAAGCACCCAGAGAAGGAGATGACCTTGGTGTCAGACAGGAAGTTGGCCAACATGTTGGGGACTGTGGAAGTGACATACCAGATTTCCAGGAAGGAGAAGTTGGCCAGCAGGATGTACATGGGGGTGTGTAATCTCTGATCCCAGTGCACGGCACAGATGATGGAACCATTGCCCATGAGGGTCAGGAGGTAGACAGTGAAGAAGAGCACGAAGAGGAGGATCTGCTCCTCCCTGGGGCCAGGGAAGCCCAGGAGGATGAAACCAGTGATCTTGCTGGAGTTGCTGGGGGATCTGAAGGTTTTCATGGTCTGTGGACAGTAAAATCACCTGCAATTACTGAATATTCTAGGAATAGCAGTGGGGCTTTTATTCTAAATAAGAAACCTAAAATTATTTGTTATTAAATTAATATTTATGGAGTATTTACTGTTTGCTAGGTATTTCTTCTAAGTACTGAGAATATAGCAGTGAATAAAGCAAATTAAAATCCTTAGTTCATGTAGCTGTCCCCAGTCATGGCTCTTTTTCTTTCCTTTTGAACTAACTATACTAGTTCAGCTCTTTTCTTGGTCAACACCTTTATAAAAGAGATTTTTGCTATGTCAAGGAACAATGCTGTGATTGGAGATATATAAAATTCTTGCATTTAGAAGGGCTTATAAGTTTTTTAAAATGAAATGGATAAGTATACTTCCTTTCTACTTTGTGAACAGTCACCTAATTCAGCTGCTTGTTGGCCTTGATGATTTAGGGAACAAAACTGTGGGACATTTGCATTGGGTTGTAGTTCAGTGGAAGAGTGTTCACCTAGGAGGCATGAGGTCCTGGTTTGATCCTCAGCACTGCATAAACAAAACAAGAAAGAAAAGAATATGGGACTTTTAAAATTGATGAACTATAGTTGTATACAATGATGGGATTTGTTGTTACATATTCATACATACACACAATATAACAATATAATTTGGCCAATATCACTTTCCACCACTTCTCCCCTCCCTCCTTGCCTATGGGACTTTTGATGCCACCTAAAATATTATTGGACAGTGGCTGTATCTAAACTAATTTGTGGATTCATTATCTCTAATATTATTATTATTTATGCATATCATGAGTGAATTATCAAATTTACTGGGAAATACTACCTGAAAAAGTAGAGCTTAAGATCCCCTGAATAGATAACCTGAAACTTAATAATATTTTTATCACTAGAAGGATGAATAATAGTTAAGTAATATTTGAGGACTCTTTCTCCTTTCCATTTCAAATATTGTCCCTCTTCTCTTTCTCATATCCTTCATCATATACAACCCAGTCATAAACCCTAGTGGCTGTTTCCAGAATGTGCCTTGACCCATCTGCTTATCTCTCTGCACTGCCACTGCCTCCTACCCTGAGTTCAAGCTACCAGTATTATTTCTCCAGATCACTATGAAGGCTTCCTGAATGATCTATCTGCTTCTTTACTGCCCCTTCTCTATACAGCAGCCACACTGACCTTTTAATAGTATAGATCAGATCATGTCATTTCTTTGCATAAAAACATTTAGTACCTTCTTCAATCTACCATGAAATTCAAGCATTGTTTTGTGGTGCATGAGCCCCTGAATAATCTGGCCTCTGCCTATTTCTACTAACTACCTCCCTTCTTTCTCCCTCTTTCCTGGTCTGCCTTCCTTTTTCCCATTTCTTCAGTTACATGGGTCTTCAGTCCCAGAATAAACCAAATCATTCTCTGACCAGGTCTGGAAATTTCATCTGGAGCTCCCTCTTCAGTTTTTGTCCCAGGTATTCTCTCCTCAGGGAGAGCTTTATTGAACACCCAATGTAAGCTTCTCTGCCAATTCTGTGTTGGTAACTTCCTATGTATTTTCTTTCTGAAACTTATCAAAATCTGAAATCATTTTATAATCTTTTTATTATCATTTATTATATTTACTTATTTGTCTGCTTTGTTTGATGAATTCATTGTTTTATTATAGTTTCTAGCACACATTGGGTGTTCAACAAATGGTTGTATAACTGAATAGTTCTGCTCTCTCTTTATTAAAAATATTTTTTCTTACTAGAAAATTTTTATCATAGAAGCTTTGGATAGTAAGCATGCATAGTAAGGAAGATAATAAAAACCCATTAAAATATATATTAATAAAAGAAATTTTGCTAAAGTATGTTCCAAGCCTTAAAATAATATATGAAAGTGATTTTTATAACACGTGAACCTAATAACAAACAAAAAAGATGGGTAAAGGTTTCAGGAATGTGTAATTTAAGAAGTCTGTATTTTCTGAAATTAATAGAGTGCTGATAGAGATTTCATCTGAAAGGGCATTATGAGAGAGAGAATTTTCTTGCTAGTGAAAACCATTCCATTTTAGCATATTATTTCTCCAACTTGACCATCTGAGTGTGAATTCTGCCTCCACCTCTTTCTAGCTGTAGATATTAAGCAAATTATTGACCTTTTAATGCTTTGGTTTCCTTTTCTGGAAAGTGGAGAGAGTAAGAGCTCTGCTTACATATGGTATTTTGAGATTAAACAAATAATATCTGTCAAGTGCTTGACATCCAGTTAGTGCTATATAGCCCTCTTTCCAATTGTATAAGCTCTTTCTTGAATTCCTTTGGCAATAAGTATCATCCATTGATGGCAAGTGGTAGACAGCTGTGATACACTACAAGCAGTGCTGCATTGAAAGATGAAGCCCTGGAATTTGGATTTCAGCACTTACATTGCCTAATTATAGCAATTCTACAAGCCAATTATTTATTGCTGAATGCTTTCCTCAAATGTCTAGTGGAAATAATAATGCCTTCCCAAGGTGTTTTTATGAAACAAGGTAGAAACACTTTGTCAATATCTGACAGACAATAAATAGTAGATGTTTTATGTAAAACTATGGTAGAGTTAGCAGGAGACTCTTTTTCCCCTCAGAGGTATAGATTCTCCAGTTGTATGTTAATATTTTCTCTCATTTAATATTACATTACCTTTTTTTTCCTGAAGCAGAAAAGAGAATCCCAGGTGAAACTTCTCAATCAGCTTCTTGCAGGGCTTTTCTGGGACTAGGGTAGTTGTCTTGTCATAAACAGCTGGGAGAAGGTGTGAAAATAGGTTGGGATGAAAATCTCTGAGTATATTTGTTGTAGGATCCTGGAATTATAAGCAGAGCCTGACCTTTGCTCCTTGGGAATTCATTTACTAGAAGAACAGTATCAAGAGACAGCTTTCTACTAGTTATTCCCTTGCTGACTTCCATTTTTCTCTGCAGATCCTTGTGCCTTCATTTCTGCTTTGATTTCCCCCAGTTGTGGAGGAAGTAATACTTATTTTACTGGGTTTAAATCTCTCAGTGATGCCATCAATAGATTTGTCAATCACTCACCAAACCTGTTCAGAATATTTATCATATGCTCAGTGTCAAGCAAAATACATAGAAGGTGTCTGTATTGCAGGGATTTATTTATTTATTTTTGGTCTTTTGATGAGTCAATTCAGTTGTGGATTCTGAGGACATATTTTCCATCCTTAGCAGGAAGAAGAGATGGACTGGGAAGTAATGGACCCCAGCCAAAGGAGCTGCATATTTTCAAAAGGAATCCCGCTATTTTCAGACCACTATGGTCTGCTCAGTGATCTTCCTCTCTCTTCTTTCAGTTAGAACTTCTGAGTCACAACAGTTCCACTGAGGAAGCCTGCCTCTCATGAAACACTTAGCAGGCCTGAAGATACTCAAGGGGCCACTCTGTAGCAATGTACTGAGAAGCTGCCATTGGATTCAAGTTTTCTTCATCACCAGCAAAGGAGCAGTTTTTAAAGTACAACTCATAGTCTGTCCCTTCATCTTCCTTGAAGGAATTTTTATCTTAAATATTATAATTTCCTCAGGCCATAGCATTACACTCAAAGTCCTGGGCCTAGGGAGGGAGGCCCCTGCAACACAGCATCATTGTCCTGTTTTGCGTCTTGCCTCATATTTTCCTACACTTATGTCCTATGCTCCAGCCATATTTAGGCACATGAAAATTCCAGTCATCTATTTGTTGAGTGAATCATTTCACCCCATGAAAGGGATGAAAGAACACCCTCATTTCAAAAGGAGTCTCCTCCTCTGTGGAGTAATAACCCAAAGAGCTGAATTCAGGTTAATTCCATACAAGACTATCCATGTGTTGCTATGCTTGTTTTTCTTCTTTTGCCTTTTCAAACACTTTTAGTCCCTCTGATTAGATTTGGGAAATCATCGATATTATGAGCAGGTACATAATTTGGTGAATAGTACATCGTGTAGACTTAGGCATCTATTCACCATAGATGTACATTTCAATCAAATTTCAATAATCCTTTGGCTTGAATTTGTATTTCTGGTAATGATTATGTAAAAATATATCCCTTGCAGAAGAACTTGTCATAAAAATGTTACAAGACAACATCAGTGTTAACCAAACCTTCAGAAGAGCTGATAAAGTTCTATTTACATAATATTTTTCCTATTCATTTATATTTATAGTGAGCTACTTGAAAGGCAAAGATCAAAACATTTGTACACCATAAAATACTAGTGTTAGTAATAGCAGACAAAGTTCAGGGTGTAAATAACTTCTGATTCTCTTTTTGTTCATTGTGAGTTTACAGACTTCAATAGTTGAATTCAATGATTAGCATGAGCTCAGATCAGATACTGAAAATAATTTTTAATTTTTTTCTATACAAAAAATGTTTAAAAATCTGGTATAGAGTCTGATAAATACTTGCCATTTCAAGTTCAATGATTCTTATTCCATTCTATTATTTATTTCTACTACAAGGCAGTTACTTTAATTTTTAAAATATTGAAGTTTAACTTAGATGATAAATTTATATTCACGGAATGGTATAAAAGTTATTCATAGAAGTCTATAAAAAGAATGACTTTGTTTTTTACTTTAGAAACTTGATATTTTCAAAAGTGTACCAACATTTGAAGGTTTACTTGATTTAAAAAATGGCCAGTTTTTCCCAAGGCCAACATCATTCTAAATGGAGGAAAACTGAAAGCATTCTTTCTAAAAACAAGAACAATAAGGGATGTCCACTTTCATCACTTCTATTCAACATAGTCTTTGAATCTCTAACCAAAGCAACTAGGCAAAATAATAGAATAAAAGGGGTATGAATGGGAAGAGATGAGACTAAACTAGCTCTATTTGCCAATGACATGATTTTATATTTAGAAGACCAAAAAACTCCAACAGAATATTTCTAAAACTCACAAATTCAGCAAAGTAGCAGGATATAAAATTAACACTCATCAATCAATTGCATTTTTATATTCCGATGATGAATTAGCTGAAATAGAAATTAGGAAAACATCTCATTCATAATAGTCTCAAAAAGAAATAAAATAGTTGAAAATCAATCTAAGAGGAGAAAGACCTCTACAATGAAAATTACACTAAAGAAAGAAATTGAGGATGACCTTAGAAGATGGAAAGACCTCCAGTGTTCTTGGAGAGGAAGAATCAATATTGTCAAAATGGCCATACTACCAAAAGCACTATACAGATTCAATGCAATTTCCATCAAAATTACAATGACTTTTTCATGAAAATAGATAAAACAGTCATAAAATTCATTTGGAAAAATAAGAGGCCCAGAATAGTTAAACAATCCTTAGTGAGAAAAGCAAAGCAGGAGGCACCACAATACCAAAACTAAAATTAAACTATTGAACTATAGAAGCAAAAATGGCAGGGTATTGGCACCAAAACAAGCCAGAAGTCCAATGGAACAGAATAGAAGACACAAAGACAAACCCACAAAAATACATTTATCTCATACTAGATAAAGCTGCCAATAGCATATATTGGAGAAAGGATAGCCTCTTCCACAAATGGTGCTGGGATAACTGGAAATCCATATGTAGTGGAATAAAATTTACCCCCTTTCTTTCACCCTGCACAAAACTCAGCTCAAAGTGGATAAAGGATCAAGGACCTAGGTATTAGACCAGAAACCCTACACATACTAGGAAAAAATATAGGCTCAACACTTCAACACATTGGCTCAGAAACTGACTTCCTTAATATGACTCCTAAAACACAAGCAGTAAAATCAATCATCAGTAGATGGATGGCATCAAACTAGAAAGCTTCTTCACAGCAAAGGAAGCAATCTAAAGCATAAAGAAAGAGCCTACAATATGGGAGAAAATCTGCACCACACACATATTAGATAGAGCATTAAACTCCAACATATATAAAGAACTCAAAAAACTTAAAAAACAAACAAACAAATAACCCAATCAATAAATGGGCAAAGGAACTGAACAGGAACTTCACAGAAGAAAAGAAATACGAATAGTTAACAAATATATGAAAATATGTTCAACATCTCTAGCAATAGAGAAATACAAATTAAAACTACACTGAGAATCCATCTCACTCCAGCCAGAATAGCAATTATGAAGAATATAAATAACAATAAATGTTGGTGAGGATGTGGGGAAAAGAGCACACCCATATTGGTGGTAGGACTAAAATTGATGCAACCACTCTGGAAAGCAATATGGAGATTCCTCAGAAAACTTTGAATGGAACCACAATTTGGCCTGGTTATCCCATTTCTCAGCACATACCCAAAGGACTTAAAATCAGCATACTACAGTGACACAGCCACTTCAATGTTTATAGCAGCTTAATTCACAATAGCTAAGCTATGGAAACAAGCTAGGTGCCTTCAACAGATGAATAGTTGAAGAAAATGTGGTACATCACAATGGAATATTTCTCAGCCATAAAGAAGAATAAAATTATGAATAGATCTGGAGACTAACATACTAAGTTAAATAAGCCAGTCCCTAAAAGTCAAATAAAGCCAATGGAATAAAGCCAATGCCAAGTTGGAGCCATAAAAGCAAGCCTTTTGTTGCACATCTGCTTAATGAACAGCTAATACAGCTCCCAGAATCAACACATAAGGTCCCCTGATTTAGAGAAAGGTGTGGGAGGCCATCCTCGCACATGATTTGAGTTACCTCCCTGGCTGGGTGAGAGGCACTTAGACACAAGCTGTGTTAGAGCTTTCCTCACCCTTTCCCAGGTCTGAGGGCTTGTCCTTGCAGAGGCATGCCTGGCCACTGCCCCGAAGACTCCTGACCTTGGGATGCTGCTCCCCTTAACCTTCATTGGATGGGATTTTCCCTGGAATTTTTGTTCCCCAATAAAAGCCCACTCCCTGGCATGTTCTCTCTCTCTCTCTCTCTCTCTCTCTCTCTCTCTCTCTCTCTCTCTCTCTCTCTCTCTCCTCTCTTCTGTAAACCTTGCTACCGCATTAGGTGGCTGGAGGCGGGAGCTAGGAGAAGCCGTCCCGGAGCTGGTTTTAAAGATAATAAGAGTCTTGTCTCTTTAATTTAAAACTCCCTAGCATTTACTCATGAATTGAACTTTCTTTCATGAAGACAGCACTGGTCCCATGGCAGAGGAAGGGATCCTAGCAGCATACAATTCATGGGTGAGCAGATGAATTCTATCACAGGTGCTGGGGGTCAGGTGAGAGCTATCAGAAGTCTTGGATTCCACATAAAATGGTGAGGAAATTTGGAGTTTCCTAAGGGCTTTTTGTAAGAGGTACTGATGTGAGATCAGAAATGATCAAAAACCAAATATTTATCAAATGATTAATAATTTGGCATAGAGATGTCCAGTAGTAATCGTAAGGGACTGTGATGGCAACAAAGCCACCATCAAATGCCACAATTGCCAGGAGGAAGAAAGTGGTCAAATAGGTGATAAACTTTGTCAAAATGAAGAAATTGTAAGAATTTTAGGTACTATGGAGGAGATAACAGATATTTATTTATTTATTGTTGTTTAAGAAAGGTTTTACTAATGTGTTAATATTTCAGGAAATTTATAGCAATGGGTTTAAAAGGCAGACCAACAGACTGTAACAGGTATGAAGTAAAAGATGAAGTTTTTTCTTTTTTGTATTGGGTATTGAATCAGGGGAGCTTAGCCACTGAGCCACATCCTCAGTCCTTTTTAAAAATACTTTTTTTGTGACAGGATCTCACTAAATTGCTTAGGGACTTGTTAAGCACTGAGGCTGGTTTTGAACTTGTGATCCTCCTGCATCAGCCTCGGAAACATCTGGTATTTCAGCATGCACCATTGTGCCCAGCAACAAAGGAGTTACATACAATTAAAATATCACACAGACCTATGGGATTTTAAAAATAACCACCACATCCAGAAAATAAATTAACATTTGAAAGATTAAATCCAGTATTAGCACTTAAAATATCTCTGAAAGTAAAACTTTTAACTGCTTCATGCTATCCTAATATATTTCTGAACTTTCTTGAAATACAATGCTCTCAAACCCAAAAAAGATGTATACCATATGCAAACAGGCTGGGCATTGTGGCACACACCTTTAATCCCAGCAGCTCTGGAAGCAGAGGCAGGAGGATTTCAAGTTCAAAGCCAGCCTCAGCAACCGACTGCTAAGCAACTCAGTGAGACACTTTCTCTAAATAAAAATAGGGCTGAGGATGTGGCTCAGTGGTCGCCCCTGAGTTTAATTCCCAGTCTCTAAATAAATAAATAAATAAATAAATAAATAAATAAATAAATAAATGCAAACCTTAGGAATATAAAGACAAAATAATAGCTAGAAATATTGACTTAGAGTTTAGAGTTTAACTTTGAAGTCACTTAACTTATTTGAACCAATTGTGACTTTTGGGCACTGAATACTGTATATGACGAATCTATGAATCATAAGTTGACAAGTAGAGTTAAAAATTAGCAATATAAAGTCTTATCAATTGTTTCCTTATAAGTTATATTTATAGGAAAACTATAATTAAAATATTTACTATACTTCTTATTAGATATTCAAGGAAACAGCAAGGATGTATGTGTTTGATGGTTTAGTATCCACTTTATTGTACTTATTTGTAGCATATATCTTCTCATTCTGTTCTTGTGTAATGAGCAAGCAACACATACTGTATCTTTCCAACATTCAAGGAAATGCAATAATAACATAAAAGTCTCCAAAGAAAATAACTGGAAATTGCAATAAATACTACTTTAATTACAAATAACTTATAATAAAACAAATAACATTATAAATCATTTTTCAATGAGCAACTGTCTGAGAAACAACAACAGAAATCAATCTTAAGATTTGAATCATGGCAAAACTGTAGTTCTTGGAAATCTGGGAAATGAATTAGCATTAACCATCATTATCTACCCCTCACCTGGAGAAAAGCCTTTTATTAATTTTGGGGAATAAGATTGCAGCTTGCTAAGATATGACTTATTGAAGTCTAAAGCCACCTGGAAAACTGACCAAAGGAATGAAGAGAATTAATGGTACTGGTGTCAGATAAGAAATAAACATTGTATTGGGCTGACCAACTACATATTTTATTAAATCACTTTGAATAATAATAAAAAAATAAATGCTTCATTGTGTTTTCTCAGAAACGAATCAAAAGATTACATAGTCCTATACACTTTGGAAACCCAAAGTGGATGCTGAGCCACTAGAGGACACTCCAGGTGTAGAATTTTAGAAAGTTAGTACTTGAAGTAAATGACAGTGTGGCTCTGGCAGCCAATATGAAGAACTGATGCTCTGTAGAGGAGGTACGGACACTCCAATCATCCAGTGGGTAAATGAGTGCTCCAGCTGGAGGTAGGATCTTTAATTTTATGGTTTATCTTCCAAAGCTTATACCATTGTCTTCATAAACTGTAATTTCAATAACTCAAACTCCACTTTCAGCAGGGTCCAGCAGGAGGAAGCCTTGGGTAGCATATATCTTCTCATTCTGTTCTTGAATATATTTGGAGACCTCAGAATCTTCTCATAGTGAATTTCCATGCGTAAGAAAATGGTATCAGAGTTTTTTATTTTTTAATTTGTTTTAATTAGTTACACACGAGAGTAGAATGCATTTATGCACTTTGATATATCATATGTAGATGAAGCATAATTTTTTATTTTCTGATTGTACATGTTGTAGAATCACATTGGTCATGCAGTCATATATATATAAAGTAATAATGTCTGTTTCATTCTACTATCCTTCCTATCCCCACATCCCCTCCCCTCTCCTCCATTCTCTCTCCTCTATGTAATCTAAGGTAACTCTATTCTTCCCTAATGCCCCTCCCCCTTATTGTGAATTAGTGTCCACATATTAGAGAAAACATTCTGGGATTGGCTTATTTAATTTAGCACGATATTCTCCAACTCCATCCATTTACTGGCAAATGCCATAATTTTATTCTTCTTTAAGGCTGATTATTTATATTCCATTGAATATATACCACAGTTTCTTTATCCATTCATCTATGGAAGGACCTAAATTGGTTCCATAGTTTAGCTATTGTGAATTGAGCTGCTATAAAAATTGATATGGCTGCATCACTGTAATATGCTTATTTTAAGCCCTTTGAGTATAAACTGAGGAGTGAGATAGCTGGATCAAATGCTGGTTCCATTCTGAGTTTACTGAGGGATCTCCAACTGCTTTATGTAGTGGTTGCACCATTTTTTTTTTTTGTTCTGGGAATTGAACCCAGATGTGCTTAGCTACATTCTCAACCCTTTTATAAAATATTTTATTTTAGAGACAGGGTCTTGCTGAGTTACTTAGGGCCTCGCTAAGTTGCTGAGGCTGGCTTTGAACTTGCAATCCTCCTGACTCAGTCTCCTGAGCTACTGGGATTACAGGCATGTGCCACCACCGTGCCTGGATAGGTTGCACCAATTTGTAGTCCCACCAGCAATGTATGAGTGTACTGTTTCCTCCACATCCTCACAAACATTTATTGTTTCCTGTATTCTTATGATTGTTATTCTGACTGGAGTGAGATGAAAATTTAATGTAGTTTTGATTTGCATTTCTCTAATTGCTAGGGATGTTGAACATTTTTTCATGTATTTGTTGATTGATTTTATTTCGTCTTCTGTGAAGTGTCTGTTCAGTTCCTTAGCACATTTATTGGCTGTGTTATTTGGTTTTTGATCTTAAGTTTTTTGAGTTCTTTATATATTCTAGAGATTAATGCTTTATGGGAGGTACATGTGGTAAGATTTTCTCCCAATCTGTAGACTTTCTCCTCACATTATTGATTGTTTCCTTTTCTGAGAAGTAGCTTTTTAGTTTGAATCCATCCCATTTATTGATTCTTGATTTTATTTCTTGTGCTTTAGAGGTCTATGTAAGGAAGCAGATCCTAGGCTGACATGGTGAAGACTTGGGCCCATTTTTTCTTCTATTAGGTGCAGGTTTTCTGTTCTAGTGCCTAAGTCTTTTTTTTTTTTCCAGCATTGCTAGTTTATGTGAAACATATTTTGGTAATACTTTTTCTTGTCTTACTTTATACCTCTAATGCAATGCTCATTGGTTGGTGTGGTGACACATCTTAAATTGATAGTCTTGTCAGAATTTTAAAGTTAATAAGGCTTGACTATGATATTGCCCTTTTATGCTGGAGACTAAACTCTCAAGTTCACAAGAAATTGAACTTCCATTCTATGATATTTGTGTGCATATATTTAAAGTACATATTTAAAATGCCTACCTTTTATTGGTTAAGTCAAATTCAGTACCCAAAATTACATATTATCAACAAACTATAAAGAAGAGTCATTAGGACCCAAAGCCCCTTGTATAAGAATGTTTGACTTCAGAAGGAATGGCACTTTAGGGCTAAAGAAAAAGCAGAGGTTATCAAAATAATTTGTTAATACAATACAAAATATAGGCCCTACAGTAGGATGTACCTTTGCTTGCAAATATCATGTTTTATAAATAAATTGCCAAATAGATGTGTTCTTATCTAAGACTAAGTTGAATTTATGGTATTTTTTTTTTATTGTTGGCTGTTCAAAACATTACATAGTTCTTGATATATCATATTTCACAATTTGATTCAAGTGGGTTATGAGCTCCCATTTTTACCCCATATACAGATTGCAGAATCACATCAGTTACACATCTATTGATTTACATATTGCCATACTCGTGTCTGTTGTGTTCTGCTGCCTTTCCTATCCTCTACTATCCCCCCTCCCCTCCCCTCCCCTCCCCTCTTCTCTCTCTGCCACCTCTACTGACATTCGTTTGTCCCCCTTGTATTATTTTTCCCCTTCCCCTCACTTCCTCTTGTATGTACTTTTGTATAACTCTGAGGGTCTCCTTCCATTTCCATGCAATTTCCCTTCTCTCTCCCTTTCCCTCCCACCTCTCATCCCTGTTTAATGTTAATCTTCTTCTCATGCTCTTCGACCCTACTCTGTTCTTAGTTACTCTCCTTATATCAAAGAAGACATTTGGCATTTGTTTTTTAGGGATTGGCTAGCTTCACTTAGCATAATCTGCTCTAATGCCATCCATTTCCCTGTAAATTCTATGATTTTGTCATTTTTTAATGCAGAGTAATACTCCATTGTGTATAAATGCCACATTTTTTTTATCCATTCATCCATTGAAGGGCATCTAGGTTGGTTCCACAGTCTAGCTATTGTGAATTGTGCTGCTATGAACATCGATGTAGCAGTGTCCCTGTAGCATGCTCTTTTTAGGTCTTTAGGGAATAGACCGAGAAGGGGAATAGCTGGGTCAAATGGTGGCTCCATTCCCAGCTTTCCAAGAAATCTCCATACTGCTTTCCAAATTGGCTGCACCAATTTGCAGACCCACCAGCAATGTACAAGTGTACCCTTTTCCCCACATCCTCGCCAGCACTTGTTGTTGTTTGACTTCATAATGGCTGCCAATCTAACTGGAGTGAGATGGTATCTTAGGGTGGTTTTGATTTGCATTTCTCTGACTGCTAGAGATGGTGAGCATTTTTTCATGTACTTGTTGATTGATTGTATGTCCTCCTCTGAGAAGTGTCTGTTCAGGTCCTTGGCCCATTTGTTGATTGGGTTGTTTGTTCTCTTATTGTCTAATTTTTTGAGTTCTTTGTATACTCTGGATATTAGGGCTCTATCTGAAGTGTGAGGAGTAAAGATTTGTTCCCAGGATGTAGGCTCTCTATTTACCTCTCTTATTGTATCTTTTGCTGAGAAAAAACTTTTTAGTTTGAGTAAGTCCCATTTGTTGATTCTAGTTATTAACTTTTGTGCTATGGGTGTCCTATTGAGGAATTTGGAGCCCGACCCCACAGTATGTAGATCGTAGCCAACTTTTTCTTCTATCAGACGGCGTGTCTCTGATTTGATATCAAGCTCCTTGATCCATTTTGAATTCACTTTTGTGCATGGCGAGAGAAAGGGATTCAGTTTCATTTTGTTGCATATGGATTTCCAGTTTTCCCAGCACCATTTGTTGAAGATGCTATCCTTCCTCCATTGCATGCTTTTAGCCCCTTTATCAAATATAAGATAGTTGTAGTTTTGTGGATTGGTTTTTGTGTCCTCTATTCTGTACCATTGGTCCACCCGCCTGTTTTGGTACCAGTACCATGCTGTTTTTGTTACTATTGCTCTGTAGTATAGTTTGAAGTCTGGTATCGCTATACTGCCTGATTCACACTTCCTGCTTAGCATTGTTTTTGCTATTCTGGGTCTTTTATTTTTCCATATGAATTTCATGATTGCTTTCTCTATTTCTACAAGAAATGCCGTTGGGATTTTGATTGGCATTGCATTAAACCTATAGAGAACTTTTGGTAATATCGCCATTTTGATGATGTTAGTTCTGCCTATCCATGAACAGGGTATATTTTTCCATCTTCTAAGATCTTCGTCTATTTCTCTCTTTAGGGTTCTGTAGTTTTCATTGTATAAGTCTTTCACCTCTTTTGTTAGGTTGATTCCTAAGTATTTTATTTTTTTTGAAGATATTGTGAATGGAGTGGTTGTCCTCATTTCCATTTCAGAGGATTTGTCGCTGATATACAGGAATGCCTTTGATTTATGCCTGTTGATTTTATATCCTGCCACTTTGCTGAATTCATTTATTAGCTCTAATAGTTTCTTTGTAGACCCTTTTGGGTCTGCTAGGTATAGAATCATGTCATCTGCAAATAGTGATAATTTAAGTTCTTCTTTTCCTATTTTTATGCCTTTAATTTCTTTCGTCTGTCTAATTGCTCTGGCCAGTGTTTCGAGAACTATGTTGAACAGAAGTGGTGAGAGAGGGCATCCCTGTCTTGTTCCAGATTTTAGAGGGAATGCCCTCAATTTTTCTCCATTCAGAATGATGCTAGCCTGAGGCTTAGCATAGATTGCTTTTACAATATTGAGCTATGTTCCTGTTATCCCTAGTTTTTCTAGAGTTTTGAACATAAAGGGATGCTGTACTTTGTCGAATGCTTTTTCCGCATCTATCGAGATGATCATATGGTTCTTATTTTTAAGTCTATTGATGTGGTGAATAACATTTATTGATTTCCGTATATTGAACCATCCTTGCATCCCAGGGATGAATCCTACTTGATCATGGTGCACAATTTTTTTGATATGTTTTTGTATCCGAGTCGCCAGAATTTTATTGAGGATTTTTGCATCTAGGTTCATTAGAGATATTGGTCTGTAGTTTTCTTTCTTTGAAGTGTCTTTGTCTGGTTTAGGTATCAGGGTGATGTTGGCCTCGTAGAATGAATTTGGAAGTTCTCCCTCTTTTTCTATTTCCCGAAGTAGCTTGAAAAGTACTGGAATTAGTTCCTCTTTAAAGGTTTTGTAAAACTCTGCTGTATACCCATCCGGTCCTGGGCTTTTCTTAGTTGGTAGTCTTTTGATGGTTTCTTCTATTTCCTCAATTGATATTGGTCTGTTTAGGTTGTCTATATCCTCCTGACTCAATCTGGGCAGATCATATGACTTAAGAAATTTATCTATGCCTTCACTATCTTCCAATTTATTGGAGTATAAGGATTCAAAATAATTTTTGATTATCTTCTGTATTTCTGAAGTGTCTGTTGTGATATTGCCTTTTTCATCCCGTATGCTAGTAATTTGAGTTCTCTCTCTTCTTCTCTTCACTAGCATGGCTAAGGGTCTGTCGATTTTGTTTATTTTTTCAAAGAACCAACTTTTAGTTTTGTCAATTTTTTCAATTGTTTCTTTTGTTTCGATTTCATTAATTTCAGCTCTGATTTTAATTATTTCTTGCCTTCTACTTCTTTTGCTGTTGTTTTGCTCTTCTTTTTCTAGGATTTTGAGATGAAGTATGAGATCATTTATTTGTTGGTTTTTTCTTTTTTTAAGGAATGAACTCCAAGCAATGAATTTTCCTCTTAGAACTGCTTTCAATGTGTCCCATAGATTCCGATATGTTGTGTCTGTGTTTTCATTAATCTCTAAGAATTTTTTAATTTCCTCCTTGATGTTTTCTATAACCCATTGATCATTCAGTAACCTATTGTTCATTCTCCAAGTGATGTATTCTTTTTCCTTCCTTCTTTTATCGTTGATTTTCAGTTCCATTCCATTATGATCAGATAGGATGCATGGTATTATCTCTACTCCTTTATATTGTCTAAGAGTTTCCCTGTGACATAATATATGATCTATTTTTGAGAAGGATCCATGTGCTGCTGAGAAAAAAGTGTAACTGCTTGATGTTGGGTGGTATATTCTATATATGTCAATTAAGTCTAGGTTATTAATTTTGTTATTGAGTTCTATAGTTACCTTATTCAACTTTTGCTTGGAAGATCTGTCCAGTGGTGATAGAGGTGTGTTGAAGTCTCCCATGATTATTGTATGATGGTCTATTAGACTCTTGAACTTGAGAAGAGTTTGTTTGATGAACATAGCTGCACCATTGTTTGGGGCATATATATTTATGATTGTTATGTCTTGTTGGTGTATGGATCCCTTGAGCAGTATGTAGTGTCCCTCTTTATCCCTTTTGATTAACTTTGGCTTGAAATCTATTTTATTTGATATGAGTATGGATACTCCTGCTTGTTTCCGAAGTCCATATGAGTGATATGATTTTTCCCAACCTTTCACCTTCAGCCTATGTATGTCTTTTCCTATCAAATGCGTCTCCTGTAGGCAGCATATTGTTGGGTCTTGTTTTGTGATCCATTCTACTAGCCTGTGTCTCTTGATTGCTGAGTTTAAGCCATTACCATTTAGGGTTATTATTGAGATATGGGTTGTTCTTCCAGCCATATTTGTTTATTTATGTTACTAAACACGGTTTGTTTTCCTCTTTGATTATTTTCCCCCCTTTACTGTCCTACCTCCCACTGTTGGTTTTCATTGTTATTTTCCATTTCCTCTTCCTGTAATGTTTTGCCAAGGATGTTTTGAAGAGATGGTTTTCTAGCTGCAAATTCTTTTAACTTTTGTTTATCGTGGAAGGTTTTAATTTCATCTTCCATCCTGAAGCTTAATTTCGCTGGAAACACAATTCTTGGTTGGAACCCATTTTCTTTCAGTGTTTGAAATATGTTACTCCAGGATCTTCTAGCTTTCAGAGTCTGTGTTGAAAGATCAGCTGTTATCCTGATTGGCTTACCCCTAAATGTGATCTGCTTCCTTTCTCTTGTAGCTTTTAAAATTCTCTCCTTATTCTGTATGTTGGGCATCTTCATTATAATGTGTCTAGGTGTGGGTCTCTTATGATTTTGCACATTCGGCGTCCTGTAGGCTTCTAGGATTTGGGGTTCTGTCTCATTCTTCAAGTCTGGGAAGTTTTCTCGTATTATTTCATTGAATAGATTGCTCATTCCTTTGGTTTGAAACTCTGTCCCTTCCTGTATCCCAATGACTCTTAAATTTGGTCTCTTGATGTTATCCCATATTTCTTGGATGTTCTGCTCATGGTTTCTTAACAGTCTTGCTGAGCTGTCTATGTTCTTTTCAAGTTGAAATACTTTATCTTCATTGTCTGATGTTCTGTCTTCTAAGTGTTCTACTCTGCTGGTAGTATTCTTAATTGAGTTTTTAAGTTGGTTTATTGCTTCCTGCATTTCTAGGATTTCTGTTTGTTTGTTTTTTATAACTTCTATCTCCCTGTATAGTTGATCTTTTGCTTCTTGGATTTGTTTATGTAATTCATTGTTGAAGTGATCTTTCATTGTCTGATTTTGCTGTCTGATGTCTTCCTTGAGACTCCAGATCATCTGAAGCATGTATATCCTGAATTCTTTATCTGACATTCCATCTGCTGCAGCTATTACCTCTTCTAACGTTGAGTTGACCTGCATTGCTTGTGGTCCTTTCTTTCCTTGTCTCTTCATACTGTTCGCGTTCCTTTCTACTTGGTGAAACTGTTGTGCTATTGAATTTTCCCCCTATATATTTATATTGGTCTTGTATAGTTGCAAAGTCTCCCTCGCAGGCGCGGGCGGCGGCTCTGCCCCTCCTCCAATTGGGGCAATGTGCCTACCACGCTGGCAGGCCGCTGGGCCTGCTCTGCCGGTCGGTAGCAGGTCCGCCGACCTTGCAGGCGCGGGCGGCGGCTCTGTCCCTCTGCGGGCCGCTAGGCTTGTTCTGTCGGTGGTCGCAGTTCTGCCTACTTTGCAGGCGCAGGCAGCGGCACTGCCCCTCTGCAGGCCTCTGGGGCTGTACTGCCAGTGGGTCGCAGGTCCGCCTACCTTGCAGGCACGGGCGGGGGGCGGCTCTACCCTTCCTCAGGCCACTGGGCCTGTTCTGTCTCTCGGTTGCAGGTCTGGCCTGTTCTGATGGTGGTCACAGTTCCGTCTACCTTGCAGGCGCAGGGGGGGAGGGGGCGGCTCTGCCTCTCAGCAGGCCGCTGCTCCTCTTCTGCCGGTGGGTCGCAGGCCCGCCTACCTTGCAGGAGTGATTGGAAGCTCTGCCCCTCCGCGGGCCACTGGGCCTTTTCTGTCGGTGGTCACAGTTCCGCCTACCTGGCAGACGCGGGGGTTGGGGGTGGCTCTGCTCCTCAGCAGGCCACTGGGCCTGTTCTGTGGGTGGTCACAGTTCCCTCTACCTTGCCAGCGCAGGGGGAGGGGGCGGCTCTGCCTCTCAGCAGGCCCCTGCTCCTCTTCTGCCGGTGGGTCGCAGGCCCGCCTACCTTGCAGGAGTGATTGGAAGTTCTGTCCCGCCACGGGCCACTGGGCCTTTTCTGTCGGTGGTCACAGTTCCACCTACCTGGCAGGCGTGGGGGGTGGGGGGTGGCTCGCAGGCGCGGGGGGTGGGGGGCGGCTCTGCCCCTCAGCAGGCCGCTGGGCCTGCTCTGTGCGTGGTCACAGTTCCCTCTACCTTGCCGGTGCAGGGGGAGGGGGCGGCTCTGCCTCTCACCAGGCCGCTGCTCCTATTCTGCCGGTGGGTCGCAGGCCCGCCTACCTTGCAGGAGTGATTGGGAGCTCTGTCCCGCCGCGGGCCACTGGGCCTTTTCTGTCGGTGGTCACAGTTCCCCTACCTGGCAGGCGCGGGGGGTGGGGGGCGGCTCTGCCCCTCAGCAGGCCACTGGGCCTGCTCTGTGGGTGGTCACAGTTCCCTCTGTGCCTAAGTCTTTGATCTGTTTTGAGTTGATTTTTGGGCAGGGTGTGAGAGAGAGGTTTAATATCATTTTGCTACATATAGATTTCCAATTTTGCCAGCACCATTTGTTGTATAGGCTTTCTTTTCTCCAGTGAATGTTTTTGCCACATTTGTCTAGTATGAGATAGATAACTGTATTTGTGTGGGTTTGTCTCTGTGTCTTCTATTATGTACCGTTGGTCAACGTGTGTATTTTGGTGCCAATACCATGTCATTTTTGTTACTATAGCTTGGTAGTAAAGTTTAGGGTCTGGTATTGTGATGACTCTGGCTTCACTTTTCTTACTAAGGATTGCTTTGGCTATTCTGGGTCTCTTATTTTTCCAAATAAATTTCAAGATTGCTTTTTCTAGTTCTATGAAGAATGTCATTGGGATTTTAATAGGAATTGCTTTAAATCTGTATAATGCCTTTGGTAGTATGGCCATTTTGACAATATTAATTCTGCCTATTCAGGAGCATGGGAGATCTTTCTATATTCTAAGTGCTTCTTCAATTTCTTTCTTTAGTGTTCTGTAGTTTTCATTATAGGGATTTTTCACCTCTTTTATTAGATTGATTCCCAGGTGTTTTTTTTTTTTTGAGGCTATTGTAAATAGGGTAGTTTTCTTAGTTTCTCTTTCAGTGGATTCATTACTGATGTATTGAAATGCATTTGATTTATAGGTGTTGATTTTATATCCTGCTGCTTTGCTGAATTCATTTATTAGTCCTTGAAGTTTTTTGGTGAAATGTTTTTGGGTCTTCTAGGTATAGAATCCTGTCATTGGCAAATAGTGATAGTTTGAGTTCTTTTTTATCTATTTATATTCCTTTAATTTTTTTCTTTTGTATAATTGCTCTGGTTAGAGTTTCAAGGATGATGTTGAATAAAAGTAGTGAAAGAGGACCTCCTTGTCTTGTTCCAGTTTTTAGAGGGGATGCTTTCAAATTTTCTCCATTTAGAATGATGCTGGCCTTGGGTTTAGCATATATAGCTTTTACGGTGTTGAGGTATGTTCCTACTATTCCTAGTTTTTCTTGTGTTTTGAACATGAAAGGGTGCTGTTTTTTTAAAAAAAATTTTCTGCATCTATTGAGATGATCATATGATTCTTGTTTTTAAGTCTACTAATATGATGAATTAACATTTATTGATTTCTGTATGTTGAACCAACCTTGCATCCCTGGAATGAACCGAACCCCACTTGATTGTGGAGCATTATCTTTTTAATGTTTTTGTATGTGATTTGCCAGAATTTTATTGAGAATTTTTGCATCTATGTTCATCAGGGATATTGATCTGAAGTTTTCTTTCTTTGATGTGTCTTTGTCTGGTTTTGGTATCAGGGTGATATTAGTCTCATAGAATGACTTTGGAAGGATTCCCTCCTTTTCTATTTCATGGAATACTTTGAGGAGTATTGGTTTTAGTTATTCTTTGAAGGTCTTGTAGAACTTAGCTAAGAATCCATCTGGTCCTGGGATTTTCTTGTTTGGTAGGCTTCTAATAGAGTTTTCTATTTCATTACTTGAAATTGATCAATTTAAATCATGTATGACATTTTCATTCAGTTTGGATAGGTCATATGTCTCTAAAAATTTGTCAGTGTCTTTGATATTTTCTATTTTATTGGAATAAAAATTTTCAAAATAGTTTTTGTCTTCTGTATTTCAGACATGTCCATTGTGATTTTCTTTCTTCATCATGTATTTTAGTAATTTGAGTTTTCTTTTTCTCTTCATGGTGTTATAGCTGACACCATGAGGAGCTCTGGAGTGAAGCAGCATTCCTTTTTATTGAGTGTCAGGTCTTTTTACACCAGCACTGACTAATCACTGGATATGAGCTGCCTCTGGGTAGGGAGTTAGTCAATGACAGGCTAGTTTCTTTGTCAGGGAAATTTCTGGCAAGGGATTCAGCAGTGAGCCTCATCAGTATATACACTTCTGGCAGCTGGGGGTACTGATTGCCTTGGTCTTGAAGAAAGGTCTAGATAGCACTTTATAGCATCCACTATACAAGGGCCCACTGATAGCCTTGTGCTTCATCTATGCAACATCACTTTTGCATTGATGATAAGAGTTATTCTTCAGGTGCTATTAGTAGCTAGTCATCAAAATACCTTTTCCACCTTTAGGTCTCATTTGCTGGTGGTGTCCATGTTATATTAACCACAATGGTGATGTATATGAATTATACCTCTGGACATTTAATAAATATGAAGAACATAAATCACATAATTATGGCGATATTCTTTATAAATACTTTAGTCTTAAAGTTTCTCAATGACAGGTTATTCAATAAGGACCTGAAACCAATTCTTTGGACATGTTATTTATTGAATGAGTATTAGTTTGATCACATTAGCGATTATATTCCTGCTTTGATGAAGGACACTGATTTTGTTTATTATTCATCTCTGGCCTATTTTAAAAGCAAAACTATTTTGTATACTTAATCTTACCTTGGAGTGGTTTGCTTATGGTGAGGTTAAATGCAAAAAAGAAAGATAGGGATAAGTTTATGTAGCATGATTTGATTTTCAAAAGACAAAAAACCCAAAATGCTGAATATATAATAATAAATATTTATATATAATTAGAAGCATGGAGCATAGTATTAAGTATGAATACATCCTGGATTGTCAATGTTGCTTATCAAGCAGAGATGGAACGTAGTGGAGTAAGAAATAGACTGAAGGAAAAAATGATGGTGGTTGGGAGTGGCAGGGAATAAACAAAGGAGTTACCAGAACAGTATGTATATTATCCCACACATGTAAAATTGTGTACACTCACGCGCATGTGTGTGTTAAAGAACACAAGGAAAACTGTTCACTAAAATATTAATGGTAATTACTCAGAATGGCAGGATTTTAGGTAACTTCAAATATTTTTGTGCTTTACTGTTTCCAGAATTATTACAATAATATTTATGATTTTTACATTGAGAAAAGAGCAAGCTATTGTTTTTATTGTGGGTGAAAAAATTATTGCATTAAATAAGTCTTCCTGAAATAGAAATAAGTGTCAGTATATCCCTTGAGTTAAAAAGAAAGCTATATATTGAACCCATAAAAATCAGGTTAAATATATAAGGTATAGTTCAAATGATGTGATTCTGGCTCAAAGGAAAATAAGTTCTGAGCACAATGCTTTGAATATCAGCATAATATTTGTACTTTGATATCCTTTGAAGATCAGTTTTTATATTGGGATACCCAAATGACATATTTTCTTATTACTCTCTATTTCTCTTTGTATCTACCTGTATATCTATTTGTTGAATTAGGAATTCTATTACATCTCAGAGCCATATTTATTTTGATTAAGGATATCCATTAATAAATCAGTAGGTGTGGCCAACAATGAATCATGCCAGCCATGCCTGCCATGTGGACACATTCTTGGAACACTTCTATTTTGTATATTGTGATACATTTGTACATGGAGATGGCCAGCTATATGCATTGTTAGAACTACCCATGATTTCTTACCCCTTAGAATGCTGGGCTTTCATTTGTGCTATTCTTCTACTTGCTCCCACAGCAACTGTTATTTCCTTGTTTGTAGAGCAACTTGCTTTATCTACCATGGGTTTATGAACCCCACAGGGAAGGAGATAATATATTACTCATTTATAAATTCATTAAAAATTTCATCTATAAATCATAAATAAATGATTTATTTACATTTATCTAGCTCATCCTAGAACATTGAATTTGTCTATTTGGTAAAATGACTAAGTGGAAGAAGATAACATGAGGATTATTTAAAAAAAAGCCACCTTCAATTTTTCATAGATTACTAACTCTTATAGGTCATGAGAGGAGGAAAACATTTTCCACTTTATCCCAACACAGAGAATTTGAGAGAGAGAGAGATGATACAAAGACATCACCAAATTTCTTTTGTTTTTCATTTTCCATCAATAATCAGCCCTGTTCCTGGTTTTTCAAACAAATATGAAGAATTTTTTTTTCTGGTTTTAATTTTATAATGGTATAGTTTTAGAAGTTTTTTTTTTTTTTTAAAAATTCTTACATTAATCTTATTTTAATGTATGTTTCAATGCAATTAAATTCACATAATATGAAATTTAAGAACCACGAAGCATATATAGTGAAAGTGTTCTTATTACCAGACTTGATTTTTTTTCCCCAAAGTAATCACTGTTACTAGTTTCTTCTTCTTCTCCTCCACTCCTCCTCCTTCTTCTTTCTCTCCTCCTCCTCCTCACCACCTCCGTTCTCCAGGGTATGTTCAACTACTGAGACATATCCCCAGCCTGTTTTGGAATTTTTACTTTGAGAGAGGGTCTGAGGCTGGTTTTGAACTTGAAATTGTTCTGCCCAAGCCTCCCAAGCCGCTAGAATTACCAGTGTGTGCCACCATGCTCAGCTTCTTCATTTTCTTCAAGAACCTATTATGCATTTATGAACATAAATACTTGCATATCTATATACTCTTTCTTCATTAAAGGGGCCCAGGATAAAGATTTCCTTCACATTGCTTTTCTTTTAACAATTTGTCTTAAGGATAGTTTCACATTAAAAGACATGTACAGAGCCTCATTATAAGGTTTTATGGTTTTCTGTTTTATGGGTATATAATAATTTACCTAATTAATCCTTAATTAATGGGAATTCAATGGTTCCAAAGAATATGGTTTTCTGTTAGAAACAGTAGTCAATATTCTTGCACATATGCTATTTTCTTGTGTTCATGCACTGTAAGATAAATATCTAAGAGTGAAATTGCACTTCAAAGGGAACTCTATTTAAATTTTGATAGATGCTGGCAAAATGTCCTCCCTAGAAGCTGTGCCGATTTATGCTCTACTAGCAAAGTATAAGACTGTTGTTTTTCCCAACATCCTTTTTGACATTGTCAATTTTGGGAAAAAAAGAAGTATACTTATTACACTTTTATTTGTATTTCTCTCTTTATCCCTAAAATAGATTTTTTTAGATACTTAAAAGCTTTTACTTTAACTGGATATTTAAAAGCTTTTACTTTTGATTTTTTCATATATTTGGCATCTTTTCTATTGTATCAATGGTATTTTTTATTTATATGAAGATATTTACGTTTCAAAGATATTAATTTTTGTTTCCATGACAGATATTTTAGAGGACAAAAATATAAACTCAACAAAAGGAGTAAAGATAACTTGTTGTTGCTGAAAGATTAGAGGAAAACTTTAGGTTTGTCTTAGTGTTATGGTCTTATGTAACATAAGGGCAAATGCAGTAAAAATAAAAGCAGCTTAATTATCTCTGTTGAAAACAAAGGAAGAGATTTTCTCTTCTCCCTTTTCTTAGAGCATTAACTTTAGAAAACTTGTAATTAAATTATTTGCTTTTTAAAAAAGATGTGTGTAAATCTTTAAAAGCTCAAGCTTTTGGTCAGTGTTACGATCCAGGATTGTCTTTCTCAAGGACCTGGGAATGTGTCTTTGACATGTAATGATCCGTGAAGACAGAGCTTCATTTCCCAGTTTCTGTGGGAGGGAAGGAGCCTGACCTTGGTGGCTAACTTCTACATTGCAAGTCAGTTATTGGGTTGTCTGTGCTGAATACTGAATTCTGGTTTATTGCTTTTTCAATAACAAAACTGGAAGTTTTCTGTGTTGGCAGATTTGTTTTAATGTTATTTCCCCAATAAGTTCAACTAAATTTTTTCAATTGATAACTTTCCCATTTGTAAAATTTGACCATATTTTAGAAAACTGTAGCCCACAAATTCTAGAAAATGATAAAAAATTTAAAATATATAGGGCTGGGGATGTGGCTCAAGCGGTAACACGCTCGCCTGGCATGTGCGGAGTGCTGGGTTCGATCCTCAGCACCACATAAAATAAAATAAAGATGTTGTGTCCACTGAAATCTGAAAAATAAATATTAAAAAATTCTCTCTCTCTCTTTAAAAAAATAAAAAACATATAAATGAAACAAAAATAAAAATGAATAAAACAAATAATAAATAAAAATAAAATATGTAAAAATAATTAAAAAATCAATATCAAAGATATTCTGAATGATATCATTTAATTTTCTTTTTTAAAAAAGGTAAAATCAGATTGTTTCATGATCTTTTAAACAGACTCTTAGTGATATATTCCCAGTAATTTCTTCATTGCCTGCTTCATATCAGTGTTCCTCAGACTATATATGACAGGATTAATGAATGGAGTAAAAACAGAATAAAACAGAGTCACAATCTTCTGCATCCCAGCTTCATGCTCAGATGTTGGGTGCACATACATGACCATTACTGAGCCATAGAAGAGTGAGACCACAGCTAGGTGAGACCCACAGGTGGAAAAGGCCTTTCTTTTTCCAGCTGCTGATGGGACCTTTAATACAGCTCTGAGGACAAGGACATAAGACCCCATGATGAAGAGAAAGGGGATAAATAAAAGCAGGGAGCTTAAGGTGGAGCTCATCAACTCTATTACAGGGTGTCTGGAACATGTAAGGGCTAACAGAGGACCTGGATCACATAGGAAATGGTCAATAATCCTGGATCCACAGAAAGACATCTGGGAAATGACAGTGATTGGAATCAGGAACCAGAGGAAGCCAAGTATCCAGCAGGTGGCCACAAGGATGTTGCATAGATGCCCAGTCATAAGAGTGGGGTAGTGTAGGGGCCTGCAGATGGCAAGGTACCGATCAAATGCCATCACTGCCAGGAAGAAGCATTCTGCAGAGCCCAAGGAGAAGAAGAAATAGAACAGAAGGAAGCACCCAGAGAAGGAGATGACCTTGGTGTCAGATAGGAAGTTGGCCAACATGTTGGGGACTGTGGAGGTGACATACCAGATCTCCAGGAAGGAGAAGTTGGCCAGCAGGATGTACATGGGGGTGTGTAGTCTCTGATCCCAGTGCACGGCACAGATGATGGAACCATTGCCCATGAGGGTCAGGAGGTAGACAGTGGAGAAGAGCACGAAGAGGAGGATCTGCCTCTCCCTGGGGCCAGGGAAGCCCAGGAGGATGAAGCCAGTGATGGTGCTGGAGTTGCTGGGAGAGCTGAAGGTTTTCATGTGTCTGTGAGCTGTAAAATCACCTGCAATTACTAAAAAACCGTGCAAAGACAATTACAACCCAGATATATTTTTAAGTCATCTTTACAAATTCAATAAACATTTATACAGCAATAGCCAGCTTTTTTGTAATCTTGAAATATTGTCCTGTTTAATAATACTAGAAGTCAGTGAGTATCAGTAGATAGACAGTTTTCTTTACTATGAAATCTATGGAAACATCCATAGTATATAAATCTATACCTTCATAAGTTATTATAAAGAAAACACCACTGCAACTCCCACTGAGGTCAAGAAACAGCATATCTCTTATCCCTGGGCTCTCCCCTCATGCTCCATGCTAATCATTACCTCTGCCTCTCTGCTCCAGTTTTGACATTCTTTTTTCCTCCTGGTGATTCCTTCCTTGTTTTTCTGTATAATTTATAAACTATGTATGCACTCTTGAACAATGTTCTTGTTTTCTTTTTTCCCCTTTTTTCCTGGTTTTTTACTTTGCACAAATGAAATTGTACTGTTGGACTTCAGGCAGTTTCTTTTGTTCAATGGTAAGTTTGTGAAATTCATGTTGTTGCATGTTTTGTGCAGGAGGTCCATTTTCACTGCAGTATACTATCATGTTGTATGAATAGACCACCATTTATTTAACCATTCCATTGTTGAAAGTTTTATTTTAAGTTATTGTTAATATTTCCAATTTGAGGCTATTAAGAGCAATGTTACTATTGCCATTTAGTTCATCTCTCCTAGCTCACAGGTAAATGCACTTCTGCAGGGACAGTGTACTCTCTACTCTGGTAGATTAAGCTAAACAGTTGTCCATTGATTATTGCACTATTCTCCACTCTCAGTGGCAGTACATGAGAGATCAGATTGTCAATGTCCTCAGCATTTTAATGTAGCAGAGACTGGGAATGTCATGAAGACTACATTTTAACAACTTCTCTTCTCTTCTTTCTTCTGGTGGTCATGCCAAACCCTTCTCTCCTTGGCAGTACTTTTTTTCTGAGGAGGCAGTTTTATCAAATTTTTTTTTTCATTATAAAGAGAAACTATCCCAGGAGTGATAAAGAAAAGGTTTCCAAGCCTGGTTTAGGCTTGAATGCAGAATGTAATTAACAACCACTCTGGGAAGTTCATTATCCATCTTGATGAGCCTTGTGAGCAGCCCTGTGATTTAAACCAGGCATTTCCTTACTGTACCTGCTTCTTTTCCTATATGTCTCTACCAAGAGAGAGTTCTTTAAATTGGTTCACTCAGGAACATCTTCTTGTGCAGCAAGATTTAAATAGCACTTTGCCATGGGCTTAATGTCAATTTACTTGAGAAGTTACTTTATTAGAAGTGATTGGGAATTAACCAAATGCTTTGCACCTAGAGAATTTCCAATAAATATTTATAAAATGAATGAATGAATGCACTTCCTCAATTCCCAAAAAGATATGTCTATTTGGGGCAAAGCTGACTCAAGAATTTGTGGCTATGGAAGAGGGGACCCTTGGGACTATTTGTAATCACTTGTTTCTTTTTGATAGTTAATTAGCTTGTTGATTCATGCTATTTGCAGTCTGCCAATTTCAGGAGTAAAACATTCAAATTAATTTTGGGAAGTAGCTTCCTCTCTTTTCTGTTCTTGATGTTAGATGTAGGCGAGGGACAGAATCAGCTTTCATTGGCTCTTGTTGAAACAAATTTTTTAATTTTCTGGGTTGGAAATGTAAGTTTACAGAGTCCATTGTTTCTTATCCCATTTATACCAAATGTGTAACCTGTCATTATTGATTTAATTTTAAGGAAAATTTAAACTTGAAAGGAAGAGAAAATATTCTTTTCTTTCTTTGTCTCCTCCCAAGCACAGCTTAGGAGTACCCCAGGCAGAATAACTAGGATGAATATACTTTTGCATAATAACTATATTTTTCTAAGTTAAAAAACCAACAACCCTTTTAAATCATCCTGTACTCAGTTCTTGTTCTTGGCTATTATAATCCTTTATAAATAAGACATGCAGAATGAACATGAAAAGTATATATTTTTCGTTTTCTGGAATACAGCATCTATAATCAGCCAGTCAAGCATAAATTATCTTGAAAGTTTGTTTAGTTATCCAAGGAGTCTAACAATAATCTACTTGGAATATTGAAAAACAGTAAGACTTCCCTGGATAAATGGCAGGTGGTGATAGGAAAGTCTGTTGATTACAGTGTATTGATATTTGAAAGGGGACTAGAAAACTGATTAATATTTTGGAACTTATAGCATGTTTGAAAAAATGTTCCTTTCCTATCTATAGTTCTAGATTTTATCTAACTTCCATTAAAGGTGGACTATGTATCCAGTAAAATTTTCCAAGATGCTGCTGGTTCATGTTTTAATTTATGTTGCCTCAGGCCTTTTGTGGAAAGAGCAGGCCCTGCCCCATGTACTAAAAACTTATATTTTCTAAGTCCTCTTTGGCTCTGATTTTAAGGATTATGACTAGGACTGAGATTAGGTTTCGAGATTTCAAATATTCATTTCTTTTGAAGGTGAATTTACATCAGATATAAACATACCTAATAAGTTTTTGCATTATATTATTCTCATTTAGAATGAAAATATTAAGAAGACAAGTTTTAAGCAACCATTTAACCAAAAGTCTTCTTTTTGAATGAGGCTGTTAATGAATGTTGGAGCCATGAGAGTCCTTTAATTGCTAACCAATGGAAGGAGTGATTCAAGGGAAGATTTACTATAACAGGTGAAGTTGACTTATGGATTTTAAGTTACACAAAGTTAAAAAAAATCCTATTTTAGTTCTATAGGTTTGGTACAAGTTAAGGGCAAAGTCAGATCTTTGCACATAAAAATTATTAATTATGATTGAGCATTTTAATCAAGGTGATTTTCAGGATGTTTCTAAATGGTAGTACTTTGAGATATTAACTTTTCTATTTTCAGCACTGAATGGTTCTGTTAATATTCAAGAACTTTACCCCCGTGGTTTAGTCTATTTTAAAAATTTCTTTATTTTTGCAGTACTGTGGCTTGAGTTAGGGTCTAGCACATGCTAGGCAAGCACTCTATCATTAGCTATATTTCAGCCCCAGTAGGTCCTATTTTATTATTTATTTTTTCTTGTTCCTCACATGTGATTCATGAGTGAGACTTGCTGTTTCTGTTGCTAAAATACAAATTCTGCACTTCCCTTTTTTACCACTGCCTTCTCTCAAATTCAGATTATCAATCTATGAACTCTCTCAGAGTAACTCCATGCTAGAAAGTCTTGCACAACTGTTTAGAGAACAGGGAAGATGTGTAAACCATTCTGGGTGAGCCAAAATCATTTTATGCTCAATCTGACATAGTTAGCCATTTCTCCTCACCTTTTATTACTTACCCTCTCTGTGCAAAAGAAACTGTGATGTGTACCTACCACAAGTCAGAGCTGGAGCTGTGAAGAAAACCAAACCATCCTAAAACAAAAAAGTCTATGCTGAGGATATAGCTTAGTGGTAGAGCACTTGCCTAGCATGTGAGACGACCGGGGCTCCAGTCCCAGCACTGCAGAAAATCAAAGCAGATAAGACAAAACAAAAAAAGTCCAGCTGATTCACTGTGCATCAGCTGCAGAGGGTTCTGTGAACACAACATTGTTTTTGTGGACTCAGGCTGCATGGATTTTTGACTAACAATGACAATTGCCTTTTGGGGGGTGGTTCATTTACTTCTTAGTCATCCCCCCAAAAGTTAAAACAGGCTATGCTTGATTCAGGTTGTGTTGTACATAGTGTGCAAGGAAGGCATATTCTTAATATTATAATTTCCCCTCAAGGTTCAGTAGAGTGAAAGTCTTGGTACCTGACTCTCTGGGCCCCCCTCCACAGTCAGTCCTGAGAAGACTCATGGCAATGCAGACCCTTCCAATAGCATTGCACAAATTCAGCTAGGGGATGAGCACATTGTGACTTTGGGTAATGGGTAATCAGTTTCTAGAAAATATCTTTAAAAAGCAAGGACCTTTGTCGAGATTGGGACAAATGATGAACAGCTGTGTCTAATAGAAAATCCCCAAATTTATATCAAGAGCTTTCTTTACCAGTCATCAGAATTTAATGCTTAATATCTTTAGATATAAAATAGACATAATTATGTCCATGTACAAATATATCACAATGAATCCACACATACACACACACATACATATAATATAAAATTGTAATGCAGCAATTAAAATAATAATACAATACTGTGAATAGAAGGGAGAACAGTAGAGCAGAGCAAGCAGATTAGGGGGAGGGAGGAGAGGAGGGACAGGGAAGATAGTAGGAAATGAGATTGATCAAATTATGTGTGTGTGCAAATATGGCATGACGAATTCCAAAATAATGTATAATTGCAATGCACCAATAAAAGAGGGAAGAATTGTGCTTTTTCAAAAGTTCTGTCATAATGATTCTGAAAGAGAAAATGAATGTGAAAGTACCTTGACCAGTGTCTGACCAGTAAGTTTTAAGAAGCCAGGCTAACTGGTGAATGACTATAATCTCAGCTACTGGGAGAACTGAGGCAGAAGGATGGTATTTTCAAGGCCAACTTGGGCAACTTAGTGACAACCTGTATCAAAAATAAAATAAAAACGGGGCTGGGATGTAGCTCAGATATAGCACATTCCTGGGTTTAATTTTCAGTATTGCCAAAAAAAAGATAAAAGAAGAGTTTAAGAAATATTGGTTGTCTGTATATGACCACAGTAAATTCAAAGAGAACTGTGGGTTAAGACTACTAGATTCTGCAATTATATGATATACTCTTCTAAACACTATATCATGGTATTACCTGTATGAGTAGAGGGACTCCCAAAATGAAGCTTCTCAGACATTTTCTTTTTTTTTTTCTTTGAGAGCAACTATGGTCTTTTTAGCCATAACCACGAGGAGAGATAAGGTGGCAATTTTGATAAGTATCCTTAATTTTGTTGAATTAAGAGTGGAGCATTAATAAGCAGAGCCTGTCAGGCAGTAAGTCAGTTTGTTTCTCCTGATCCTTAAGGAAACATTTATTGGTTCTCAAAGGAGAAGAGTGTTGAGAGATACTCTGTGCTTGTTATTTTCTTCCCTTGGGGCAGGCATTAATTTTTATGTTTTATTTTTGTTTATCCTATGAATGTTAAAATATAATACATTTTGCTTGCTTCAAATTTCTCACAGGTGGAATGAAATGTCAATAAATAAATTGATAGATTAATTAACCAACCAAGAAATAATACTAGCTATAATTCCCTTAAGTGTGCCTACTGTGTGACCAATGAAAATCTTATACCTTAAATCTTACCTGAGGGGAAAAGCATCCCCAGATACCCATACCTGAGCCATATTCACAGAGAGGCCTTAGAACTGTTCCGGCTGGTCTGACACTCACAGTGAGGCTGTGCTATTCTCTTGTTGATCATAAACAAACAGGATACAACCTCTGTCAAGGGATCTGGTGGATATTTAAATTATTTCCAGTGTTTGGTTATTATAAATAAGCCTACTAGCAACTTTTGTGTACAAATCTTTGTATGGCATTTTTTTTTTCTTTGACTTGGGTAACTAGTCAAAGTGGTAGATGCATGCTTATTTTTAAAGGAACTTTCAAACTGTTTCCCAAAGTTGTTGAACCCTTTGAAATTCCCAGCAGCAGTGTATATGAACTCCAATTCCTTTATATCACCACCCACTCTTAAGTGGTCAGTACTTTTAATTTTAGTCTCATTGTGGTTCTAGCCTATATTTCCTTAATGGTTAATGATATTGAACATGTATTTATTTAATTATTTTCTATCTGTTCATTTTCCATTGAATGTCTCTTTGAATATTTTGCCCATTTTAAATTAGGTTGTTGTCTTTTTTTTCTCTTGTATATATTCAAGTTGTGCAACTTGTTTTTAAGTACACATATAGAGTTAAATTATAACTACACTCAAGCCAAGGAACACATTCATCATCTCACATAGTTACTTTTTGTGTGTGTATATGTGTGGCCAGAATACTTAAAATCTATTCTCTTAGAAAATTTCCATCAGATGATAAAATCTTATTAACTAGCCCCAGTGCTGTTCATGAATCTCTGGACTTTTTCATCCTTCATAACTGCAATGGGTACACTTTGTCCCATATGTGCCCATCACTGCATGTCCATCACCTCTGGCAATCATTGTTCTACTGTTTATGTATTCCATCCATTTCAGAAGCCACATATACAAGAGGCAGTATTTTTATCTCCGTGTGTGGTTTATTTCACTTACATAATGTCCTCCATGTTCAACAAGCTGTTGCAAACGGCAAGATAATCTTCTTTTGAAGGGATGAACAATATTTTTATATACCTAAAAGTATGTATGTATGTATGTGTATAGATGTATACACACACACACACACACACACATATTCCACACTATGGAAATCAGGTGTGGGAGATTCTTTAGGTTAAAATACAGTGGAGAAATAATCTAGCATACTTACTGAGGCAACATTATGATATTAATAGTTGCTTCTGTTCTTGTGAATGTTCCTTTAAAGTAAAGTTCTTTGATGGAAGAGAACTTGGTATCCACACATAAGGAACTTTTAACTTTTGAGTTCAGTAAACATGCAAATAGTTTGCATTTTAATCTTAAAATATTTTGGGTTATAATTCTTGGTAAACGAAAACCATCAGAAAGTTCATATTTGGACCATAATTGTTAAATCAACTGTGTGTTGAATTGTAGTTCTACACAATCACTTTGAATTTTATTATGGATGCTATAAGAAGTAGCTTTCTTTCCCTCTCTCTCTCTCTGTCTTTCTCTCACATAACTTCTCTCTATATAACCTCTCTATATATTATATATGGATATATTTTTGGGGGTATTGAGGATTGAACTCAGGGGCACTTGACCGCTGAACCACATCTTCTGCTCTATTTTGTATTTTATTTACAGACAGGGTCTCATTGAGTTGCTTAGTGTCTTACTTTTCCCAAGGCTGGCTTTGAACTCATGATCTTCCTGCCTCAGCCTCCCGAGACACTGGGATTATAGTATATATACATATATATTTTTTAGGACTATCTCTTACTATATCTCTTTCTTTCTCTGTATCATTTGGTATGAAATACATTTTTCTAAATCTATGAGTCAGTAAAACTTTAACTTACCCCAAAGGACCTATTTTTTTAAAATTACGATTAACAAATATCATTTAAAAGATAAAGTTTTCACATTTCTCACTTTGCTTTAAAGGAAATTCATACACTTGCACACTGTTGGTGGGGATGTAAATTAGAAAAATCATTATGGAAATAGTATGGAGGGTCTTCAAAAACTTAAAAACAGAAGTATCATATGATGCTGCAATCCACCTCTTGGTTATATATTCAAAGGAAGTGAAATAAATATGCACCATGATTCACAATAGCCAAGAAATAAAAATGACCTAAGTATCTCTCAGCTGATGAATAAATAAATAAAATGTGGTATATAGATATAATAGAATACTATTTGGCCATAGAAAAGAAGCCTTGTTATTTGTAAGAGTATAGATGGAACTGGAGATTGTTATGTTAAGTGGAATGATTCAGGCCTGGAAAGACAAGGACCACTTGACCTCCCTAATATGGAAATGTAAAAATGTTGCTCTTATAGACATTGAGAATAGAATGGTGGGTATCATGGGTAGTGGAGAATAAGGTGAGATAAAAAGGGAAGGCTGATTAAAGGTTACTGAGTTACAGTTAGGAGCAGGAAGTTCTGGTGCCTCATTATATAGTAGGGTCACTAGAGATAATGAGGACATCTGGACATTTCAAAAAGCTAAAAGAAAGAATTTTGAACATTTTCATTGTAAAATGTTAAATATCGGTGGAGATAAATATTGTTAATCTGATTTCAACATTACACAATATATACATAGATTGAAGCTTTACATGGTACCTAATAAATATGTATAATTATTTTAAAATAAATTTAATTTTAAAAGATGGTCACACAAAATATATCATCAATTCCTGTTTAAAACATCAGAAAAACTAGGGATAGTAGAACATACCTCAGCATTGTAAAAGGTATATATGTTAAACCCAAGGCCAATATCATTCTAAATAGAGAAAAGTTGAAAGCATTCCCTCTAAAAACTGGAACAAGACAAGAATGCCCTTTTTCACCTTTTGTATTCAACAGAGTCTTTGAAACTCTAGCTAGAGCAATTAGACAAAAGAAAGAAATCAAAGGGATACGAATAGGAATAGAAGAGCTCAAACTATCCCTATTTGCCAAAGACATGATTTTATTTTTAGAAGACTCAAAAAAACTTCACCAGAAAACTTCAAGAACTCATAAACAAACTCAGCAAATTAGCAGGATATAAAATTAACACTCACAAATCAATTACATTCCTATTTACCAGTAACAAATCATTTTAAAGAGATATTAAGAAAACTATCTCATTCATAATAGCCTCAAAACAAAAATTTCCAAATCAATCTAACAAAAGGGTGAAAGACCTCTATAATGAAAACTATAGAACACTAAAGAAATAAGATGGAAAGTTCTCCCATGTTCTTATATAGGCAGAATTAATGTTGCCAAAGTGACCATACTACCAAAAGTGCTTTACAGATTTAATGCAATTCCTATTAAAGTTCAAATGATGTCAAAGGGAAATGAAGAGAAGAGAACGGGGATGGAAATAGGCAAGACACTAGAATGAATTGGACATAATCTTTGTATGTTCATATATGAATGCTTGACCAGTGTAACGCCACATCATGTACAACCACAAAAATGGGAAATTATACTCCATTTATGTTTGATATGTCAAAATATATTCTACTGTCATGTATAATTAAAAAGAACAAATATAAAATTAAAAATTCCAATGATGTTCTTTATATAAATAGAAAAGGCAATCATGAAATTAATTTGGAAAAATAAGAGGCCCAGAATAGCCAAAGCAATCCTTAGTGAGAAAAGTCAAGCAGGAGGCATCACAACACGAGACCTTAAAATACACTACAGAGCTATAGTAACAAAAACAAAATGGAACTGGCACCAAAACAGACATGAAGACTACAAACACACATAAATACAGTTATCTCATAGACAAAGGAGCCATAAACCCACATTGGAGAAAAGAGAGCCTCTTCAACAAATGGTGCTGGGAAAACTGGAAATCCATATGTAGCAAAATGAAATTAAACCCTTATTTCTCACCATGCACAAAACTCAACTCAAAGTGAATCAAGGACCTAGGTATTAGATCAGAGACAATGAGCCTACTAGAAGAAAAGATAGGCCCAAGTCTCCATCATGTTAGCTTAGGAACCACATTTATTAACAAGAATCATAGAAGCAAAATCAAGAATCAATAAATGGGATTTGTGTCAAACTACAAAACTTCTTCATAGCAAATGAAACATTCAAGAATGTGAAGAGAGAGCCTACAGAATGGGAGAAAATCTTTGCTACCTGCTCCTCAGATAGAGCATTAATCTCTAGAATATATAAAGGACTCAAAACACTTACCACCAAAAAACAAATGACCCAATCAATAAATAGGTAAAGGAACTGAACAGACACCTCACAGAAGAAGAAATATGAATGATCAACAAATAAATGAAAAAAATGTTCAGCATCTCTAGCATTAGAAAAATGCAAATTAAAACTACACTGAGATTCCATTTCTCTCCAGTCAGAATGGCAAATGTCACGAATACAAGTAACAATAAATATTGATGAGGACATGGGGAAAAGGTACACTCATACTTTGCTGGTGGGACTGCAAATTGGTTCAACCATTCTGGAAAGTAGTATGGAGACTTCTCAGAAAACTTGGAATGGAACCACCACTTGATCCAGTTATCCCACTCCTTAGCATATACTCAAAAGACTTAAAATCAGCACACTACAGTGAAGTGGTCACATCAATGTTCATAGCAGTTCAATTCACAACAGCTAAGCTATGGAACCAACTTAGGTGCCTTTCAATAGATGAATGGATGAATGGATAAAGAAAATGTTGTACATATACACAAAGGGATATTACTCATACATAAAGAAGAATAAAATTATGGAATTTGTTGGAAAACAGATGGAACTGGAGACTATCATGCTAAATGAAATAAGCCAATTCTAATAAAACCAAAGGCCAAGTGTTCTCTCTGATATGTGGATGCTAACTCACAATAAGTTGGGGCTGGAGGGGAGCAAAGAAAAAAGTTCATTGGATGAGAAAAGAAGAAAGAAATGAAGGGAGGGTGGATGAGAATAGGAAAAACAATAGAATGAATTGCATATAATTTTCCTATGTTCACATATGAATATATGACTGGTGGAACTCCACATCATGTACAACCACAAAAGTGGGAAATTATATTCCATGTATGTTTGATATGTCAAAATACATTTTATTGTCATGTATAATTAAAAAGAACAAATAAAAAGTATAAAAAACACTCATGGCATTCTTCACAGAACTAGGAAAAACAGTCCTGAAATTCATCAAGAGGAAAAAAAGAACCAGGATAACCAAAACAATTCTAAGCCGAGAAAACAATGCTGGAGGCATTACAATACTTGACTTCAAATGATACTACAGAACTAGAGTAACAAATACTGCATGATACTGGCATAAAACACACACACAGAACATAATAGAATACACAGAGACAATCCGCACAGACACAGTCATCTGATCCTTTACAAAGCTGCCAAAAACATATTGGATAAAAGATAGCAATTTTAACAAATGGTCCTGGGAAAACTCGTTATCCATATGTAGAAGAATGAGACTAGATCCTTATCTGTCACCCTAGACAAAATCAACTCCAAATGGATCAAAGATCTTGAAATTAGACTAGAAGCTGTGCAACTTCTACAAGAAAATGTAGAGTGAACATTCCAACACATAGGCACAGGCATTGACTTTCTCAATTTCCTTCTGTTCAAGAAATAATGCCAGGAGGTCATAAATGGTGTGGCATTGAATTAAAAAACTTCTGAATAGCAGCGGAAACAATGAAGAAAGTGGAGAAAGAACTTACAGAATGGGAGAAAATCTGTGCATGGTACTCTTCTGAGAGAAGATTAAATCTAGACTATATAAAGAACTCAAAATATTTAACACCAAAAACCCCAAATAATCCACTTAATAAGTGAGCAGAAGAACTAAATAGACTCTTCTCACAAGAAGAAATATAATAAAACTCATTGACTCTCTTTAAAAAAAGAGAAGAAATTCAAGTGGTCAACAAATATATATATATATATATATATATATATATATATATATA
Source organism: Marmota flaviventris (assembly GCF_047511675.1). Classification (NCBI taxonomy): domain Eukaryota; kingdom Metazoa; phylum Chordata; class Mammalia; order Rodentia; family Sciuridae; genus Marmota; species Marmota flaviventris. Next base: position 80,287,405 of record NC_092499.1, on the reverse strand, counting down.
TATATATATATACACACACACACACACACACACACACACACACACACATACTATTCAACACAATTAACATTAAGGGAAATACAAAGAAAAACTACACTGAGGTTTTATCTCACATCAATCAGAAGGGCAGCCATCAGGAATACAAACAATAATAAATGAGGGAGAGGATGTGGAGAAAAAGGAACACCTTTACACTGTTGGTGGGATTACAAATCAGTTCAAACCCCATGGAAATCAGTGCGGAGGTTCCTCCAAAGATGGGGAATAGAACTACCATATGATCCAGCTATACTGCTTCTTGGTATTTGTGCTAAAGAATTAAAGTCAGTATATGATAGCAATACATGAGTACTAATATTCATAGCAGCATAATTCACAATGGTCAAACTATGGAACCAGCTTAGGTGTCCATCAATGGATCCATGAAAAGAAAATGTGGTATAGATACACAAAGGAATTTTATTCAAACATAAAGAAAAATAAAATCATTTCATCTGTAGGAAAATAGATGAAATTGAAAGCATGTTGAGCAAAATAAACTGAACTTAGAAAGTCAAGGGTTTTATGTTGTTTTTCCTATGTGGAAGATAGAGAGAAATAGGAAGATAAAAGTGTGTATGGGTGATCTCATTAAAATCAAAGGGGCATCATTACAGTAGAAGAAAGGGCAAGGAGGAGAGGGAAGTGGAGGGAAAGAGGGGGAATGATATTGATTAAAGTACATTGTTATATTGTGCACATTTATGAACATGAAACAATACCACCAATATCTCCAACTGCAATGGACTAATAAAAATATGAAAAACAGAGAAATTGAATTCATTTAATTCAAATTATCTTCCACCAAATCTTGATTTAAATGCTATGCATACTTTAATTATCATGTTCTTGTCCATGACTTGACAGTCAGAAATAGAAGAATTTGAGGCTGTATTTCTAAATGCAAATTAATAAAGCCACAGTTGTCACCTATAGATGGAAATGGGAGGAATCTATGGGGGAGAAAACATGATCCACTTATGAGCGCTCACGAATTTTGACTAATTTTAGTGAGTATCTTAATTTTTCTCAAGGCTGCCTTCATGTCTTTGTTCCGGAGACTGTAGATGAGTGGGTTTACAAGTGGGGTCACTGAGGAGTAGATCAAGGTTACAACCTTCTGTGTCCCAGCTGGATTCCCAGAGTTCGGGCTGATGTACATCACCATCAGTGTTGCATAGAAGAGAGACACCACAACTAGGTGAGAACCACAGGTGGAAAAAGCCTTGCGCCTTCCAGCAGCTGAGGGCAAACGAAATACTGCTCTGAGGACCAGGGTGTAGGAGGCAAGGATGAAGAAAAGGGTGAAGAAGATAATGACTGAACTCAATAAGGAACAGGAAAGTTCAATTCCAGGTGCAGGAACACAGGACAGGGCCAGAAGAGGACCAGGGTCACAGACAAAGTGGTCAATGATATTGGGGCCACAAAAGGGGAGTTGAGTGATAAAATAGATAGGCACTGGAAAGCAGAGGAAGGCAGTCACCCAGCAGAGGCTCACCAAGATTGTGCAGAGACGATTGCTCATGATGGTGGGATAGTGGAGAGGCCGACAGATGGCCAAGTATCGGTCAAATGCCATAAGGGGCAATAGGAAGGTCTCACTGGTGCCCAAGGAGAAGAAGAAGTAGAACTGCAGGAAGCAGGCTGTGAAAGAGATGGTTTTTGTCTTGGACAGGAAGTTTCCTAACATATTTGGGACAGTGGTGTTGATGTAACAGATTTCCAGGAAAGAGAAGTTGGCCAGCAGGAGGTACATTGGGGTGTGGAGTTTTGGGTCCAGCTTTACTGCACAGATGATGGCCCCATTTCCCAACAGTGTCAGGATGTAGGACACAAGGAACAGCATGAAGAGTAGGACCTGGATCTCTCTGGAGCAGGAAAAACTCAAAAGTATGAATTCAGTCACCATATTGGCTCCTGATGCATTCATGGCTTCCTAAGGGCAGAGAAGAAAAACGACAATGTCACATATCCTCTGGGATGTTTCCCTTTCTTTTCAGAGTCATGAGTTCCTTAGATTCTATTATTCTATTAAGCAAACCACTGAAGACAATACTGCTGACTGCACTGCTGGGGATGTCATACTTTGTGAGAATGTTTTAATGATCAGACTTTGGTTTTTCTTTTATTTCCTTTTATTGTTATTATTATTATTATTGCAGTGCTGAGGATGAATTCATGGCCTTGTGCACGCCAGGGAAGTGCTCTGCCACTGACCTTCATCTCTAGTCCCAGACACTGGATTCTTGCACTCTGTTTCATTTGCATTTCTGAATGTTCTCATAGTCAAAAATAGGGACTGTTTTTAAGTTTTTAATGAGCTGCTGGAGAAGGTTAATGACAGTATATGCAACTTGTGTAAACAGATAGTGAAGTTATGTGTTTGTGTCCAGAGAAAGAGTTATAAAAGACCTCAAATGATAATTATGTGAATCTTCAGAATGAGATACACAAAAGATAGGCATCAAAGGAGGAGAGAGAAAGGTAAGAAAAAACACAATGAAATCTTAGTGCATTTCACCTCTTATTGTGCAATTCACTTTTCATTCTGCATCACTGTTATAGTTATCAGTGTTGGTGTGTACAATAACCCAGACAGAAAGTGTCAAAAGTGCCATCCTACCTCTGTGTTCACCAAACTTTGTTCACTCAGAACCCTTTGACTCTCCAGACATCTGCATAATGGTTTTCAGTTTGGTTTCATTATTTACCCTTAATATTTGTCTGTAAAACCTTGGTCTGTTAAGTCCACTTATATGTAGAAGAAGTGACAGTGAATTTGTTTTATAGTTTAAGATATTTCAGATCTCTGTGTGGGGTATCAGGATTTCTGGGAGATTTTGCTATCCTGATTTATGGATGGGTGACTGTCAATCCCCAGTGTTCCCCGGGTCATAGACTTAATACTCCCAAGCAGACACCTCTGTGTTCCAAGGCAAAGGTGGGAGACACAGAAGGTCTGTCTGGATAGGAATTCTCTCTTGTTTCTTCATTCTCTCTGTCATTTGAATCTCATTATAGTTGGAAGGTTGGAGTTGTTTGGAAAGTAAAGGGAGAATCCTCACAAGACCCTCCTCCCTGAGTTAGACTCAGTTTGGGACATGGTCTGACTTCCTTCGTGAGAGAGAGAAAAACAAAGCCAATAGAATCACCTAAGATATGCTTGTGTGAAGTTTCATCTTATTATTTGATTGATTTTCAGGATGCTTTCCATTAATGAGAGACAAGTCATCTTTTGGTCCTAAATGCCAAAGGGCAAATGATAGAGTGATGTTTATTCAGGTAAATATAGGTGCAGAATACAGTCCCAGACACTATAGAAGTTTATAGTGAAGAGTATTCAGTAATATCTTAGTTACAAAATATGCTGCCTTCCAGATCACATCAGGTCATACCTTTTAAGGATAAGCTTGATTATTGCATAGGATGGAAGGGACTTTGAAGTTTTCATAACACACACCAATTGAAGACTCTTTTTAAAACCTGTGTATAGATCCTCTTAGGCATAGAATAGCTGTGGGCATTTCCTTTATAGCAGGAATTCTGAGTACCTCAGAAACCACCAGGACAAAGTAAAACAGCAAAAAATATTTGGTGAGGAATATCAAGTGGGAGTGAACTCACCAATTCAGTGTGCTCCATTATCCCATTGCTCTCGCTTCCTAGAGGCTGATCACCTGCTCTTCGGAAAAAGAAAACATTGCTAAAATAAACATTGTGGGAATAAGAGAAGGCTTTCAGACCTGCTCCTGATAACCTTTTTTGTCAGTCTTTCCAGATACCACTTCACTAAAATGTACCCTTCCCTAAAGAGCTCATTCTCCCTGAGTCCAACTTGTGGTTAATAAAGACAGAAGTTATTTACTTCTGAGGGTTCTTCCTTATCCTCCTGTCCTTCACTTCCCTGAGTTTCCCAACTCTCTGGCTTGTAAAGATGAATCTCTTTCCATCAATTCATGTGACTTTTGGGATTATGTTTGTTCAGTCACACAAAAGAAGGCAGAGCTAAAGGGCTTGTGTAAGGGTTACTTTACACTTGTACCTCTTCTAAAACCATCTTCTCAAAGAATTGGTGATTCTGTCTCATCATCTTCTGTTTTCACTGCAGCAAAAGGCAGACAGGGCAGAGGGCATGGCATCCTTGAAAGCCAGTAATCATAACCAGGGTGGGGGTTACACAAATCACTTGGAGAGGGACTGGTGTATTTATTACAAATCAAAGAATTATTTCTGTTAAGTCTTTGATACCTACTGATTCTAAGGGATATATTCTTTTGTGGATACCTACTGATCCTAAGGGATATATTCTTTTGTGGATTGTAGATGAGGGTTTCTGTGAGAAGACTGTCAATCCCCAGTGTTCCTTCCCCCTGGATCTCACAAAGGGCTCCTGTGACCCAGTGTCTCCAGTGGCAATCACATCATTTCATTCTATTCTTAGTGTGCACATTTATTTTCTTCTATTCACAGGTAGGTGTTAAGATGGTGCAAACACTAAAGCAATGATTCCTGTTCTTTCACATTTAATATTATTCATCTTTGTAGTCTTTCTGAACCTTTTGGAATCTTTTGTCAATGTTAGAGTTATTATATTATATTTCTCATTCGCTTTCCTACTGACTCAATGATTTGGAAGGATGTATGCCATTTAAAAATTTTAAGTAATTTTCTTTTATTTAAAAACTTGTTTAGCAAATTATTATATTCACCTGATCAGCTCTGTACTTCTAGTATGATACCCATAAATACATATTCTTTCACTGTGAGCAGAATCCAAGAGCACAGATCATGGAGGTATGTAGTGAAATGCTGAAGTTCTAGAATACATCTCCCCATTTGCCTTTAGGTTATTTTAACGTTTTTAGCAGTTGTTCTTAAAAGAGGACATGATTGTTGAAATTGGCTTCCTTTGTTTAAGTAAGGCATTGTTTGTGATGACAAACTTTTGGACCCCTCATTTTCATCATTTTTGAGTGTGTGCATGTGTATTCATGGCATGCACATCCCATCTCAAGCATAGAACCGGATTGTTTTCCATTATTGGTTTTGGAGCCACCTCTAGTGAGTCCATGCTGTTGTTAATAATCTGACTACAAGCAAAGGAAGGTTTTTGAACTTGCTCATTTTCTCAGTGTTGTTCCTCTGTGGTAGAAATATTTTTATCTTTTAAATGATAGCAATACTTTTAAAAATGGTGAACATTTATATACTAGGATGCTCAAGTATTTGAGTTTTCAGAATGTTTATTCATAAAGTCTTTTGTGTTTGAAGGCACATGGACAATTTTCTTGACCCTAAGTCTCTGTCAGAATATGAAGCAAAAACTTCTGTATCCCTCAGTGGGTGATGGGGCTGTATTAACATAGAACTGAAGTATTAATCTTCAGGAATTAACAGGAGGGAAATGAGAAATCAGCTTTCATTTTTAAATATATATTCTAATACATAGAAAAGTTGTCCTTCCTAGTGAGGGAAGCAATTTACAAATATTCCCATCTTATGTTTTAACATAAAAGATGATGACATAGTAATGATAGTATTGAGGATGAGAAGCATCAAACATGGTTTTGTTTCACTTGGAGGAGTTAATAATGGTTGCAATGACTACTGAAGAAAAATGTCAAATTTATTAATATATGATGTGTTTATAAAATAAGCATTGTTTCAGCATTCAGATTCATATTTATTTGTATTTTTAGCCTGGCATAAACTAGCTCTATTCTCATAGGTACATTTGTACAAACTAAATATTTTATGTGTAAAGTACCTCAAATAAAGTATATACTCAATCAATGGTATTCTTCTCTTTCATGCTTCTTTATTAAATAAAATTCAATTATCATTAATTATTGAATTCAATGTTTTATTTGAGATACTATTTTTTATTGTAATTTCTTTCATATTTGTGAATAAAATAATTCAGAAATATACATGTACATTTATATTTTATAATTTTATTAAACAATAAAAACTATATAAAATTTTAAATTTAAATGAACCAAAGCGAACAGTAATCAGTGGAGGAGAATGAAATCTATATGTATCAGAAAACATATGGAAAGATACCGGACTTCTGTCAAAAAATATAGTAGATCTAAATCAACTCCCCAGTAAAGAACTAAAATGACAATTAAAATATACCATATGCCAACACAGTCAAAATACATAAAGAATAAAGGACTGAGACAGTCAGTATAAAGGATAAAAAGCCACACTAATAAATAAAACTCTCAACTTGAAGATCAAATGTCTTTGAGTATCACTTAACCTATGCCAAAAGGAGCTCAAAACATTTTTCTAATTATGTAATGAGACAATATAAGTCGGAGAAATGAGCTTTTTAGTAGCATGATACTTCAAAAATTCACTCAATTATGTTCCCCCATTGTGTATTCAAAAATTTTAATTTTTCTTAAAATTTTATTGTACCATACACAAAAGAAAATGCACATTGCATCTACAGCATACCTGTTTGCTTTATAATGTTTATAAATGCACAAAACGTTTATGTTAAAGCATAATGAATAATTATAAGACAAAGATCTAATAGTCTCTAAGAAAGACAAGAAATATAAAAGTAACAATGAATGTTGGTGAGGATATGGGAAAAACGGCACACTCATATATTGTTGATGGGACTGCAAATTGGTGCAACCACTCTGGAAAGCAGTATGGAGATTCATCAGAAAACTTGGAATGGAACCACAATTTGACCCAGTTATTCCACTCCTTGGTGTATACCCAAAGGACTTAAAATCAGCACACTACAGTGACACAGTCACATCAATGTTTATGGTAGCTCAATTCACAATAGCTAAGCTGTGGAAACAACCCAAGTGCCCTTCAACAGATGAATGGATAAAGAAAATGTGGTGTATATATACACAATGGAATATTAGCCATAAAATGAATGACTTTATGACTTTTCTGGTAAATAAATGGATCTGGAGACTATCATACTAAGTGAAATAAGCCAATCCTAAAAAACCTAAACCATAAAAGGCCAAATGTTCTCTTTGATATGTGGATGCTAACACACAACAAGATGGGGGCAAGGGAAGAATAGAAGTTTATTGGATTATACAAAAGGAAATGAAGGGGAGGGAGGAAGGATGGGATTATAAAAAACAGCAGAATAAATGGAACATAACTTTCCTATGTTCATATATGAATACAAGATCTGTGAAACTCCACATCATGTATAACCATAAGAATGGGACCCTAGTTAGAATAAGTTATACTCCATGTGTGTATAACATGTTGAAATAAACTCTACTGTCATTATATCTAAAAAGAACAAATAAAAAAAGATAAGAAAAAGAGCATTTCAGGAAGCCTGAAGGTGCCTTTGTTTCCTTTTTTTGATCATATCTTTTCTGGCCCTAACTTCAATTGTAATGGTTTATTTTATCTGCTTGGGTTTCATCTTGGTTTGATTTGTTCTGTTATGACAGAACATCTGAAAGTGGGCAATTGATAACAGAAATTTATTTTCTCACAGTTCTGGAAGCTGGAAAGTCCAAGATCAAGGTTCTGGTACCTGGTGAGAGCCTTCTTGCTGCATTATCACATGGTAGAAGGCAGAAAGGCAAAAAGAAAGAGACTGTTCCTGAAATCCCTTTTATTAGGGCAGTCCACCCAATGAGGGTAGCATCGATTTAACTTAATGACCTCTTAAATCCTCAACCTTCAACCACCCAATACCATTACGGGGGCAATTAAATTCCAGTATGAGTTTTCTTAGGTGAGGGCATGTACCCCAACTAGTGCACGACACTACAACATGATATGACAGGTTGGGTGGCTTAAAAACAGAAATTTATTTCCTATATTTCTGGATGCTAGAAAGTCTAGGATCAAGGTATCAGCTGATTCTCTTTCCTGGGTTACAAATGTTCACCTTCACACTGTGTCCTCAAAACATAGAGAGATCAAATACTAGTCTCTTCATCTTTTTAAAAGAGCACTTATTATGGAAGCCTCACCCTCCCAATGGACCTATCTCTAAATATCCTTACATTAGGAGTTTGATATATAAATTTTAGGGTGACACATTGAGTCCACAGCATACATGTCTTCTTTATAATGTTTATTCATCTACCAAAAATGATTTTACTTTGCCTATTTTAAAAATTCAGTAAACAAAATCACATTTATCCTTTCAAAAATCTTATTTTTACTTTATGTAAAATATTAACTCTTTGAATTCATTTTAGTTTAATTATCTTTTGCTTCAGGTATTTTGAAGCTTTGTTGTTAGGCATATATTAAATTTATAATTATTATGACTTCCCAGAGAATTGATCCCTTTTGAATCATGCTGTATCCTTCTTTATTCCCGGTAACATTCCTCATTCTGAAGTTTACTTTGTCTGATATTATTAAGACAAATAATTCCATATTCTCCTGATTAATGTTTGCATGGTATATGTATTTCTACTATTTTACTTTTAGTTTCTCTATTATTTTATATAAATTATATATAGGTAGACAATAAATACGTAGCTGGGTTCTGTTTTTCTCCCCAACTTTAAAGTCTCAGTCTTATATTCATTTGTTTACATAATTTACATTTAAATGTAAATGTACACTTCTGTTTGTCATTTTTATTTTATCTTGGAGCACTCCAACTGCTCTAAATTTATGGTCTGTCAGGGTTTTTAGTCCTCATTCCTTCCCGACTTGCAGGAGAGATAGGAAGAACACGCCCTGGCCAGGACAAGCCAAGAAAGGAGAGGGCTGACTGACTGCCCACACCCAGCCCTCCCTCACCAGAGGACAATCAGATGCATCAGGGAGACCAGTCAAGGTTGGAGCTCATTTATTGAGGAAGCACACACAGCTAATTTAAGGCACAGGAGCCAATCAGGATAAAAGTCAGCAGGGAGAGGAGAGTTCACGTATACACCCATTAAGGGGAGACTCGAGCTGTCCATGAGGGCGGAAGGATTCTGAGTCTATCCTAGAGGTGGTCCAATTTTTCGTTACAACCCATGGTAACGCCTTCTGGCTAATCGCCAGGAGCCATCTTAGCCATGTGCAGCCCCAAGACCAGGAAGTGAGCATCAGTCTGCAAGTTAGGTTTCCTTTTCTCCATCATAGGTTTCTATTTCTCTGATGTGACATGCCCTACATCTTCCCCTTTTTGTTTTATTGGCAGATGTCTGCCTTACTCGAGAGTGTGCCTGTCTTAGGTTGTCCCTCTCTGGGGTTCTTACCCGTCATTGACTACCACTCTGGCTCTTCAGGCAGTTCACCTGAAGGGTCAGCAGACCCAATGGGAAACCTCAAGGAAGCGAGGTGACTTAGGCCTATGAAGAAAAACCCTCTTGCTTCTGACTTACACCTGCACATCCTGGTAGGGGCCATGGCCAACCTCATAGGGTTCCCAGTCAGTATCTTGTAAGACAGCATATTGCTGCTGGACTACCATCAATTGAACAGCTTTGGCTTGATCCTTGAGAAACTGGAGGAGCCTGTTGATTACACAAGGTCCAAATGTAAATACAAGAATTATAGTAACCAAGGGGCCTACAAAGGGGTGAAGGTAAGGGAGCCACCCGTTTAGCCCAGTCCATAGAAAGCTTGATTGCAGCTCATTCCGACGGTTTTTAAGGTCCTCCTGTAACCTTTTAATCTTATCTTGAACAACACCAGAGCAATTGGCAGAGAAGCAGCACTCCTCTTGTAGGAACAGGCAATCCTCCCTCTTTGGCAGTTTTGGAGGACTACTGCAGCCAAGGAATCGAGTTGAGATTGCAGGTCCAAGATAGCTGGCAACATGATACATATCATCTATCATCTGCTGAGAAAGCTTATTGTACATCTGTAAAGAAGTACCAAGGCCAGCAAATCCAGTTCCCATCCCCGTGGCCATCCCCAGACCCAATAGCAAGGAACAGCATGAATGGCTCTTCGGGGCCTGGAAAGGGAATAATCAACAGCAAGTATGGGCAGGGACTGGTTATTAGGGAGGACTCCAATGTCAGGGAGGAGGAGGACCACAATGCAGATCCCACTCCAATTACCTCGCCGCTGGAAGAGGTGAGGGCGGTAGTAAGGGCCTCAGCAAGCGAAGCCGTTTGGGCCTGCAAGGCTGCGACCAACGACTGTGATGGTGGGCCTGAGTATGGACATCCTTAGTGGCCACTATCCACCTCCCCATAGATCTGTCCTTCATCCCCGCACAGGCTAGTTTGTGGTCTGTGGTCATCCCCTCCCAGATCAGCATTTTGACAAACTGGTCCCAAAGGGGCCCTGGGGGGAATTTCCTTTGGAGGGTCTTTTCCACCCTCTTGATGAAAGTAGCAAGATTCTTGGTAGCCGTCTGAGTAATTCCTGCTACGGGGGGCTCTGAGGGGCCTTCCTCCAACTTTTTCCATGCTGCCAGTCCTAGAGCTTGTACCTGCTCCTGGTAGGGGGCAGGGATAGCAGCCTGCTGAAGGCCTGTGGAAAATTGATCACTGGACTCCAACAGAATCCCATAAATTACAGGAACCAGGGGATTAACAGCCTGATTCCTCTCAGCCTGAGCATGGAATTCCTCATTTAAAAAAGCACACCATTTCAGGTACAGGGGACCAGGAAGCACAGCCTTGGTTCTATTGCCCCCAGGGTTAGCACTTACCGGGAAAGCCATACACGATGGGGATAAGTCATCAATGGTCTTACAAGATGGTGGCTTAACCGTTTTTTCCGGGTTTGCACAAGATGGCAGAGAATTTCCGCAGGGGAAGGATGACAATATGGCAGAGGCTGCTCCCCATCCCGACTGTCTACCATGTGTTCCGGGACAGGAGCACTTGTTGTGGAACTCAGAGGAACAGGCCGAGGATCAAAAAGGTCTAGGAGGCCATTGTCAGAGTGAGGCTTTAAGCCTTTCTCCTCCTGGGCATCACGAGGACTGACTCACCATGACCCAAGTTGCTCCTCAACAAGGGTTTCCCAAGCCGGGTCACCCTTTGAGGTAGTGGTAGGAGGAGTAGGTGTCTTAAAAGGGTTTTTGCCTCCCCTAGATATTCCTTCTGAGGGGCCAGGGGAGAAACAGGCTTTGAGGGCAGATAGGGTCAGGTAGACCCCCAGAGGGGGGTCCTCTCTCAGGTTAATCTCCCTCTTCCTCACCAATTGTTCTGTGCCGTCCCAGGTGTCCCAATCAAAAAGATTGGCAGTCACCAACCAGGGCGCAACGCGTGTCAAGGTTTCCCAGACCTTTTCGGCCTGGGCATCTGAGATCTCTAAACCTCAGCTTTTAAGCATGAATCTCAGTGCTTTAAGAGATGGAGCATCATGCTTAGTGTGAGATTGCCCCATTTCTTCAGGGAGACCCCTACTTCGGAACTCGCTTGGCTTGGCTTGCCCATACTTTCACTTTTGGTGAACTGACTTCTTCCTGTCCCTGTTCGGGTGCCAGATGTCAGGGGTTTTAGATTTTGTTCCCTCCCGACCTGCAGGAGAGATAGGGAGAACATGCCCCAGCCAGGACAAGCCAAGAAAGGAGAGGGCCAACTGATTGCCCGCACCCAGCCCTCCCTTGCTGGAGGACAATCAGACACGTCAGGGAGACCAGTCAAAGCTGGAGCTCATTTATTGAGGAAGCACACACAACTAATATAAGGCACAGGAGCCAATCAGGATAAAGGTCAGCAGGGTGAGGAGAGTTCATGTATACACCCATTAAGGGGAGACGAGAGCTGTCCACGAGGGCAGAAGGATTCTGAGTCTATCCTAGAGGTGGTCCAGTTTTTCGTCACAACCCATGGTAATGCCTTCTGGCTGATCGCCAGGCGCCATCTTAGCCATGTGCAGCCCCAAGACCAGGAAGTGAGCATCAGTCTGCAAGTTAGGTTTTCTTTTCTCCATCGTAGGTTTCTATTTCTCTGATGTGATGTGCCCTACAATGGTCTGATAATATTATTATGGATTTAACTTCATTTTTAATGATTTTGTATGGGTTGCTTTCCTAGATTCTATGTCTGCAGAACTTTGAGTTATCTTTCAATGTCCAACTCAAATGCTGTTTCCTTTGTGTTACTTTCTATATCTCACTCTTCCATGCAGAATTGGATATGTCTGCTTCTACAACATTGTGTACACAATTCTCCTGTAGCATTCAAGTTAAAGGTTAACATTTTAGGAAGGCACTTTAAGATGGCAGAAAATCTATGCCTCCATAAAAGCAGAAGAAACTTGGCACAAATTGTTAAGATAAATCTTTTCAGAATTCTGGAAATTAGCCAAAGGATTGCAAAATTTCCAGGAGCATTTATTCAATAAAATAATTGAAATTTCACAGAAAGATATTTTTCTGGAATTTTTAACTAGTACTATTCCCTTCTCCTTCTCTCTGGCTCCACATTACCTTTGAAAATCAAGTAGCCTCAACTAATGTCTTTGTAAAGCAGGCGACTAGAAGCCACTGGAGGGGATTCAGGGTTTCGAGTTCCTTAAAAAAGCCCATACTTGGAGGAATGTCACTATCTGGCCACCTTTAACATCCTGGCAAAGTCAATATGCAGAACTTGTCACTGTTTGTTAGTGGTGATGGTGGTACAACATGTGGTTAAATGACAATAACAAAAAACAAACAGTGAATCGTTCACTTTGAAAGGGTAAACATCATGGTATATAAATTATATTCCAGTCAAGCTGTTATAAAACAGAACAAAAATTTTTAAGGAATTTTATTTCCATCACAGGGTTGTGACCTCTCCAAGGGCAGGAAGGGAATTCTGATAATCTGGGTATTCCAAAGGCAAGTACAATGCCAGAAAAAAATTTTATAGGATAGTTTGTTTTGCTTATTTATCATTATTATTTTTGGGGATGAGACCTTGCTAAGTGGCTTAGGCTGACCTCAAACTTGCAATCCTCCCACCCCAACTTCCTAGTAGATGAGTTTACAGGTGTACACCACTGAACCCGGCTTCATAGAAATATTCTAAATGAATTATTGCATAGGTTTCTCATATGCTTACTCCTTTATTTATTTTATTTACATGTATTAATTGTACATACTAATGGGATTCAGTGTGTTATTTCTACACACACATATAACATGTACTTGATCAAATCTTGTCTCCCTTTATTCACCATTCCCCTCTATTTCTAGTAATACCTGTTCTAAATTCAGATTGATTTTTTTAAAAAAATCTTCCATATATGAGAGAAAATATGCAGCACTTGCATTTCTGTTTGCCTTATTTAACTTAATACAATGTAGTCCAGTTCTACTTATTTTTTCTTCAAACGACAGGATTTTATTCTGCTTTATAGTTGAATAATATTCTGACATATATACCCTATTTCTTTTTTTTTCTTTTGTGGTACTGGGGATTGAATCCAGGGGTGCTCTACCACCGAGTAAAATCTCCAACACTTTTTATTTTTTATTTTGAGACAGGGTCTCACATAGTTGACCAGGATGTCCTCAAACTTGTGACCCTCTTACCTCAGCCTCCTGAGTCACTGGGATTACAAGTTTGCTCTGTACCACATTTCTACATTCATCCCTTGATGGGCATATAGGTTGATGCTACATCTTAGCTATTGTGTACAGAGCATGAAGATATCTCTTTATTATGCTGATTTCATTTCCTTTGAATATACACCCAGAAGTGTAAAATTGGATCATATATTAGGTCTATTTTCAATTTTTTGAGGAACCTCCAGACTATTCTCCATAATGAGATGTAATGATTTACATCCCCATCAACAGTGTATGAGAATTCCTTTTTCCACATCCTTGTCAGTATTTGTTATTGTTCGTTGAATAACAACAATTTAAACTAGGATGAGATGATATTGTAGTTTTACTTTGCATTTCCCTGATAGCTAATGATATTGAGTATTGTTTTCATATATATTTTTTGCCATTTGATTTCTTTTTTTGAGAAGTGTCTACTCAGATCATTTGCCCATTTTTAAATTGAATTATATTTTTGTTGTTGTTGCCTTTTTGAATTCTTTATATATTCTGGGTATTAATCTTTCGTCAGATTAACAGTTGGAAAATATTGTCTCCCAATCGTTAGCTTGTCTTTCCACTCTGTTGATTGTTTCTTTTGTTGTGTAGAACTTTTTATTTTGATATGTGTCATTGTTTGTTTGCTTTTGCTTTTATTTCCGGTGCTTTGGGGTCCTATCAAAATAAATAATTGCCTGTACCAGTGCTCTGAAGCATTTCCCCTTTGTTATTGTCTAGTAACTTCATAGTTTCAGGTTTTGCATTTAAGTCTTTGATCCACTTAGACTTAATTTTTGTATAGAGTGAGAGGGTCAAATTTCAGTCTTCTGCCTACGGGTATTTAGTTTTCCCAGCACCATTTATTGAAGAGGCTGTCCTTTTCCAATATACTTTTTGACACCTTTAGTGAGAATCATTTGGTTATATATGTATGAGATTTCTATTCTGTTCCATTGATGTATGTGTCTGTTTTTGTGCCACTACCATGCTGTTTGGTTGCTATGGCTCTGTAGTTTGTCTTGAAATCAAATCTTGTGATGCCCTCAGCTTTGTTCTTTTTCGTTATATGCTTACTTCTTTTAACCATTTATAGTATCTCAAATGCAAGCATGTAAAAAACACTTAAAAAAGACATCTGTTTTGTGGGAGGCAAATCAATGGCTACTATAGTTGGTTTATAATATGTCTTATTATAATTTAATATTTATTCATCTTGATTGATTTGCACCAGGGCAGCTATTGAAAAGAAAAGGAATGTGTATAATTTTGTTGCATTTTATTGTACTGTTTAGAATCTCCTAAATTCTAATGCAATAGTTCCTAACCCTCTCTTTATGTTTCTAACTTCTAGGCTAACTTTTCAAAATACATATTTCTAGGCCCCACTCTCAATTCTGAGTCACTTGGTTGTAAATCCCTGTTCAGATGAATGTAGACATCAATAGAAAGCCCTACATGTGATGGTGATCACTGCAACCCTTTTAGAATCTCTGGGGTAGATCAGTGCTTTTCCAACTTTAATGTGCATATCAATCTACTGAGGATGTTATAAAAATGGAGATTCTGATTCAATAGGCCTGGATGGTTTCTGAGATCTCACCTTCTAAAAAGTTTCCTAGTGAGCCCGCCTGAAAATCCAAAGACCATGCTTTCAATAGTAAGGTTGTATAACATAATTTAAAACATGCTGGAGTGGAAAAATTGCTAGTAAAAAGAAAATGAAAGAAAGCAACTTACATTATTAGGCAAAGGTATTGATGAAGGGAGGGAAGGAAGTAATTTCCTAGACATTAACTTTTATCTGGTGAAACTTTTCATTGATTTATCATTTCATGGTTTGTTAAGTTTAAGTTGACCTCACATGTTTTCTAGGAAAGGGTTTTATTTTTTTTCCTTTCCATTTCATCTGTAGGACATATAAAATACAGATTATAATTGAGTTTGTATAGTTTCTGCAGCTTTTGTCTTGACCATTAAGAATGATAGAATACAGTTAGGAAATATGAACAAATGTATTTGTTTTGTTTAGGTTGACATTATTGACATCTATGTACTGGGTTGAGTTCTGAAATTACAGAAATTGATAAAGGATAGTTCCTGCTTTCAAGGGAATTTCAATTTAAAAAAAATAGGGAGGCATTTGGAAATAGATTTGTGAACATCCAATTATAACGAAAGGAAGAATGAAAGATGTGTTAAATAGAAGCAGGGAGCATTCCATGGAAGAGGCAGAGAATTCCATCTGGGGATGTGACCCTTCACATCCACTTTCACATCTACCTGCCAGCTTCTCAGCTCATCATTCACAGTGAGCTCACAGTCTGAACTCATTTAAGAATAACTCACTAACACCACAGATCAATTTGGGGAACCTCCTAGAACTTTCTTTAAGGCATCTTTCATTTCTTTATTCCGAAGGCTATAGATCATGGGGTTGAAAAAAGGGGTCAAAACTGAGTAGAACAAAGTTGTGAACTTCTGCATACCCTCTGCTTGTCCTGACCCTGGACTCACGTATGTCATCATGACTGATCCATAGAATAGAAACACGACAGCCAAGTGTGAGGAGCAGGTGGAGAAGGCCTTCTTCCGGCCGGCAGCAGAGGGCACCTGTATCACAGCCCTCAACACCAGTGTGTAGGAGCCTATTATGTAGAAAAAGGTAGCAAAAATGAGGAGGGAGCTCATGGTTCCACATATGAGAACTGTCCCTGGGATAGGGACACAGGCTGAAGCCAGGGTCAGCAGGGGACCCAGGTCACACAGAAAGTCATCAATCACATTTGGGCCACAAAATGGCAGCTGGGTGATGAGTATCACTGGGATCAGAAACCAGAGGAAACCATAGACCCAGCAAAAGATGACCAGGCCATTACAGAACTTAGTAGTCATGATAGTGGGGTAGTGCAGGGGGCGGCAGATGGCCAGGAACCGGTCATAGGCCATGATGGAGAGAAATAAGCACTCAGTTGTGCCCAGTGAGAAGAAGAAGTACAACTGGAGGAGGCACCGGGTGAAGGAGATGGCTTTGGTCCTGGAGAGGAAGTTGGCCAGCATGTTGGGCACGTCAGAGTTGACATAGCATATCTCCAGGAAGGAGAAGTTGGCCAGCAGAATGTACATGGGGGTGTGGAGACGGTGGTCCCAGCGCACTGCACATACGATGGCCATATTTCCGAGCAGAGTCAGGATGTAAGTCATAAAGAATATGGAGAAAAGGAAGATCTGTATTTCCCAGCGGCAAGGGAAACCCAAGAGGATGAAGTCGCTCACCATGTAGGAGAAATTTCTGGCCTCTGAGCTCAATTTCTTTCCATCCTATGAGGATTACAGCACAAATTACACATCCAGGGGAGTTATGCCTCTGAGTCCTCCCCTCAGGGGAGTAAGCACACTTTTCTGGTCATGGGGCAGAGGGTCTAGACCAGTGGTTTCTCTTTGTCTTTTTGATTGGACACCCCAATAATAGGCTTGTTGAGAGTTGTTGAGTGTCCTCTTCTAAATTTTTATATTCACTTATAAATTGTATATAAACCACTGTCTATCAATATGATAAATCTTAGTAAAACTTTTTGAAAAAGTTTTCTTGGAATTCAAAGAAAAATAGAAACTCAAATTTCTCCTTTCTGTATTCCTCAGTAAGTTGCCTGGCATACCAAGCTCTGGAGAACACTGGTCTGAATGATACAGATCAGTGTTCGGCCAAAGCTAAACTGAGTTGTCTACTTTGACATAAATAATTCATTTTTAAAAATTAGAATTGATAGATTCATGGAACAAAACAATTGTATTGTCTAAGCAACACAGAGGAGAGGACATGAGGGTTAAAAAAATTAGATATGAAAATAACCACATAAGGATAGAATGACTTTAAGCAAGTTACACCTTAGCTACATTAAGTGACCATGTCTGGGCCCTGATCAGTATCTATTCTCTATCTGTAGGTTGTAGTAGTACATTGGCTACTGACTTTAGTGTTATAAGAATCCTTGGGGAAGCATTTGAAAGGTACAGCTCCAGCCTGGTTTGAGATCCACCAGTGTGGCAGAGCATGAACTTTAGAGATATTGGAGACCTGAGCTCCAATTCTGACTCTGATGCTTTGTAAATGGTACTTCCTGGTGAAAGCACTTACTGTCTGAAACTACATTACTAACTCTGTAAAATGTGAATAATTACACATATGTAGCAAGGTTGACATGAGACTTGTATAAAGTAATATATACAAAGTAGCTTATAGATTGTAAAATGCTACAGAAACATAAAATATTCTAAACTATTCAGAAATTATTGTGCTTGGTGGATATTATTATCCTTGGTTAATCTTGTAAATAAAGCTGATTTTAAAATGCAGAAGAATTTTTTTTTGCATGTGGAATTTTGGGCACATAACAGGTTAAATGTGTGTGTGTGTGTGTGTGTGTGTGTGTGTGTGTGTGTTTATATATACAGGAATAGCAGATAATCCCCTGGATCCTAAGACCACACCAAAGATTCAACCTGCTAACTATCTCTCTTAAGATTGTTTTTTTGTCTTCCAAATATACCATAGCTCCCATTTTCTTCCTACAGGTTATATTCCATAGCAGGGCTACCATTGTAGTCTTAAGTGACAGGATTATTTCTTGCTGGCTACAAATGTGCTTTGTATTAAGGCCACCTAGATTCCAATCTGCCCAATTTCCCAGGTGATCCCTTTCAAGGCTGATCCTCCTCAGTTGCTCTCTCATGGGTCTTCCTGTGAAAGTGAGCATCAGATTGTCCTCAAGTGACCACAATAGATTCACACCAAAAAACACCATTTCAGAAAAGGCAGCCTTGTGGAAGTCATGTTTTGATTCAACTTTTTTTTCTCTCTGATGTTCTTTAATTTAGTGCTTTATTCAGGTTTAAGGAAACTTGAAAATCAATTGATCGATAGATACACACATACTTTCTGTATATTTATTTTTAATTCAGGAGAATAGAGGAAAGTTTATCTGAATTTTACCTTGATCTAGTTGAAAGTTTCATTCAGAAGAAATTTGAAATATGGATTTATAATCCCTGTTTTACTTTTCCCTTCTTCCTCATTTTGTAAGCTCAAATATTCTGTTCACATTTCCATCTCCCCTCCAAACTGTGCTTGGTATTTTTATTTTTAGTAGAAAAATATGTAGTATGATTTTTTGAAGTGATTTTTTTGTAGATAGTAAAAAATATTAGCAGAAATCAAGATTAGTGTTATAAAAGAAAAAAATATGAATATAAAATCAAGGAAGAAAAAACTTGATAACATTAAATTTCACTGAAAATATCAATCCACACCCTTTATTTCCTAGCACTAAATACTGAAAGAAATTAGAAGCAATAATATTCCAAATTTTAAAGACTCGAAAAAAATGCTCAGTCACAAATGAATTAAGAATAGATTCCCACTAAAAGGAGGCAGGGCTCCTTCCTGTTGAAGAAAGGATTGATTTCAGGTCTGGGATTGGGAAAGCAGAAGGTGAACTGGGGCTATGTTGTCTTTTCCTGCTTCTCAGAAAGCAAAGAGATGCTTGAGAGTGAGCATGTCAAAAGGACATAGGCAGACCCTTGAAGGGGCTTCCAATAGATAATTTTGGAAAATTTTCAGTATCAAAAGGATAATGACTGAAATTTATGTTAAAACATCAAATGAATAAAATCCTACTACTGCCCATAATAATGAAATAAACAAAAAAGATCTGTTCACCTTTTTGTAATAACATCAGTTATGAAGGACAAAATAATTCAATAAACAAACAAAAAATCCAATAAACCCTTATGTAAATTTAACCCACAAAATCTGTGATTTGAGCAGTTTTCATTTTCTGTGCTATCATGTACACAAAGGCTTGTGACCAGATGGCACACACACCAGATTTGTCCGAGCAGCTTTCTCTGGGGGCAACTTGTGGACCCAGAATGAGTCAGAGTCATGGGGGTTCCTTTTACTCATTATAATCCTAATGGCACATAGAAATCTAGGATGTGACATTTCAAGAGGAACATCCTCATACGTAGGCCTTGGGTTTTCCAGCAGCATGACTGAGCAAGCACTATCTCCTCTAATGTGATGAAAGCCTCCCATAATATCAAGATGAAGGAAGCTTGACTCTCATCCTATTTCCAGTCTCAGAGTTTGTGTTGGGGAGAGGGAATATCAGTGCTTCTCCTGCTGTAATTGAAAGTTTTGGTTAGAGCTTTGCAGGTGAAAATTATAGGAAATGACAAACCGATGCTGGGAATCTTCCATCAGCCAGTGGCAAAGAGAGTGATAGCTCACAGCTGCTCTAATTTTCACGGGACTTTGCAGGAGGCAACTCTCTCTTTGGAGGGGCGACTTAAAGGAAATTAGTTTTGGACTTATGTGTATTATGTTCTTTGGTTTTCTTAATTACACTAGAGGGGAGTCATAGCAAGGATTATTACTTTCTTTCATATATGAAGAGATAAAGGCTCAAGGAGGTCAAATGCCTGAAGTTTTAAACCAGTAAATGGTAAGATAAATTCCATGCCTTTTTTCCTAGTTTGCCATTTTATCCCCATTTTAAAGAACTTCCTGTATATATGTTTCTAAAATGTCACCACCCCAGAGAAAAAGTTCAGGGAACTAATAAAATGTTAGTTTTTTTGGTGCTGTCCATATTCTCATAATCTGAGGGAAGGCAGGTGGGATCTTCCTCAAATCACATCACAGGTGAATTACAGTTTTTTCCCTTTAGTTTTAATTTTCTCATGGCTTTCTTTTTTATTTTTATTTTTTTGTAATAATATCGAAAAAAGTCCCAGATACTACATAAAATCTTTGACTTCAAAAGTTCTGCTTGATTCATAATTATCAATTATGGTTATAAAATGGCATCAACAGGTCATCCAAAATGAGATCTGCTGCAATTGTTATTTCATGGCATTAATTCAATAAGAGGTGATCTCTCTTAGTACACTGAATTAAGAAGGGCATAGCAGGCATGATTGTAGTGCTATTTTACCCTTACCTGACTTTTGTGATATATATATATATATATATATATATATATATATATATATATATATCTTCTCTATACTTATCATAGCATAAGGCAGATCACCTCTCATGCATTTATGCAAAATCTTGATAATTTAAAAAGGAATATAGTTAAAAAAGAGAAGAAAATACAGGAAATTGTTTATTTGCATTTTTTAGGTTTTGTAATTCTATTTGTCAGAGTCTTTGATTTATTATTATTTTTTCCTCTCAACTAGATATTATCCTCTTTTCTCTCATTGCCTCCAGGAATTCCTATCTTCTACTTATTTTTTTGTAGCACAAAGGGCAATTGAATCAATACACTATGTCCTAGGAACCCATGTAAAGGAAAGGGACAACATCCACCACAATATCCACCTGTTTCTTTCTATATTCTGGAGGAAATAAGAAAACTGTGAAGTCTAGCCTTTCATTTCTTGGAATTATGTGTTGCTTATATTCACTGGCCTCAGAGAAATCATGGATTAGAATAGAACCTTAAGAGTTGCATTTTCTTCTTGCTCTGAACTCACTGAATCTTGGAGCTTTAAGAGATGCTAGTGGTTTTCCAGCTTCTCTTTGCCAGCAGTGAGTCTTTCTCTCCTACCTTCTTGCTGGTGGTTTTCTAGCTTCTTCTGGAAGAGCAGTGTCAAAGAGCTCATTACAAAGGAAGGCAGGGCTTCAGCTTCAGTGCACCTTTCATATTTGGAAGTTGCAGTAATATTCCTTGCTCTCCCTTGAGTCACTTTCCAATTTTGATTTACTGCTTTGGTCTTCCACTTCAGGAAAGGGAAGTTAGCATTTAATATGTGCCCATCATATGTACACACTCTGTAGGAGTTTGAACATAAATTATCCTTCTTACCCCTCTAATAATTGCAGAAGTAATAACAGAGTCACAGGAAGACTGAGTTACCAGGCCATAAACAGTAAGGTCAGTGTGTTATAGCCTAGCCTAGTCAGTAAGCACCATACAGACTATAGGATATCAATAAGATGAGGTAGAATTATAGGATAAGTAGGATAAGTAGTGTTAAGTTATTCTAGTTATAAGTTACTTAAGAACTTAGCCTAAGTAACTCCATCTTAACAGAAACTATCTTGAAGGGGCTCTGGGATTGTGGCTCAGCGGTAGAGAGCTCGCCTAGCATGCACAGGGTTCGATCCTCAGCACCACATAAAAATAAATGAATGGAACAAAGGTATTGTGTCCAACTACAACTAAAAAAATAAATATTAAAAAAAGAAACTATCTTGATTAGAGAGGGTGGTTAACCCAATTAAGATTGTTGCAACCCCTGCCCAACCACAAATGGCAACTCCACCCCAAACAGAAAACCCCGGTGAATTGCAGACACTTATAATATTGTAGCAGTTTGTATAATTGCTAAATTTAGATTCTGAAAAGAGATTACTTTGCACAGTTGCAGAATCCTGCACAGGGTGGAAGTGGTTTTTGTCTTTAAAAGACTTGTGTGGGCAGAGATGGGCTCTGCACCTTGAACAGCCTCTTGCTGAGGGGCAGTTAGCTGGCTAAATAAAAACTACAATTTGGACAAAATTTGAAATGAGAGTGTTTTCCGAGTGATGGGCCCATAACAAATATTGAGCAAGATTTTTTTCTTTTTACTACATTATACAGGTGTTCATTGTCAGTCTACACTTCAAAAGATTTGAGGGAGGTGTACGTGTAGTCTTTGAATCTTCTCTATTTAGATTAAGCACTCTTGGTTTTTTCAACTAAATATGATATAATTTCCAGGCCTTCTTCATCCTGGTTACCTTACTTTTACTGATCACATTTTAAAAAAATATTATGTGAAAACTGAACGCAGTACTCTTCATGCTGTGTGACTGACAGAGCACAGAGGAACTATAACCTCTTTGCTTCTGAAAACTCATTCAGACTTTAATTGTCACTTTATACTTGATTTTTTTTTTTTTACTGAGTCTGCATTTGACCAAAGACTGGATAGGTTGTTCACAAGAACTTTCTAAAAACTAGTCTGGCCCCATCTGATGCATGTGTTGCTGAGTTTTTGAAGTGGAAATAGTATTTATTATTGAATTTCACTGTTTTTAGTCTATTAAGATCTTTTAGACTTTCAAAACACTAGCTTTTAAATTTTTATTGTCTATTAATTTGCTTAACATTTTTGTGAATTTCATCTGTCTTTGATTAAAATATTATGAAGAGCATGAGAAAATGGTTTTTCAATTCACTTAAAACTTTTTCTATGTTAGCATCAATATTATCAGTAATTGTATATAAATGGCTAAGCCAAAAATACATGGTACAAAGGTGATGGAAATCCCATTTTATCTCTGGAAAGCATTCTGGTATATATTATTAAACAGTTTATTAAAAAATTTGTAGAGGCAGCTTTTAGACTTCACCTTTATGGCATTAAATAACTGCTGGCTTTTGCTCAATTTTAATTTTTTAAACTTTCATTATTCACAATTTTTTTTTTAAAAAGAAGTCTGTAATTATCTTAAACTACTTCTGTAAATTCATCACCCTGGAGTATAATTTATGTAGGTTTGAGTACTTATGGTACTTAAAACAGTTGGCTTTTACTTCATTTTTATGTGAATTCTCTACTGAATGTTTCTTGTTCTTTTTTTTAACATTTATTTTTTAGTCGTAGGTGGACACAATACCTTTATTTTATTTTTATGTGATGCTGAGGATTGAACCCAGTGCCTCACACTTGCTAGGCGAATGCTCTGTCTCTGAGCAACAACCCCAGCCCCTGCCTGTTTCTTCTCCCTTCTCTGGAATGGAGATCATCTTTCAGAGCCGTGCGTATTCTAACTGTGAAACACCTTTTTCATGGGATCTTATATAGTTATAGCATATATAGGATTTCCTAGGGAGAATGTTAATATGTAGATTCTGACTCAAAAGGAATGGTTGGGGCCTGGGATTCTAAGTTTCTAATGAACAATGAAGCGATGTTGACTCTTGGGCAAAGGTTTATATAGCTATAGCATTCTTGGCATAAGAAGAGTTTGTGTAATTACTTTATATACATTTTTGTAGAGAAATTAAATGATACAAAAGCATAAAAAATTCCTAGAAAGATATAAAACTTTAATAGTAGTGTTACAGATCAGATAAATTATTTTCTTTTTTATGTCATTTCTCAAATTTCTGTAAGCAGCATATATTACTTTTATAATTTGAAAAAACAGTTATGAAATACTGATTTTGAAGGTACTTACTCTTCTGCATCTTCCATCTTCCCCAAGCACTTTTTGTGACCTTTGTTATTTCCATAACATCCCAGGGTGCTAAGAAATCCCCTATTTGTGCTGTATTTTACTTACCATGTAGGTTATCATCTTCCCTTCATTTGATACTTGAATTTATAGCTAATGAAT
The DNA here is from genome assembly GCF_047511675.1 of Marmota flaviventris. Taxonomy (NCBI): domain Eukaryota; kingdom Metazoa; phylum Chordata; class Mammalia; order Rodentia; family Sciuridae; genus Marmota; species Marmota flaviventris. The sequence goes on along the minus strand of NC_092499.1, from coordinate 80,263,502 downwards.
TCAGCTTCTGTACAGCAGGGTTGAGGAGAGAGAGACTCTTAAACGTTGCATTTTATTTTTGTGTGACAGATACCATTTCACAAACCTAGGCAGAGATTAGAGGTCCAGTTTAGAAAATGGAATGCCACATTCTGAGGACTGATAGCTATCAGCTCCTAGAAAATATTTGCACAGTTACTTTCATTGGAAGGAATCATATCCTTTCCTCAGTCTAGATTTCTTCCCTAAAATAAACAAAAAGGTAAATGGCTTAGTTTGCATCTTGGGTTTTACTTTAATTCAGTAAAGGTAGTTTATTAAACTTACATTTCCACACTGAAGTATAACACATGTATTATATAATATAAAAATATTTTCTGGGTTCCACATTCGTGAAATATGAACATCTGCCCTTTGTTGTAGGAGTTGGTTCAGGGACCGACTGGAAATGGGAAACAATGTCTGCAGATAAGCCTTCCCTTTCTCTTCATTCCCCTGGATCTCAGAGTTCTGTCCCCTGTGCTTGCCCTTTGAATACATTTGGGGAAATATTTTTCCAGTTGGAGAAGACATAGTCTCCCTCCCACCCCAGCAGTTATAACAATAAAAGTCTGGATTTTCTCTTTGTCCCTGGTGAAACTATTGCTGGGTTAAAGTCAACTCCCCTGAAGGGGGAAATCTCTGCTGAGATTCCCTCTGCTGATGGACATTATTACTCCAAGGACCCATTCTTTGATGAATTTATTTCAAACACCTGATACATCTTTTCTCACATTGGACCAAAGATTTTACTCCATCTGTTGACTCCCTATCTGGCATGGAATTCTGAGTTACTTTCTTTAATTAAAGGAAAACCTACTCTTGTTTACTTGTTTTTTAATTCATTTCATGGATCAAAAAGTGTATCTATGCCATAGTGACCTTACTTTGCCATACAAACATTAACAGTTAAAATTTATTGAAAGCCTGTTATGTTCCAGGCAAAGAGATGAGTAATTATGAATAAGCACATTAATTTCCACAGCAATACAATTAGTTAGTTTTCAACTACTATTTTAATTTTATATGGCTTATACCTAAGCCATTGAAGCTTAGGTAAAGTACTTAATTTGCTCAAGGACTCACATCTAAATAAAGGCAAGTCCAATACCTGAATTCAGTACAATCTGAGACAAGAGCTTGAGTTTTTAAACATGAAACTAAATAGTTTAATCACTTGATTTGGAAGGGAAGGAAAGAGATACTTATCAATAATTCATCTCATGCCAGGCACTGTGACAAATTCTTACATATGTCATTTTATTTAATTCTTACCAGGTACCACTGTTGCAATTTTAAAAAAATATTTTTAGTCATAGATGGACATGATAACTTAATTTTATCTTTTTATCTATCTATCTATCTATCTATCCATCTATCTATCCATCTATCTATCTAATGTGGTGCTGAGGATTGAACCCAGTGCCTCACATATGCTAGGCAAGTGCTCTACCACTGAGCTACAACCCAAGCCCTGTTACAATTTTTTAAAGTGAGGCTGTTTGTTCTGATTATCTATATCTGTATCTGTCTCTCTGTCTCTGTCTCTCTCTCTCTCTCTCTCTATATATATATATACACACACACACATACACACATATATGTGTATATATATACACACACATGCACACACATATGTATATGTGTATATATATATATGTATATATTTGTATTTTGATTGATTATCAGGTAGGGTGAGATAAGTATCTAGTCTCATTATACCTATGGATAACCAGCTTTCCCAGAATTGTTTGTTAAAAAAACTGTCTCTTCTCCAGTGTATGTTTTTGTCAACTTGTCAAGGGTCAGATAATTCTAGGTATGTGGGCTTATCTCTTTGTCTTCTGGTCTAGTTTGTTGGTCTATGCTTCTGTTTTTTTTTTTTTTTTTTTGTCAGTACCATGCAATTTTTGTTACTATAGCTCTGTAATATAATTTGAAGTCAGATAAGATGATGCCTTCAGCATTTTTTTTTGGTAGGGGGTGTAGATGGTTTTGGCCATTCTGGGTCTGTTACTCTTCCAAATAAATTTTAGGACTATTTTTTCTAGTTCTGTGAAGAATGCCATTGGTATGTTGATGGTGATTGCATTGAATCTGTATATTGCTTTTGGTAGTATGGTGGCTTAAAAATTTTTTATTTATTATTTTTAGTTACACATGGTAGTAGAATATATTTTGAAATATCATACATAGATGGAGTATGGCCATTTTAACAATATTTATTCTGCATATCCCTAAACATGGGAGGGCTTTCCATTTTTTTGAGTCTTTTCCTGTTTTTTCTTCAGTGTTCTATAGTTTACAATGTAGAGGTCTTTCAACTGCTTGGCTAGATTTACTTCTAGTTATTTTATTTTACTTTTTAAGCTGTTGTGAATGAAATAGTTTCCTGATTTCTTTCTCAGCAGATTCATTACTGTCATATAGGAAAACTATTGATTTTTGTGTGTTAATTTTGTAACCTGCTACTTGGCTAATTTGCTAATTAGCTCTAGTAATTTTCTGATGGAGTTTTTCTGATCTAAATATAGGATCATATCATCTGCAGAGAGTGATAATTTGACTTCTTGCTTTTCTATTTTTATGCATTTTCTTTTCTTTTTTTTGCCTAATTGCTCTTTGTTTATTTTTTCAGATCTTTCTACATAAATAAACATGTAATCTATTTAAAAACATTATTTTATTTCTTCTTTCAGTTCATTGAACATTTTTTTTTCTTTTTTTTAAAAATTTTTTATTGTTGGTTGTTCAAAACATTACATAGTTCTTGATATATCATATTTCACACTTTGATTCAAGTGGGTTATGAACTCCCATTTTTACCCCGTATACAAATTGCATAATCACATCAGTTACACATCCATTGATTTACATATTGCCATACTAGTGTCTGTTGTATTCTGCTGCCTTTCCTATCCTCTACTATCCCCCCTCCCCTCCCCTCCCCTCTTCTCTCTCTACCCCCTCTACTGTCATTCATTTCTCCCCCTTGTATTATTTTCCCCTTTCCCCTCACTTCCTCTTGTATGAAATTTTGTATAACCCTGAGGGTCTCCTTCCATTTCCATGCAATTTCCCTTCTCTCTCCCTTTCCCTCCCACCTCTCATCCCAGTTTAATGTTAATATTCTTCTCATGCTCTTCGTCCCTACTCTGTTCTTAGTTACACTCCTTATATCAAAGAAGACATTTGGCATTTGTTTTTTAGGGATTGGCTAGCTTCACTTAGCATAATCTGCTCTAATGCCATCCATTTCCTGCAAATTCTATGATTTTGTCATTTTTTAATGCAGAGTAATACTCCATTGTGTATAAATGCCACATTTTTTTTATCCATTCATCTATTGAAGGGCATCTAGGTTGGTTCCACAGTCTTGCTATTGTGAATTGTGCTGCTATGAACATCGATGTAGCAGTGTCCCTGTAGCATGCTCTTTTTAGGTCTTTAGGGAATAGACTGAGAAGGGGAATAGCTGGGTCAAATGGTGGTTCCATTCCCAGCTTTCCAAGAAATCTCCATACTGCTTTCCAAATTGGCCACACCAATTTGCAGTCCCACCAGCAATGTACAAGTGTACCCTTTTCCCCACATCCTTGCCAGCACTTGTTGTTTGACTTCATAATGGCTGCCAATCTTACTGGAGTGAGATGGTATCTTAGGGTGGTTTTGATTTGCATTTCTCTGACTGCTAGAGATGGTGAGCATTTTTTCATGTACTTGTTGATTGATTGTATGTCCCCCTCTGAGAAGTGTCTGTTCAGGTCCTTGGCCCATTTGTTGATTGGGTTATTTGTTATCTTATTGTTTAGTTTTTTGAGTTCTTTGTATATTCTGGATATTAGGGCTTTATCTGAAGTGTGAGGAGTAAATATTTGTTCCCAGGATGTAGGCTCCCTATTTATCTCTCTTATTGTTTCTTTTGCTGAGAAAAAACTTTTTAGTTTGAGTAAGTCCCAATTGTTGATTCTAGTTATTAAGTTTTGTGCTATGGGTGTCCTATTGAGGAATTTGGAGCCCGACCCCACAGTATGTAGATCGTAGCCAACTTTTTCTTCTATCAGACGGCGTGTCTCTGATTTGATATCAAGCTCCTTGATCCATTTTGAATTCACTTTTGTGCATGGCGAGAGAAAGGGATTCAGTTTCATTTTGTTGCATATGGATTCATTGAACATTTTAACTATGGATTTTCTAAATTCTTCTCCAGCACTTCTTTCACTGAGGTAACATTTGGGTCGGTTATTGAAGTGTGGGCTGTTTGGGTGATTCTTTCTCTTGCCTTTTAATTCTGTTTATATGTCTGTCTTTTATAGGTGACCACACACCCACTACCCTTCAAAGGGTCCTTTTCATAGTAGCATAGAGCCTGGTGAATGTCTGAAAGCATGGGATGATTATTGCTTTTTTTTTTTTAATTCAAGGTACTATTTAGTGAATTTCTTTCTCTTAAGAGTCTAGGCTAAGTGGATATTCACATTTTTATTGTTTCATTCTCTGTGTGTCCTCTGCTGTACCCAGTATCAGCACCACTTAGAAGACACTGAACCTTATTTACTACAATCACTTCAGAGCAAAGTCACATAATATTCAACCTTATGAAAATCTAAAAACTTGTTGATGCTCTTCTCCATAGTTTTAATCCAGGGACAAACTTGTAGCAAAGTTCTGGAATAGGTTAAAAATTTAGTTATTAAATATAATAAAATTGCTATAATGCAATTTAGGGAATGAAAAGGGCAGAAGAGAAACATTGGGCAAAAGAAGAGAGAAGATTATATAGAGAAAGACACACATACATATATGTATATGTATATCAAAGTTGATATTAGAGGTACTTATAGTAAACTGTGCCAAGGTGAAGAAAATCCTTATTGAATCTGGGTTTGGATTTCATCAAGATTTGGAACTTTTAGATGTCCATCAGTCTTTGGTTTGGATTCCCCCAGAATTGCTGGGGTTCAGGAACTACCCCATAGTTGCTATGGACTTCCCACCAGCTGGTTCTTGTTTGTAAGCCCAAGGGCCTGAGGCTGGATTCTGAGAGGGCACAGTGCGGTCTGCTGGCTGTTTCTATTGTGTTCAGGAGTTCAGGACATAGGGCTCTGGGCTATTGCTCTATATGCTACAGGTCACCCCTCACCCACTCCCCTCCACCGAGCCTCTTCCAAGTGGCATAGAGGCTTGTGGCTCTCTGAAAACATGGGACCTGTGTTTGTGGATTCTGTGTGTGTGGTTTGTGATACATAACTGTTCTGCTTGATAGAGACTCATCTAGTTCACCTGGATTCTAACTTTCACTCTCCAAGATTGTGAACTGCATGCACTGGTCACCTCTGCTGAGTGGGACAGTGACAGCATTCTGCCTGAGTCAGAGTTCCTGTCAGTTTTTGCTGCAAGTCTCATGCACCATCCCCTTCCACTGCCTGGAATGGAAACTGCCTCGCTGTCTGGTTCTGAACTGTTACTTACCACCACTGGCCCCTGCAAATCATGGGTATCTACTTCTTCTCTGACTAGGCTCCTGTGAAGGCTCTCTGGAGGGCTGGGTTAGGCTAGCACTTCCTGGAATGGGCCTGCTCCACCTCACTCCCCTCATTCCCAGCGAGGGAGAGGAGGTTTCACCAACTTTTGACTAGTAGAGTTCCCTCTACAAGTTCCTTCTAGGCAGACTATTGAGACAGCCCACTGTAATGGTACTCCCTCTGGTTTTATTTGTTGCTATCTGAAGGTGAGGAGATGCTATGCTAATTTAATTTCTTCTAGGGCACTGAGAAGCTGTGGGCTCCACAAAATGGCTGTCATGCCCAGCATGGCCTTCTGTCTACCATCTGGGTTAAGCTGCTTGATTCCCTTCAAGGATCCTCTTGCTCCTGTCACATTTTAATTTAGTTGCTTTTCTTTCCAGATGTTGTTAATGGAGTGAGCTTACATGCTTTTCCTCTCCCTCTGTCTCTGTTGCCCCTCTCTCCTTCTCTTACCCTGGTCTGGATTCCCGGTTGAGGAACTCTGTCCTTGTTTTCTGCTCTAATAACCAAACTTCAAGTTTCTCCAGGTCTAAGACTGTCGAATATTTGGTCCTAGAGCATTTATTTTATCACCCACCTCTCTGATCAGCTGTCCTTTTATTGCCCTGTTTCTGTGTTATGGGGAGATCAGGGATTGATGCCCAGATCTGCTCCAACATCTTCATTCAGTCTTCAAAATATTTTAAAAATGTCTAGGTTTTCAGCTTCTGGTTTTGCATTACTGCCACATTCTAACAACAAGTAAAAAGCTGAACAGTCTGAAAAATAACTCTTCTTAGATGCGTCAGGAAAGTGAGGTCACATAATCATATAATGAATCATATGATTAAATCAGTCAATGCATGAGTGGTGTGACAAAATCTAACATCCACCATTCATGATAAAACTCTTAGCAAACTAGGAATCTAGTGGAAGTACTACAAATTGATTAAAAAATCCATGGAAAACTGATAGCTAATTTTGTATTTAATATTGAGAAACCTGAAACTTTCTTGCTAAGATCAGAAAGGCAGGATACCCTCTTACCACTACTTTTCAACATCATACTATAAGTCCTAGCCAATGCAATAATATGGATAAAGGGAATAAAATTATACAGATTGAGGAGAAATAAACTAATGCTTTTAAATGGATCACATAATTATTTATGTAGCAAAATCTGAAAGATAAATAAAGAAATTCTTGAAACACATAAATGATTATATAAAAGTTATAGGATGAAAGTTTAATATAAAAAAGCCCATTTTTTTAATGCTGGCAATCAATAGTAGAATTTAAAATTAAAATATCATTGATATTAACAACTCATAACCCAAATGAAATACCTAGGTATAAAAATCTAATAAAAGTTCATGAGAAAACTTGCATAATTCTGATAAAAGGTATTAAAAAAGTAAATAAATGGGGTGATATTCCATGTTCATGAACAGGAAGACTCAAAATTGTCAAGACATCAGTTCTTCCCAATTTGATGTATAGATTTGACACAATACCTATCCAAATCCCAGTAAATTATTTAGTGGATATCAGGAAAACAATTCTAGCATTTTAGAGACAGACAAAAGATTCAGAATAGCCAGAACAATATTAAAGGAGAACAAAGTTGAAGGACTGATAAAACCCAACTTCAAGACTTACCATAAAGTGCAGTAATTAAGACTGTGATATTGGGGAAAGAAAAGACATATAAATCAATGAATCCAGACACAGACCACCAAAATAAAGTCAACCATTTCTGTCAAAAGAGCAAAGACATTACAATAAAATTTTTTCCCCAATAATTGTTATTAGAACAATTTGGCACTGACATGCAAAAAATGAATCTAGGCACAGATCCTACACCCTTCACAAAATTAAATTTAAATTGGATCTAAATCCATAAGTAAAACACAAAACAACAAAACTTGTAGATATTAATATAGGAGAAAACCTTGAAGACCTTGACTATAGTCATAAGATATAATACCAAACATGAGCCTTGAAAGAAACAATTGACAATCATGACTTCATTATAATAAGGCAATGTCAAGATAATGAGAAGACAAGCTATATAATGAGATAAAATATTTGCAAAAGACACATGTAATAAAAGACTGTTACCCAAAATATACAAAACTCTAAAACTTATAGTAAGAAAGAACAACTTGATTAAAAAAATGGGCAAAAGACCTAAATGTACATCTCACCAAAAAAGATATACAGATGACAAATAAACAAGTGAAAAGATTCTGTATAATATTAGGATATTTCAAATTAAAAGAACAATTAGATACCCTTGCATACCTAGTAGAATGGACAAAATCCCAAATACCAAATTCTGGTGAGGTTATGGAGTAACAGCAATTCTCATTCATTGCTGGTGGAAGTATAAAATGAAATAACCATTTTGGAAGATAGTTGGATAGTTTCTTATAAAGTTAAATACACTATAATCAATTGTGTTTATCAGTATTTACCCAAATTAACTGAAAACTTTGTCTTCACAAACAACTGAATATGGACATTTATGGCCATTGTATTTATAATTGATAATACTTGGATGTAATCAAGATGCCATTTGTAGATGAGTGGATATAAATTATAGTATATCCAGACAAATGGATTTTTATTTAGCACTAGAAAGAAATGAAGTATCAAGCCATGAAAGAACATGGAGGACATTTAAATACATATTATTAAATGCAAGAAGCTAATACAAAAAAGGCAACCTACTATATAGTTTCAACTACATAACATTTGAAAAAGGTTAAACTATAGAGATAACAAAAAGACTTTTGGTTGTCAGTGGTTAGTTTAATAGGCAGAGAACAGAGGATTTTTAGGGATATTAGAACTGCTTGCATTTCAGAATACTGAAAGGATTCTGTATGATACTATAATGGTATTACTGAAACTATTTTGTATAGCAGTACTTATTACATCAGGTCCATAAATCCCCATGAAAATAATGATTTGGGAACCATATTTTGATATGTGCTGTATTTTCCAACTCTGACCAGCATACCTAGTTGGATGTGTTACCTAATTCAGCTTTATCCTCTAGTTATTTTCTTAATAAAAGTGGCACTAAGAGAAAAATGAGGTGAGTGGAATTGCTTCTGATAGTGGTTGGTGGAAGCCATTTTGGGATGGTCTAGGACCAGTTCTTAAAACCTCAGACAAAAATAGGTCAAATAGAAATCGCGGCCTTTCATCAGGGATCTTTTTGCCTCTCTTTTAGTTGCTGTTGGACTGCAGTGTGCAGTTTGGGCAGGTTGTGCACCCAACCACTCTGGAAAAAGACTTTCCTACTGCAGTCTGGGTGAGTGGTGCTTTCTGGAGTTGTATAGTTCATAAGCTTTGTGGCTTTATGTATAGGCTCTGTGACCCCTCAAATATTGATAGCCTACTTGAAGGATAAAAAAGAGGGAGAGCTAAAGAAAAGTTCTTTAAATTAATTTGCATTCTTTTTGCATTTTTTCAAATGTCCATTTCTAGGTTTGGCCATAATCATCAATCCTTATCCTACAGACTGAAATTGTGGAAACAGCCACAGTGCCATTATGTTTATTTCACCCTAAAAATCAACAACCAGATGGCAGCTCCCAAAAGATCAGAAAAGGAAGAGAGGGGGATGCACAGCAGTTACAGAATATGTGAGTCTCTTCCCATTGTCCAACTTTATAACTTACCTTTTGAAATTTATCATTCTAAGAGGAAAATTAATCATGCCAAATTGTAGCTATTCTCACTGGGAACATTAGTTCTCAAAAAAGCTTACACAATGGATAGAGTAAAGCTTGTTAGGGTTGGAATATTCCTTACGAACTCTAATGGTGACAGAAGCACACTTCTAGGCAGCCACAGATTGTACCCATACTGTGCTTTCTTAGGACTCACTAAAAAAATTTCTATACCCTAGAGGGTAATCAGTAGGTCTCCCAGTGTTCCTCTTGTGTAGGTCCTCAGGCCAAAATCAAACATATAAGGGAATAAGTATGGAAAAAGGAGACATGATTTCCTTTAACAATAAACCTGCCAGAGCAAGCAGTGGTTAAGTATTAGAGACTTATGCTTTCTTCTGCAGACTTAGATTCAATTGGAAGTTAAGCTTATTTCACCAAGGTAAGTGCAAATGAATTCCTCTTTCATATAGTAGATTGCTAACAAATGTGTGCCAAATGAATGACTAGATTTTTTTTAGAAGAAGAGAAAGTTATTATAATTTTAATTCCTTATTAACATCAGTTAAAACAGTCATTTTGTTAAAATTAAATGAGTAAAAAATTTTAAAATAATAACAAATTTAAAATTTTAATTATAATTATTAACATTGATAATAATTAACAGATTAGTAAAATATAATGTCTTATAAAACAATTATACTCCTTATTTTTATAGGAATAAAAAGTGCCTTTTACAATTTCCATGTGTACTTGCTCAATATGTGTTTCCTATTTTAAAAATGATGGTGGATTTATATCCTGTGACATGGTGAACCTAAAGCGTTTTTTAAATATTTTATGAGTAACTACTTTGTTCACTGACAAAAATCATAAAATTAGAGGGCTATAAAGGTATTTAAAAATTATTCATAAAATTTATGTCTATATACATTGCAAAACTATAATAGAAGCTGTACTAGATTTTATAATACTTAGACATTTTAGTTCTTTATGGATGTGCATTTCCTACCATGTACATCAGTCAATTTCATTGGTAAGTTAATATACCACTTGAAACATAGAATCTTATATTTTTTAAACATAGTAAATTCTTTTAGGAAGAGACTACATCTGACATAAAAAATATTTTCAAAATTATATTTGAATAATAATGTGCTAAGTATGAAGTTCACAGTCAGTTTTCTTATTTTCTAGTGTGTTTTGAATTGGAGAAATTAGTGTTAATATTAATAATTTGTAATTTATTTACCATCCATAATATTTTCATAAAAACCAACAAATTGTTTCTTTAAAAAATTTCATAACCTCTTTATTGATTTCAGGGTCTATTATACATTGAGTTTTATTCATTTACTAATTTTGCTTAATGATTAGCACAGAACTAATAAATATTTTAAAAGTATATCTTTGTTTTGTACTTCATAGTCTATTTAAATATGAACAGTTTTTTTTCTTTTCTTTACTTTTTGCAGTACTGGGAATTGAACCCAGGGGCACTTTATCACTTGAGGTACTGATTCCCAGGGGATATAGCTCAGTGGTAAAATTTTTAGAAGGGTCTCACTAAGTTGCTAAAGAGGGCTGCCAGGAACTTGAGATCTGCCTGTCTCAGCATGCTGAGTTGCTTAGGATTACAGGCATGCACCAATATGCTTGGCCTACATCAACAGTTTCTAAAAGAGCATTAAATAAATAATATTCTTTTTTATTGGTGCATTATAATCATACATAATAAGGGGATTCATTATGCCATATTCACACATGCATGTAACATAATTATGACTGAATAAATATCTCAAGGAATTTACTTAAATTAACATTTTGTTCATTTGTGACAAGCCCCTTGAATTTAGTCTATGACAAAATTATGAGAATAATAAATTTCTAAGGTGATATATATGCTAATTACTCAGGTTGTACCATTACACATTGTATAAATGTATTTAAAGGTCACAATGTACCCCATAAATATGTACAATTACTATGTTGATTAAAAATAAAAATATATTTAAAAAATCACCATGAGACTGGGCATTACTCTGAAAAATTCTTAACATACAAGGAAGTACATCTTGGCAAAATTTTTCCATGTCTTAAACTTTTAGGTCTTATTCTGTCCTAAAACTTACAAAGTTTTAGTCCTTTGCCTTGTGAAATACTTGGTCCTTATTGACAACATCATAATTTTAATATCTGCCTTGATCATGTAATTATCCTTCCAGTAAGAGATCTGCCATATGTTAATATTCTGCTCATAGTTCCCCTCTGTAGTCACTCCAAATTGTCTCCCTTTACTCCAATTCACTTTGCTGTTTAAACCTACTACTTCTGGACTATATTCTTCTCAGGGATCAAGATCTCATGTGGTGCTGTATCCAGTTTATTGCCAATTTTGCTTAAAAACTTCATTCTGGTAGATGCTGAAAAAGATGCTAAGATGAGTGGGTTGAGGGAGGGGTGTTCTGTGTTCCGGTTCTTATCTGTCCTAGGTTGCAAAGGGAGAGAAGACAGGAGGGAATACTGATAGTACTCTATAGTGGGCAAAGGAGGGGACAGGGCTCCTGAAAATTATTTTTTGATTTAACTTTCTCCAGTTTTCTTCAGCTGGTATAAAGCTAGCTGGGATACATTGATTATGAACACTCGTATCATGCAGACATGGGTTCAAATCCTGACTCTTCCATTTAGTATTCTGTGACATGGAAAACTATGAAGCATTACTAAAATCTGGAATTTCAGAAATTCTTCCCTGGATAAAAAACATTTTATTAGCTCAAACTGAAAGGACATAACCTCATCCCATCCTACCAGATCTATGTATAGGTAAGGTAGTCGAGAGGCAGCTGTGCCTAGAGTCCTAAGTTTTAACTAGAATGAATGTTTTTCACAGACTTTTTCTAGTTTTGGTTAAATTCAAAATACATACAAAAGTCCATTTAACAAAATCTGTACATGAAACAGTTAGTGGAACAGACTAAAGGAAGCCAAAAGGTTGGGAATCAAATGGGAAGACTGTGCAGGATAACACCAAAAAGGACTCAATTCAAACAGTAAAGAAAAGGCAATTTCAGTTATCTGCGTAGGCTATTTTAGCTATTGTAAGCTATTTTAGAATTCACATGTACTATTTTTATTGAAAGATTAACTCAATTCTCTACCATGATATTTTAGAATATTTTTCAACTGTAAGTTAGTATTTTTAATATTAAAATTCATAAAAGTATTATTAAACTTCTATTATTAATAAGATCGAATATCCAGATCTAAGAATGTGTCTAGAAACTGAAGATACTATCTTTAGATCCAAACAAGTAATTTTTAGGAAGAATCCGACCCATTTTGCTTTTACTAATTATGGTTATAAAATTTATCTACACATATTAAACATTTACTTTATGTTAGTATTGTACTAGGTGATTTGAAAACATGATCATTTTTAATGCTTGAGGTTTTAATTTCTGTTTCCTCAAGGATTAGAGATGTTGAGCATCTGTTATTATCACCATTTGTATATTTTAACTACAGAAGTGGGTATTATTGTTTTATTGATTCTGTAGAAAAAGAAATTGAAATTCCAAGACAGAAGATCATTTGTCTCAGGTTACAAATTTCATATTTAATGGAGTTAGGATTTCATTTTAGCATTTACTAAACTTTTACCCTTCATTATTTAAAATAATATAAAATGATTTAATTATGGTAAAACTGACCTTCAGTTTTCTATAGAGAATGATTAAAATATTTGCAATTTTGTCATGTGATTAAAATACTGAGATTATTTTGATCTGGACAATTTATTTCTGTGTAACTCATCAATATAGTTTTATCAGTCTTTTGTACAAATCAATACGTTTTATTTTAGTAATTTCTTCTGATATTAATGGTTCTTTGTGGACATTATTTTTTTTTTTGTAGTAAGAGCACATAACAAAATCTTCTCTCTTAATAATTTTTTTTTTTTAAATTAAGGGAGACTCTTTTTTTCTGGTTTGCTTTAGTATATTGTGCTGGGAGCCATTAGCCAAGTAGGTATGACAATTTCCTTGCCAGCGTACCCCATGTTGCTGACATGTTGCAGCGACATTGAATGTAGGTGACCTTGCTCAAGGACCAAGGCAGATTAGGGTGTTCCCGGTTTTAAGATAATCGTGTTTAGGGCGTTCCCAGTTTAGGTTCCAGATTTAAGGTTTAAGATTATTCCTGCTGGGAATAGGGCGTATCCTGCTGCCTGAGTTCCCCTTGAGTTCTCACGGGATTCAGACAGTATATTTTGGAGATAGAAGCCCAGTGGAGGTGAATTTGGGCAGAGAACGTGGATTTGGGCAGAGAACGTGGATTTCCCCAGAACGTGATTGTAGACGGCTGGTGTGAGTTCGGGAATAAAGAGTTGCTGTTTGAATCTACAAGCTGTGTGGTGGCTCGTGATTGTGTGCCCAGCCAGACTGCGGCATTTGTGCCCAGCCAGACTGCGGCATTTGGTGGCCCGTACGGGGAACTTCTGAAGCTTAGAGGTAAGTGAAATTTCTCACCCTTGAGGAAGAGAGAAAGAATGGGTGAACATTTCAAAAAACAATGTGTTATCGTTTTGATTTATTTTGTTTTTATTTCAAGTTGCCTGTTCCTAGAACTTTCTCAGGCAAACTGGGGGAAATGGTTGACTCAAGGTTTGAAGTTGTTCGCCTCCGAGGAAGAAAAATTGTTAGAGGAAAGAGGCACCCCAGTAAGACCAAGAACAGTTAGGACATATGTTGATACAATACAAAAATGTAGCCCATGGCTTTTTAAAGACGAGTTATTAAGTATATCAATGGGACCATCATGGTATCCTGTAGAAGGAGTTTTCTTCAAGAAAGAGATGGCTAGTTCTGTTTACTACACTTGTCTAAGATCTTGGTTTTTACAGATATCTGATTAATTTACAATGCTAAAGTGTTAAAATATCAACCACTAAATATGAAATCAAGTACTCTTTACTTATTAAGTTCCATAAGGTAATATATTTAAACATTATGTGTGTTTTCATAAATTGGTAAATGGAAAAATGTTTAATATTGCTTTGTGTCTGTGTCTTTGCTAAAACAAGGTTACTAAGAGTTAAGATTCTATTATGTGTAATTTATATACAAAGAGTAGAAAAATTTTCAGTTGGGTTTCAATTATAGTATTATAGTATCATAAAAAACATGAAAGTCTTTCATCTTATTAAAGTGGAGTAATTTGTCTAAATCAGAAATTTTATAAGAGTTGTTTCAAAATGTGAATTTATAAAAAGGGTTAACGGTTAAAAAAGAGAAAAAGATTCAAGATGTGGAAATATATTTTAATATAAAAGGTTAAAGGAAAAAGAAATGTTTCTAGATGAGATAATCTGTGTGTGGTAAAGTAAAAAGGTGTAAAATGCCATTTAAAAAGATTTTGAGGAAACTAGACTTACTTTAAAAGCTTGAGAAAAGAAGAAAGAAGAAAAAGATATTTGTACATGGCAGATTGAGACAAAGCTTCTCAATGGAGTTAAAAAAAAAAAAGGCCTTTGGTTGAAGGGCAGCCATGTAAACTAACACTGAAGCGATTTAAACAAAATCTAAGCCTCGTTTAAAAGAGTGAAGTTGTAGGTGGTGAAAAAGTACATTTAAAAGTACAGTATAGATGTACTTTAAAAGGCTTTAAAAGGTTAAATTGAAGGTGGTCGAGATACCTTCATGGCAGAAAAAAGATTGCTTTATTGCATTATTCGAAGCCTAGTTAATCGTAAAGGCATTACTTAAAAAATGGGAAGATAATAGGATAAAAGATATTTAGATAAAGATTAAAAATTTAAAGTGAAAAACTTTAAAGACAGAAGTATAGAAAGTTAAAAAGAAAAAAGATAAAGAAGATGTAAAAAGATAGAAAAGATGTAGGAAGACAAGAATTTTAAACCCACAAAATAGGAAAAAAAAAAAAAAAACTAGGAGGAAAATAAGCAACTAAGGGTAAAAATACAAACCTTAGGGAAAAAAAAAACTAGAAGATAGAAATAAGATAGAAAATGGTTGAAAATGTCAAGTAAGGTATTACACAGATAGAAAATGCAAAAAGCTAAGAAAACTATTAGATACAGACATACTTATTAAAGCAAAAAGAGGGAATTGGAAAGGGGTATATATCCCCCATAGATAAACTTAAAATAACCCTTTTTACTCTAAACTTTTAAAATTTGGATTCATCAGGACTTAGTGCTGCGGAAAGACATGTGTATCCAAAAAATGTACATAAGCCTAAGGTACTTTGGAAAGATATTCTAACAGGACAATGGAAAGGTCCTGACCCAGTGATTGTCTGGAGTCAGGGTTCTGTTTGTGTTTTTCCACAGGGAGAACAGCAACCGATTTGGATTCCAGAGAGACTAACCAAAGCAATTTCTACAGATCAAAAAGAAGATGATTTGACTCAAATCCATAACAGCTGATATCCAGAGCTCCAGCTTGGCCATTCTTACATCTGCAACAGTGATTAACCAGTGATATAATTTTTATTTCCTTGCCAGCGCACCCCATGTTAATTGTGGTAGTGCTGGCATATCTTTGCTGATGGTGTCACCAGTGATGCAATTTTTTCCCAAGGAGCCGTCAATTGGCTTGGTGTCGTGGCATTTCTGTATCCTCCTCCCTTCTGCTAGTGATGGTCTAAAATTTGGGGGCCAATGGCTTATGCTGGACTGGTAGTCAGTGACGGGTATGATCCAATTGCAGTGGTATCAACCTAAGACAGGAGGCTGACGCCTAAAGGTCAGTTTTCCGATGACGGGTAAGAACCATATGTTGAATTGGACAACCTACCAGGCACCGTCCATAAGCCACATTAACCTCACTCCCCCACTGGCACCAAGGCCAAATTTGGGGGCCAACAGAGGTGAGGCAAAGAACCTCACCCCCCCACTGGTGCATAGACCTATCCACAAGTATGGCTGTATGCTGGACCGGTAGTCAGTGACGGGTATGATTCAATTGCAGTGGTATCAACCTAAGACAGGAGGCTGACGCCTAAAGGTCAGTTTTCCGATGACGGGTAAGAACCATATGTTGAATTGGACAACCTACCAGGCACGGTCCTTAAGCCACATTGCTTGTTGTTTAATTAATCAGAAGGGGGGAGATGCTGGGAGCCATTAGCCAAGTAGGTATGACAATTTCCTTGCCAGCGTACCCCATGTTGCAGTGACATTGAATGTAGGTGACCTTGCTCAAGGACCAAGGCAGATTAGGGTGTTCCCGGTTTTAAGATAATCGTGTTTAGGGCGTTCCCAGTTTAGGTTCCAGGTTTAAGGTTTAAGATTATTCCTGCTGGGAATAGGGCGTATCCTGCTGCCTGAGTTCCCCCTTGAGTTCTCACGGGATTCAGACAGTATATTTTGGAGATAGAAGCCCAGTGGAGGTGAATTTGGGCAGAGAACGTGGATTTGGGCAGAGAACGTGGATTTCCCCAGAACGTGATTGTAGACGGCTGGTGTGAGTTCGGGAATAAAGAGTTGCTGTTTGAATCTACAAGCTGTGTGGTGGCTCGTGATTGTGTGCCCAGCCAGACTGCGGCATTTGTGCACAGCCAGACTGCGGCAATATTGAACATCTTTCTAATATAAACTATGAGAAAACAATTCTAATTCAATGGAAGAGATGCTGAAAGATTCAAGATTAACATCCATTATTAGCATGTAAAATTGAGGGAAAAATCAGTGAATTTTGCTCATAGAATTCTGCCCTCATGGGAGATGGAAGGGTCAAGCCTAAAGCTATCACTGGGAAAGATGAAGAAAGATGGGCTCTCAGAGCAGGGGTTTCTGGCTAGAAGCTGTTCCTATGTCACTGTGTCAATTTTTTCTCTCACCCCCCTCAGGCTAATTCTCTAGGCTAAGATGGTAGAGATCATGTTTTCTGTAATAGAGAAAGGGAGTGATGGGCTGAACCCAGTGGTTGTGCTGAAAAGCTTCCCAAGTCACACTTGGCTCAGGCTTCTCCAGAGAAGATGGACGTAGGGTAAGGAGGTGCTGGCACCAAGCGAGGGCTTGGCACAGGGCTCTGGAAAGTTCAGAGCAGCTGGAGGCCCAGGTGGCAGGACCTGCCTGGATAGCAACAAACTCCAATCGCCATGAAAGTCTGCAATGCCCATACAAGGGACTTCTCATGTCTAAGCAGTCATATGGGGGATAACAAAGACTTGCCCTAACCTGTCTCCCATGTGAGACTGACCTAGCTCTATTAAGCCCATGGTGAGCAGCCTGGGAGAGCAGGGGTCAGGGTAGCCCAGTGTTGGACAGGACACCATGGTAGACAGACCCCATCTGGTTTCTGGTTCATCTCTATCTCTCAAAGCTTTTGGACATGCACACAGCTGAAGGAGGTCTCACTGGCTGAGAACTTTGGAAAGCTCCCTCTAGTGAGACTGGACGGGGCTGGCAGAGTCGGGGTGGGGACTGCCTTGAGAAAGCAGCTGAGGAATGGATGGATCGGAATTTCCAAAGACTTCAGAGATGATGCCTGGTCTGGTAGGAACCGTGAATCAATGCTCCGACTTGGGGCTAATTTGCTGAATGAGGTAGTTCCATCCTGACCTCTCTAGACAGGATTGGTCTGGGAAGACAGAAAACAGGCCTTCCCAAGACCCATGGGGATGAAAAGGGGCTAAGAAAAGCCAGATTTGGGCTCTCAGAACACAATATGAAAAATAGAGAGAGGGCCGTAAAGGATTCTAGGTGCAGGCTGAACTGATGGCGCCTTCAATCCATGATTCTGACCCTGACGTTGGCTTGGAGGCAGAAACAGCCCTTCCCTCATCTTCCAAAGCCCCGGAGATAAAGGGACCAGCCGGAGGATGGGCTTTGGGGCATCCAAGGGCACAAGTGTGTGATGGCCACCCCTATGGAACTCAGCAGGGACCACAAAGTCCCAGCCTCAGTTTGTTCTCAGAACAACAAGCACGGCATGGGGTTGGGCGGCTTCAGTCTTGGAGACATTGGCAGGGTTGCAGGTTTGTCTTCTTGGCCTGGGAATATTTGGGATTCCCCAGCTGGGCCATCCAGATCACCCTTCTGGAATTGCCAGCTCTCTCCTGTCTCCTCAGTGGATAGGAGAGTGGGTGGGAGGGCAGCATCACCCAGCGGGAGCCACCACCCCCTCTCCACGGAACCCCCAGCCCCTCTCCTGGTCAGGACCCTGGGCCGCACAGGCATGTCCATGTCCACAGGGTGAATGTTGCCCATATTGTGCTCTCTGACCCACAGCTCTCTGTCTTTGGCTGGGTCCACTTTTCGAAGCAGTTGGTCCACAGGCTCGACTGTGCTTTGGTTGAACATGTCTGTCTCATGCCGCAGCTGTGTGTGCTGACACAGATGTTGCCGGATCATCTCCACCCTCTCCACCTCCAGCCGCTCCAGCTCCAAAGTGGTGGTCACCATCTCTTCAAACCACTTGGACTGGGCCTGGATGTAGAGGTCCACACAGTGCATGAGATTATCGCCAGCCTGTGTGGACTTTCTCTGTTCCTTCTTGATGTCCTCCTTTGTCTTTTTGCTCAGCTTGATCTCCAGCTGCTGCGTCTTCATCTCAGGTCTCTCTGCCGCTCTGTGAGGGCTTTCCAGGCCTTCTCCACTAGTGCATAGCAGCTAGCGAGCTGCTAGCAGAGGTCAGCGATATGGTGGTCACACTTTTTCATGTCTTTATTGAAATTCTCAGGAAAGTTCATTAGGGGCTTCTCTACCTCGCTGTGAAGCTTGGCGGAGAACTTGAGATGAACTTCTGCTTCATCTGCTGGGCTCTTCACCAGGGACCACGCTTCTGCCAGGAAGCCTTCCTCCTGTGCAGTCAAGTAGTTCTGAGAGAGCTTAGCCAAGTTCTTTGCATATTCTTCTTCAATTTTTATCCTCTCTCAGAGGAATTCAGACATTTCTTTCTGCATTTGTTTGCCTTTCAGTTGCTTTTGGAGCAGCAGTTTGAACTCAGCCATGGTGCCATTGCCTTGGGGATCCTTCTTATCAGCTCAGAAGTAGTCACAGTGCTCCACTCTGTTGGCTTTAGCAGTTGCATTGTGTCTGGGTGAGGGAATGTTACACAATTTATCATCTCTGTGTGATCAACTTTATTTTCAAGATTATATATTTTGTCTTCATTGCTTGAGATTCTGTATTCCAAATGGTCTTATCTGTTGGTGATACTTTCCATTGAATTTTTAATTTGGTTTATTGATTCCTTCATTTCAAGGATTTCATCTTGATTTCTTTTCAGGATCTCTAACTCTTTACTGAAGTGATCTTTCATCTCCTGAAATGCATTTCTCATTTTACTGCTTATATATGCCTGTAATTGCTCTCTTATATCATTATTTAATTCATGGAGCAGTTTTACTAAATACATTCTGAACTCCTTCTCTGACATTTCTTCTACTGTTTTGTCAATGGATTCTATTATTGGAACATCTTGGTTTGTTTGGAGCACTTTATTCCCTTGTTTTTTTCATGTTGTTTGAGTGTCTTCCCATCTAGCCATGTGGATCTGAGGCAGTACAGTTTCTACTCTGTAGACTTGTAGTGTCCCTGAAGGTTTCCAGTACCTTGCCTTTAAGGGAGAGACCAATATTAACAGCACCTAATGCAAGAAATATATAGCCTTAAACCAAATAGCTCCTATTAAGATGTCTACAGTTTTGACACAAATGATGTGTTCAATTATTGTCTACAATATAAACAGTAAGTATGCAAAAGGGGCTTACAATTTCAAATGGTGGACAAAGAGAGAATGGAAGTGGTATAGTATATGATGTTTATGAGGAAGGAGAAGATAGAAGTAAAAAATATTATAGAAAGAGGAATTCATAGAGGTTGGCTGTTAGCAGTAAAAAAGAGAGAGAATCCAGAAAACAGATAAGTGAGAGGATATATATATATATGGAAAATTTTGGAACAATGCACCCCAGGAGTCTCTTTTGTGTTCCCCTTGTGAGATGTAGGAGCCTGATCTTAGATCCTTACGTGGCCTATGGACTCCTCAATTCATGGTCTCTGATTTAGTCTCCAAATTTGATCTCTCCTGCCCCTGCCATTTGGAATTGGGGTCAGGCACCTTTCTCTCCCAGGGTTCTGAGGGCTGGGCATGGGACCTGTGTGCCTCTCACCTCTCATAGGGAAATTTCCAGTATGGGATGGTCTGCTGGGTAGCAGGGAGTGATGGACCCAGTTAGGGGTTAGGGAAGGGTTGGGAGACTGGGAATTGGGGAGCAGAATATCCCTGGGTGCCCTGGCTGATGCCCGACCTGGCGGGACCCAGGGATCAGTGGACGTGGGACTGGGGAGGGGTCAGAGAACCATCTGTCCCCCAACATTTCAAGATTCACAAAGCTTTTTCCAGCCTCTCCAAACTGGGTTCCCTCAGCTGTGTATCCATCTGATCCTGGGCTTTTCTTGGTTAGTAGGCTTCTGATTGTGTCTTCTATTTTATTGCTTGAAATTGATTTGTTTAGCTTGTGTAAACAAATCCTAGTTTAGTTTGGGAAAGTCATGTGACTCTAGAAGTTTGTCAATGCCTTCAGTATTTTCTATTTTATTGGAGTACAAATTTTCAAAATAATTTCTGATTATCTTCTGTATTTCAGTAATGTCTGTCGTGATATTTTTTATCACGTATGTTAGTGATCTGAGTTTTCTCTCTTTTCTTCATTAGCATGACTAAGGGTTTATCAATTTTATTTATTTTTTTTCAAAGAACCAATTTTGTTTTGTCAATTTTTTCAACTTTTTTTTCCTTTCAATTTTATTGATTTCAGCTCTGATTTAATTATTTCCTGTCTTCTACTGCTTTGGGGGTTGATTTGTTCTTCTTTTTCTAGGGCTTTGAGATGTAATGTTAGTCATTTACTTGTTGACCTTTTCTTCTTTTAAGGAATGAACTCCATGCAATGAACTTTCCTCTTAGAACTACTTTTATAATATCTCAGAGATTATGTTATATCAGTGTTCTCATTTACCTCTCTGAATTTTAAAATCTCCTCCTTGATATTTTCTGCAACCCATTGTTCATTCATAGCATATTATTTAGTCTACAGATGATGAAGTAGCTTTTATTTTTTATTTTATTATTAATTTCTAATTTTATTTCTTGTGGTCTGATAGAATATAGGGTAGTATCTCTACTTTTTTTATTTGCTAAGAGTTGCTTTGTGGCATAGTATATGCTCTATTTTAGAGAAGGATTGATGTGGTGCTGAGAAGAAAGTATATTCGCTCATTGACAGATGAAATATTCTATATATGTCTGTTAAGTCTAAGTTATTGATTGTATTATTTAGTTCTATAGTTTGTTTGTTTAGCTTTTGTTTGGAAAATCTATGTAGTGGTGAATGAGGTGTGTTAAAGTCACACAAAATTATTATGTTGTGGTCTATTTGACTCTTGAACTTGAGAAGAGTTTGTTTGATAAACATAGATCTCCATTGTTTGGGGCATAAATATTTATAATTGTTATATCTTATTGATGTATGGTTCCCTTAGCAGTATGAAATGTCTTTCTTTATCTCTTTTGATTAAATTTGGCTTGAAGTTTACTTTATCTGATATGAGGATGGAAACCCCTGTTTGTTTATATGGTCCATGTGAGTGGTATGTTTTTTCCCACCATTTCACCTTAAGTCTGTGGATGTCTTTTCCTCTGAGATGAGTCTCTTGAAGGCAGCATATTGTTGGCTCTTTTTTTAAATTAATCCAATCTACGAGTCTCTGTCTTTTGATTGGTAAGCTTAGGCCATTAACATTTAGGGTTATTTTTTTAGACATGACTCATATTCCTGGTCCTTTTTGTTTATTTTTGGTATTTAACTTGACTTGGTTTCTCCTTTGATTGGCTTTTCCTTTAGTGTAGTTCTTTTGTTTGCTGAGTTTCATTGTTGTTTTTAATATCCTTCTTGTGAAGAATTTTGCTGAGGATGTTCTGTCAGGCTTTCTTGCTGTAAATTCTTTTAACTTTTGTTTGTCATAGAAGGTTTTTATTTTGTCATTAAATCTGAAGCTTAATTTTACTGCATGTAAGATTCTTGGTTGGCATCCATTTTCTTTCAGAGCTTGGTTTATGTTGTTCCAGGATTGCCTGGCTTTGAGGGTCTGGATTGAAAAATCTGCTGAGATCTGAATTGGTCTTCCATTATATGTAACCTGCTTTCTCTCTCTTGTGACCTTTAAAATTCTATCATTTTTCTGTATGCTAGTCATTTTCATTATATTGTGCCTTGGTGTAGATCTGTTGTAATTTTGTACTTTTGGTGTCTGTAAGCCTCTAGTATTTGATTTTTCAATTTATTCTTCATGCTTGGGAATTTTCTGATATTATTTCATTGAAGAGATTGTGCATTCCTTTGGTTTGAATCTTTGAGCCTTCCTCTATCCTGATAAATCTTAGATTTGGTCTTTTGATATTATCTCATAGCTCTTGCATATTATGTTCATGGTTTCTTAACATCTTTGCTGTGAGGTCAACTTTATTTTTTAAATTGTATATTTTGTTCTTATTGTCTGAGGTCCTGTCTTCCAAGTGATCTAGTCTGTGGTGATGCTTTCTATTGAGTTTTTTATTTGGCTTATTGTTTATTTTATCTCAAGGAATTCTTGCAGTGTAGATCTGAGATATTGCAGTTTCTGCCCTATCATCTTATAGTGTCCCTGCAGGTTACCAATGCCTCACCTTTAAGGGAAATATCAATATTACAATACCCAATGTACCCAACATGCAGTTATAGATCAATTAGCTTCTATTTTGACATTTATATATTTGTTCCTATAAACAGAGTTCAGTTATCTTCTACCGTATAGTCAATAGGTTTGCATAATGGTTTACTGTTTCTAATGGTAGAAGGGGGTGCTGGGGAGTTGGCTGAAATGTTTATGAGGTAGATGTGAGAATACAGAGGTATTAGATTATATGATTAGTGAAAGGGTAATCATAAGAAGTTGGCTGTTAGCAGGAGAAACAAGAGAGAGGCAACCCTATGTAAGACTCCCTGTTACCTCAGAAACAGGATGACTGTTAGCACCCCTAGTAGAGGCACCTCTGGTTTAACCAGGCCCATAGGGACTTTGGTGATGTCTTACCAGGTTCTTATTGTTGTCCCTAGACAGAAGTGGTGATGTCTCAGTTTGATGGTGGTGGCAGCGTCAAGCCTGCATGTACCCTGATATTGAGCTGTGGAACCATGCTTTGGTGAATAAGGACACCCAGTGCGGGGTGCCTCCCTATGGGGTGCCTCTCCATGAGGCACTGGGGCAGGCCTCTCTTGGGGTCACCAGACCCCTGACCTTTTATACCACATTTTCTTTATCTTTAATTCTGTTGATGGACATTTATGTTATTTCCATACTCTGGCTATTGTTAATAATGCTGCAATAAACATAGGAGTGTAGATATCTCTTTGAGATCCTGATTTCAATTCATAATAAATAAATGTGATTGCTAGATCTTATGGTAGTTTTATGTTAATTTTTTGAGAAACCTCCATATGGTTTTCCATAGTGGCTCCACTGTTTTATACTCCTACTAACAGTGTGCAAGTTTTCCAACTTTCTACAACATTCCCAGCAGTTTCTGTTTATTTGCTTTTAAATAATAGTCATCCTGATGGCTAGAAGGCAATATCTCATTGAGGTTTTAATCTGCATTTCCCTGTTGATTAGGGATTCTGAGAATCTTTTCATACACCTGTTGATATTTATATATTTTATTTGGAGAGATGTCTATTCAAGTTCTTTGCCAATTTAAAAAATTGGGTTATTTGGGCTTTTTTTAAATGCTTTTGAGTTGTAATGATTCTTTATTCTTTTCTTTTTTCTTTTTGGTATGGGGTATTGAATCCAGAGGCACTTTATCAGTGATCCATATCCTCAGACCTTTTTGTGTTATTTTATTTTGAAACAGGGTCTTGCAGAATTGCTTAGGGCGTCGCTAAGTTGCTGAGGCTGGTTTTGAACTTGCAATACTTCTGCCTCAGCTTCCTAAGCCACTGGGATAATATATATGTGCCACCAGACCTGGCAACTCTTCATTCTTAAAAAGTCCCTTTGACTTTGCTCTAAAAAAAGTATGAAGATGGTAAGCAGCCCATTCCCCTACCACTAAATTCTAGTGTTTAAAATGATGATTGAGGGTAAAAAATGTAAAATATATAGGGAAGAGTTCCTTGGGTGACAAATCTGTTCAAACAAAAAGTAAAGAAGGTAATACTCTAAAAAGCAGTAAACTGGCAAATTTTGCAAATGAGTCTGAAAGACTGTAGCAAATGTGAATGTGAGGCCCTGCAGACACTCTCCAGAGCCACCCATACACCCCCTTTAGGGTGTTCTTACTGGCTCTCTAGCAGAGGATGGCAGTAGGGAAGGGAGTGAGCAGAATGGCTCCCCTTGCCTGTTCCTAGATTTCTTCATTGTGCTAAGGAAAAATTATTTCTCATTTTGTATAGCTGGTGGTACTATGCAAAAAACAGATTCTTGAAAAGATGAAGAAAATAATGTACGGAGAAACTGACTTGTTAGAAATCAGAGCAAGATATTGGTGGATCCAGGGATAAATCCCAAACCTCACAACTCCTTAAGCAGTGTTTAGTTCATTGACTATGCAGCCTAATATAATAAACTGAAATGATGTTAGAAAATACAAATATGGTCACCCACCAGAATCTGCATTCCAATATCAAGAAACATCTGGAGCTAGACATGCCACAATTTGTAAATCATCTGAAAAATGCCAAGAAGACAAAGCATTGAAACTTTTTCAGTTTTGTGACTAAAAGACCCTGGCAAGAACAATTAAAGGAGGGAAAGTTTATTTGGGGGCCCAGGTTTCAGAGCTCTCTGTTCATAGACAGCCAACTCCATTGTTCTGGGCCCAAGCATCTAGTGTTTTTTGCATGGCCCAAAGGGGCTCTGTACTGCTCCACTACAAAGGAAATTTCAAGAAATTGTGATTTATTGCATATGTTTTAGCTCATTAGAGTCTCTGGGACCTTTCCATGAACCACCAGGTGATCACCTCTAGATCATTTTACCTGGGACAAAAAACCTAAAAGAAACATGTTTAGTCTCAGAACCAGTACATTGCTTCAAGTAGCCCTACACACAAGCAACAAGTTCAAGATCAGCATGAAATTGGAAGCACAGGACCCCAGGAACACCACATCCACCTGCATCACCACAATGGTTGGACTGACAAGTGCCCACCTCCACCTGCACCTTGATGATAGTGTCAACAAGAATGACTTCTGAAGGCTGGTTGACTCAGCTGAAATCCTGTCTGCTGGGAATAATGGGGATATGCTACAGCTTGCTTTAGGATTTTGGCTGAATGCCTCCTCTTGGCCCATGTTCCTTTTGAAGATGCCAAATGGAGTAGAGAGAGCTCCCATCAGGATTTTCCAAGGAGCCACCATCAATTTTATACAACTTCTTAAAAATGGGAATGAATCTAGAAGCTCTGAAGAACCCTTATTAAATTTGCCCAGCCACTATAGGGGAGGTTCAGGACTCATAGTGCTTGTCACTTTTGATGGGTGGTAATGAGCCTGATTCCTGGTACTGCTTTGACTCCTGGGACCTCTTTCCTGTGGGTTGGTGTTCTTTGACTGGAGACAACCTGCAGCCATCTGACATCAAAGGTAAAAGCCCTTGAAACCAGGATGCAGATGATGAGGGAGATCACCTAGTTCTGTCACAGTCATCCTGTCATCACCAGAACACTTCTCTAATAGGCAGGGGAGGAATGAGGGCTAGCAACTTAGGTACACATCAAGGCCTTCAGAGAATAGTCATTAACAGAGAATAGTCAAATGAAGCCATACATGAAATTTGGGATAAAGTACAAATTTTTTGTACTTTTTTTTTTTCCTGATTTTTTTCCTTAGGCAACTAACTTCTTGTCTATCTTAGTTTTGCCTCTACCCCATTTCAAAATGTAGGTAGTAACATTCTCAAGGCAAATGCCTTTCTCAGTCCTTAGAGACTTTTTAATGAGCTGTGGTAACACTGTGTTGTGCAAATATTCCAGAAGCACTACAGCAAGATGGGAAAATCATGAGCTTAAAGTAAGATAGTCGTGGTTTTGGATCCATCTCTGCTTTACCAGCTGTATGGCTTTGAGCAGTTAATTCACCTTCCCAAACATCTGATTCCACATCTTTAAAAGAATATCTACTTCATAAAGTTATTGTGAGGAATAAATGAGATTACATCTGGCAAATATAAAGGGATAAAATACATTTTTATTGTATTACTACTGCTATTATTATAGTTTTGCTATATTTGTTATAATTACTATGTTTTATTGTACTATATTATTATTATTATTCTATTATAAAATTAACCACTGAAAATGTGAGAATATATATGTATATATAAAATATTATAATAATGTCACAGATTAAAGGAACCATAAATGATACTTTTGATGATGATGATGATGATCGAGATCATCCAGGATAGATTTTGAGATAACTGCTCTTAATAAGGAAAATAATTATAATCCCATCTTCTGAAGTCTAAAATGTATTGGTAAACCTAAGCGGAGAGAAAGTCATCCCTCCTATTGTCTCAGAGTCTCTTTTCTAAACTTCTGTTCAGTATTTCAATTAGCCAAATACTTATTGAACTCATAATTGTAAGCCAACCTGAGGATACTTCAGTGACAAAGATGAAAAATAATCCTGCCCTCATTACACTTTTGTGCTAGTGGAGAATGACAGAGAATAGATTTTTAAATCAAGAAATAAGATGATTTCATGTGCTAAGGACATAGCTCAGTGGTAGGGTATATCCTAGCCTAAGCCAGGGCCTGGGTTCAAAAGAGAAAAACAAAAAGAAGAAGAAAATCATTTTAGGTAGAAAATTACTATAGAGGGAAATGAAATAATTTCTCCTAAGGAAACAAAGTCTGATAAGATAGTGACAGTGAAGGTATAGTTATAATGGAAGCTATATGTTTAAAAGCTTTACTGAAGTATAGTTGTAAAATAAATAGCATATATTTAAAGTGTACGATTTAAAAAGTTTTGAATAAATATGACATACATGAAATCATTGCCCCAATCTAAATAACGAATGTATCTACCATCTTAAAGTTCCTCTGTGGAAGGGGAACTTCTTTAGATAGAATTTCTTTTTAGGAGAATTTGTCTGAAAAGTCAATATTTGAATTAAGACCAGAATGATAAGAAGTTGATGCTGGGGAAGCAAACTGGTGTCAAAAGATGTAGGGCTTTGTAATCAGAGTGAGGATTTTGAACTTTATTCTATACTTATTGGGAATCATTGGAGGATACTAAGCAAGGGAGTAATAAGTGACAAAATCTGATATACTTTTTGAAAAACACTTGAACTCATACCCAGAATATAAAAGAATGCCATGGCTCAGCAGTAAGAAAAGATAAATAAACCGAATAGGCACAGGACTAATATAGACATTTCTCTAAAGAATATATACAAATGACTAATAAGCACTTGAAAAGTTGCATCATTAATTATTAGGGGAATGTAAACTAATATCACAGTGAGTTACCCTTTCACACCCATGGATATTGCTGTAATCAAAAGATGAGCAATTACAACATTGTGGAAAATGTGGAGAAATTAGAACTCTCATAAATTGTGGTGAGATCATAAAAGCAACATTTGAAAACAGTTTTGAAGTTACTCAAAATGTTAAACATAATTATTATGTGACCCAGAAGTTCTACTCATAGATATATACTCAAAAAATTGAAAACATATGCCCACACAAAACACATTATGAATGTTCTTGGCAGCAGTATTCATAATAGCCCAAAAGCTGAAACAGTGCAAATATTCATCAGCTGATAAATAAATATGGTATAATAAATATGGATAAATAAAATGTGTTACATCCATATAATAAAACAATATTTGGCAATAAAAAAGGAATGATTTACTGATAGTGTTATAGCATAGCTATATCATAAAGACATTATAAGTGGAAAAAAACATGCATTGTGTGATTGTATTTATATGGAATATCCAGAATGAAAACACCTAGAGGCAGAAATGGATTTGTGGTTGCCAGTGGCCAGGGGAGAAATGGGAAGTGACTGCTAATGAGTGTGGAGTTTTATTCTGGGATGATGAAATGTTCTAAAATTAGATTAGGGTGATGTTTGCACAATCCTGTGAATATACATAAACACTGAATTATGTGAATTTTATGGCATGTGAATTATATGTCAATAAAGCTCTTACCTAAAAAAAGTGAGTGAAAAAGACTTTACAGATGTGAGTTCTAAAGCACATGTTGCTTTCCTTAATTAAGACTAGTAATTTGTGATTTAAAGTTCAATTATTCATTAACTCTCATTCATTTGATAGTCTTCTAATTCAGTATCATAGCCTGCATAAGTCAGTAATGGATTGGTGATGTCAATCCAAAGCTTTTGCAACAATCTTCTTTGAAAAACTTCTTGGGCACCTACACAATATTATAATAATCCTTAAAAGCCAGGTATTTATTTTTTTACTAAAATCATCTGAGGATATGGGATCTAACTAATTAGGTAAGCATACTAGTATTATAAACTAAAAATTATTTATAATAATGTAGTTCAATAGGGAGAACTTATGGATCTTGTAATTTTTAATAAAATAATAGTGTAGGCAATGAAATAATTCAAATCTAGCTCAAGTGCATAAATTCCTTTCTTAGCTTATTAGCTGAACTCAGGTTAAATAAAGCTGAATAAAGTGCGATAAAGATTTATCTCCTCCCCATTTTTTTACAGGCTAAAATTTGGAAAAGAAAATTCTGGAAGAAATAT
This sequence comes from Marmota flaviventris, assembly GCF_047511675.1. Taxonomy (NCBI): domain Eukaryota; kingdom Metazoa; phylum Chordata; class Mammalia; order Rodentia; family Sciuridae; genus Marmota; species Marmota flaviventris. Next base: position 80,234,473 of record NC_092499.1, on the reverse strand, counting down.
TTAAAATAAAATATCAAATATTGTCTTCCTATTTGCCTTCGAGCTGTACTGATTTTATAAAAATTCCTCTCATTGACTAAATGTTAATATTCTGTTTTATTTTTGACTTATAATGCTGTCTATTTCCAAGAATAAATTGAGATTTTTATTTTATTTTATGTTTTATGGAGAGCTCAATGAAACACAAGACAGCTAAATAAACTTCTAGTAGTGTGGTAGTGTTTGTGCATGTCATCAGTTAGAAGGAAATGCACACTCCACATAATAGTAACATCACTGCTAATGTTCATGAATTCATTCTCCTGGGTTTCCTGTGCAGCCAAGAAGTAGAGATTCTCCTTTTTGTTTTATTCTCCATCATCTATATCTTCACTTTGCTGGGTAACAGTGCTATTATCTGTGCTGTGTGGTGGGACCAGCAACTGCATACCCCCATGTATAATTTACTGGCCAACTTCTCTTTCCTGGAGATCTGCTACATCAATTCTAACGTGCCCAACATGTTATTCAACTTTCTCTCCAAGACGAAGACCATCTCTTATAATGGCTGCATCCTACAGTTCTACATCTTCCTCTCTCTTTGTGCCACAGAACTTTTCTTCCTGGCCCTCATGGCATTTGATAGGTATGTTGCCATCTGCCGTCCACTGCACTACCCCATCATAATGACCAGGAAAGTCTGTGGAACCCTGGTGTCTGCCTGCTGGGTGGGTGGCTTCCTCTGGTTAGTGACACCTGCCACCCTCATATCACAAGTTCCATTTTGTGGTTCAAATGTCATTGATCATTACCTGTGTGACCTGGGGGCAATGCTGGCCATATCATGTGTCCCTGTTCCCAAGACAACTCTGACTTGTAGCACTTTCAGTGCTGTGATAATGCTCATCACTTTGTTCTACATTCTTTTGTCCTACATTCTGGTCCTTCGATCTGTGCTTCAGATTCCCAAAGATTCAAGCAGAAGAAAAGCCTTCTCCACCTGTGCCTCCCACCTGGTAGTGGTTTCCTTATTTTATGGTTCAATCATGGTGATGTATATAAGCCCAGGAGCAGCCAAACAGCCTGGCCTGCAGAAATTTGTGACCATGTTCTACTCAATTGCAACTCCACTTTTAAACCCTTTGATCTACAGCCTCAGGAATAAGGAGATGAAGGTTGCCCTGAGAAAAGTTATGTGCAAAGTTTAAAAATTGTTCCCAAATAAGAGACATTTTGGTAAGATAAAATTCTTTTTGAGTCCACTTGTAAAGAATAAAGAAAAATTATGCTTAAAAGTAAAAAACGGTATAAAACATAGAATAAATGATTTCATAGAATTCCTTGAAATGGAATGTTAGCATAGATTTGATTTTTGTTCTTCATCAGAATCTTACCTGCTGAGAACAAACTGAAGTCCACAATTGTGTATAATTTTTTTGGTTTGAGTATGCTAATATTTTTAATAGAAAAATTTGTAATTTCTTCTTTTGTGAAGTGTCTGTTTAGTTCACTTGCCCATTTATTGATTGTGTTATTTGATGTTTTTAGTGTTAAGTTTTTTGAGTTCTTTGTATATCCAGGAGATTAATGCTCTATCTGAGGTTCAGGTGGCAAAGATTTTTCCCCCATTCTCTAGGCTCTCTGTTCACATTTTTTATTGTTTCCTTTGCTGTGAAGAAGCTTTTAAGTTTGATACCATACCATTTATTGATTCTTGATTTTACTTCTTGTGCTTTAGGAGTCTTATTGAGGATGTTGGTTCCTAAGACGACATGATGGAGGGTTGGGCCTACCTTTTCTTCTAGTAGGCTCAGGGTCTCTGATCTAATGCTTAGGTCCTTGATCTACTTTGAGTTGAGTTTTGAGCAGAATGAGAGACAGGGTTTCAAAGTTCATTCTACTATATTTGGATTTCCAGTTTTACCAGCATCATTCTTTGAAAAGTCTGTCTTTCTCCAATGTATGTTTATGGCACCTTTGTCTAGTATGAGATAAATAACTGTATAATTTCAATGAGATAATATCCTTAAGACATCTTGACTATAGGTTCTGTTGAGAATTGATGATACCTATACCATCTTCCAGAATAATGCCCCAATGATATTTATCCAGTATTTCAATTCCATTTAATGAGGCCTACATATTTCCTTGAGGCATAGACTCCTAGAGAATTACAAGCTACTTATCAAAATTTTCTAGGTATACCTAAGAATCAAATGTGTATAACACAATCAAAATAGAACTTTGAAGGGGAGAAATTTCCTCCCTTAAAAGTGATGTGAGGAATCATAAAGAAGAATATCAATATGTACATCAACATCAGAATGGAAAAAGTTCTTCTGAGATTACATAAGGTAGGTTATTTCATGAATTGTGAGAACATGTGCTGTCAGTGTAACACAGAAAGTGCTTACATCTATCTTATCAGATTTGACTTTCACTTGGAATAAAGAAAACCCAAGTAAAAAGTGGAGTTTGCTTCAAGGGTATTAACCATGAAACAAGAAGTCTGGTGGTGCGTTTCTGATAGTGTGACTCAGTTATATTACCAAGAGACCAGCTGTTTTGTTCTTTTTCCCCCCACTGTTCTGTTCTGCAGTGTCTATTAATAACTATTGCAACTCCAACCATCACACAGGCAGAAAGAAAACAATAGCAATACAGCATAGGGAGGGTCTGTGCCGCAGTCCTGCTGGCTGCAGCAAAATAATCAGGGGGGTGACGAGCAACTTGTGTATGTTGATACAGCAGGAGAGGGAGCCGTTTATTGTAGGACCGGAGGGGTATATACACATTACACACAGCTTATCTTGATTAACATAAACTAGATACAGCAGTCAACCAATAAGGAATCTCCACACTTAATGGCTTGCTTTTGTTACTTCTCAAACCACTCCCTCTGGCATTTTGCCAGGCACCATCCAGACTTGTTTACGAACTCTAATATTCCCCTGGCAAAATGCCAGGTGTTATTTTGACTTGTTTACAGACTCTTAACAGGTCTGCTTCCATCTCCTGGGCTAGAATTGCAACACATGGCCTTCTCTAACTGCAGGAGTCTAGAAGAAGAATTTTAGTTGTCCACCTTCTATCAGAGGGAAATGAGAAGCATATTGAGTGAATCAACCAAGTTAAATATTTCTCACACCATTAGACTTACTTTCATCAACAGAAGAAATATATTTCTCTATAAATAAACTGGCAGAAAGTATATGGGAAACAACATAAGTAGAAATATAAAGTCTTAAGCATTAGTAATATCCAACCTCATTAGCAATAAAAAGCCGAAATTTTGAACAAAAATTAATTTTTTATCTAATAACTGAAATACATGTTAAGTGAAATAAGACAGGCACAAGAATAAAATACCGCATGATCTCACATATACATGAAATTTTAAAATATTGATCTAGAAAATAGATTAGAATGGTGGATGTAAGAGATTAAGGAAGAGCAGAAAGGAGGGAGGAATGAGGAGAGCCTGGTAAACAAATACTAAGTTAGAAGAAATAACTTTTGGTGTTCTACTACACAGTAGATTAACTATAGATAATGATAATGTATATTTCAAGTAAAAATGCTAATGGAAAAAATTTTTGGAATTTTTCACCACAAAGAAATAATCAATATCTGAGAAGACATGTTTTACCCATATTTAAATATTACACCATGTATAAACATACTGAAACATCACATGGTATCTTATAAATATGTATAATTTTTATGTGTCAGTTAAAAAGATAAAAATGTATGTATATGCTGGTAAAAGAACAAATTGGAGCAGTTATTTTAAAAGTGATGGTACTATGTATCATAATACACTTGACATAATAATTTTACTTCTGAATATTCAGCCATATGAAATAATATGAAAAAGTTTTGCAGAAAAATTGGATAATTGATGTATTATCTATTTTTCATATATAACACCTTGAAATTCTTAGGGAAATTATAAGGCGAAGTTGAGGTGCCCAAGAGAGGCAAGAATATGCTCACAAAACTTCCTGATCAATACAAAAAAGATATTGAAGACAGCAGCAGAAATAACTTATGAATTATATAGAGTTTAGAGAATGAATTACATGCATAACATGGAAAGGGTACAAAAGTACATTTAGTCTGCAAATCCAGACTCCTACTCTTCTTGCCTTTTTAAATGTTTTTTGTGTGTGTCAGAATATTATGGAATAACTTAGTGTGAAGAAATATAAATGTAAAAATATTAAAGACTACAGCTGGAATCATGGTTATTTGGTGACTTTGAGGATGTCTTGATAAGTAGCAAAGCAGGTCCTGAGAAGTTAATGTGGTTTTGATGGTCTTTTGGTAACTGGTCTGTAGGGATTCTGACTGTGGAAATATACAGGGAAATGTTCCTCTGGTGAGCAGACTTCCGGGAGTGGGTGTGGGGTAGGTAACAGGCACTCTGTTTCCTACCCTTAGAATGTCCTGCAGTTTCTCCTAGAAGCTAGTAATATAACTAATATAGGTGCAGTATCTAGTTGCTATGGTAATGTCCTTTGTGCAGAGGCTATGTGCTTGAGTCTTATCAGCCTGGATCTTGATCTCAGACATTAGCTCCTGGGAATAAAGGAACACCAAAAAATAATGTAGTTATGGCATTAATGACCTAAAGTAACCTATTGATATAAATAAAGCTTGGCAGTTTGGCCTCTCTGTCATTCTGCCATCTTTCCTGCCTCTGCATCTTGTCTCTATGACTCTTTTTATTTACACTTACACTGGTCAGCCATAAAATAATGTCCTCAACTTGCCATAGTGGATAAAATAGCAAATTAATCCAAACAGAAGCAGCTTTACTATATCCTAATATCTAATTTCAAGACAAGAGTCCTGAATTATGAGGGTGGCTGAGAATTGTGGCATTTATAATATAAACAAGTCTATGATTAGTAGTGACATGATAATTATGACACTACTCTCATAAAGAAAGAAAAAGTCAGCAATAAATATTATGCTTTCAAGTCATATAAAAAATAGAACTGTATACAGTTTAATCTCATTCTCAGAAAAATATACATAGGAAAAAAGCTATAAATCAAACAGATAAAAACCCTAGATTCAGACTGCTTACTTAATTTTAAAACTTGTCCGTATCTCTTATTGACTGACTTTAGGCAAATTACTCAAATTGTTTTTAGTCTGTTTTTCCAACTTCAATTGGAGACTATCCTAATATCATTTCTATATAATAAAGTATTTGGCATTAAATGAGTTATTACATGAAAGCATTTATAGTAGTGCCTGGCCCTCAATAAATATAACTTATTATTAATAATAATTGCCTCAAAATATATTAGTTATTGTTGAGAAGTATGAACACCAGTGTTTTTTTTTACTTCTTTTTGAATTTTAAATGATGATCCTATTCCTATTGTTTCCATGAAGAAAAAAGTGTTGATTTTTGCTTTTTGAAGTTTTTACAGTTTATTAATCCTCTCATGAAAAATTTTCAGTTACTGAATACAAAGTCATCGCAGAATCTTCCCCCCTTTAGTGGGGTAGGGAGGGGGAGAATGGGAGGAATAGATGAATTCTAGATAGGGCAGAGGGGTGGGAGGGATAGGAGGGGGCAGGGGATTAGCAAGAATGGTGGAATGTGATGAACATCATTATCCAAAGTACATGTATGAAGACAAAAATTGGTGTCAATATACTTTATATACAACCAGAGATATGAAAAATTGTGCTGTATAAGTGTAATAAGAATTGTAATGCATTATGCTGTCATTTTTTTTTTAAAATCAAAAAATAAATAAAAAATAATTAATTATTAAAAATAAAAGAATCTTCCCTCCTTTAGCTTTTTACCAGCACCAATATTTTCCTTCGAAGTCCTGCTGAACTTATTAATTCTGTTCTTATGTTCCTTTTGCTGTTTTCTTGTTGTCTTTTTCTTATCATACAAGTCATGTCTTGCCAGTCTATATTTAGATTTGTTTTTTTTTTTTAAAATCCAAGGAAACATAAATCATGTCAAAGCCAGTTGTTTTGCTATCTCCAAAATGAGTTCTGAATCCAAACACGAAGGTAACATCTGGTGTGGTTTTGTACATTTTGGCTAGCTTCCTCTGAATTTCTGTCTTAGGTACTGCTGCCTTCCCAGGGTGGAGGATATCAAAGACCATTTCTTTCCTCTGAAGTAGTCGGTTGGTCATGTACTTCCTGGTCTAGATAGTTACTGTATCATTTATGTTGGGGCCAATCCTCAGGAAGCCAGGAAGAAAAAGAGACAAAAGTGCTAATTTTTAAAGAAAAAACCTGTTTTGGTTATTCAAGGAGATCTGTATAAATTCAAACAAAAAAGTTATTTTTGCCATATTCCTCCTTATTCACTTGTCTTCTGGTAGATTTATGCTAAAAATCTGATTCATAGCAAAAAATAATTATGATTGCCTTCTGGTTTCACTTTAGCAAGTAAACTCTCATACTCATATTTTAAAAGGGTATTTATTGTTGTTTTATGTGGATCAAATAAGAGATCTCATGTACTATGTTTGTAAAATCAAAGTACATTACCAACATCAATCGTTTGGGATTATTATTTTATTAACATGTCCACTTTACTCTTCTCTAGTAGCCTCCACAGCTGTAATCTTGTCTGTGTGTGCTCACTTTTTCCTTCCTGATGTTGCTGTTATGGATTTTCCTCAATAAAAAAAGGTAAAAAAAAAGGCAGAGTCTTCTCATCAGATCTTGACTGCTTCTTTCTTCCCAACTCCAGCAGCATTCTGCCCTCCTTGGTGTCTCTTTGCTTTGCTTTCTGATGACAGAGAGAATGGCTTCAATGAGGCAGCCATCTGCCTTCCTCGGAGGCCTCTATCTCAGGCAGTTTATTTTATTCCATTGCACAAAATTGTTAGATGTACTACTACCAGGGGTAAAATGAAGGAAAGGAGTCATTTTGGGTCCTGGGATAAAATGTAAGATCAAGTCTACAAAGGTGTTTCAACTCTTGGAACATGAACAAATTCGCTGAAGACTGGCCAGTGTTGTTCATTCTTCAGGTCTGAAAGGCAGAGTCTCTGAAGCTCAGAAACACTGCCTGGTTGAGCAGGCTGGATCTGTCTTGGATCCATAGCCTCCTCCACTGTGGGCAACAATCTGATGTATCTGGGCTTAAGTGGGAGGAGAGCCAGCCCCTGCCTCTAGGTTAAGGACATATGAAGGCTAAAGCAGAACTGCCCAGGAGAATATTAAGTGAGGCCCAATGCAAGCAATACATGTCATTTAAAATCTCCTAGATACCCCAGAAAAATTTTAAAAAACATCCTGAAATTAATTTGAATCATCTATTAGTTTAATACATCAAAATATCATTTTGACATGTAATCAACACCAAATTATTCCAAAGGTATTTTGCATTCATTTTTTTTCACAATGTCTTGGGAATTTGTTGTAAATTTTATACTTAGAGCACATGTCAAGTTGGACTAGCCACAATTTGAGAGCACAGTAGCCATACATGTAACTAGACCATGTTAGTGCACCTCTGAGGCATCTTAGGTTATCCTTGGAGAATGGGAGAATGGTGAGGTAGGCTTAGGATAATGAGAGCTTTCATAAATAATCTTGATTATATGACTTATTGTGTGTCCTTCATTCTCCTTCTGTCTTTTTATTCCAAAGGATGATTAAACTTTAAAACATAGTTTTTATAGGGGAGGGAGGAATAAAATCCTGGAAGCACCAAAAGGAGCCAGAAAAATCTTTTCCTACTTTCAATAGAGTAAGATCAGGCCATCTTGAGGAAAGGTGCACAATGGAATTTGGATTGATGCTTTCCCCAGAAGATTGTCATGGGGACAAAGAAAGGTTGAGAGGATGGGAAAGGAAAGGAGCTTCACTGGGAGCCGACAGAGTTCTATGGCCTACTCTTCCATCTCATTCATGGTGGGATGTAGATCAGTAGATTTGTGTTTTTAAACATGAAACTCCTGAGCAGTCAAAACTTCTTAAACTCCAGTCATGTACCAAGTGGTATAGTTGGTATTGATCACTTTTTAAAAAAAAAATGTTTTTAAGAAACTTCTGGCTTATGCAAGTACAGATGTGTTAACAATAATCAAAGCAGATGCTAAGAGAGGAAAGTATATGGTACCATAGAAGCAAAGAGAAGTTCATACTGAGAGTAGAGGGTAGGTGTTAAATGTCAGAGAATGTTTCACAGAAGCTGATTTTTTTAAGTACAGGGAATTGCACCCAGGACCTTGAACACATTACAACTGAGATACATCCCCAACCTAAGAAGCTGACATTTGAGCTCAGCTTTGAGTGCCAAAGTTGTTCTGATAGAAGGCAGGGAGGGTGGTGGAAGATGTATTAGTACCTGTAGAAGGAGTAGTATACAGGGGGCCCTAATGCCCAACTGTGTGTAGAATTGGAACAGGTCAGAGACCCTCATCCAGAGGAACCTTGCCATAAATAAGCTTCTCCTCTTGTCAGAAATAGTTTTACAAGAGTATCAGCAGGTGGGATGTCTGCAGAAGTCATTGTGGTTTGAAGCTGTCTCTTTCTTGTAAATGCCAGGTTTATACACAAAAGGGGTGATAGAGTTGAGTCTGCAAACTTGTTGTACAAAAATATATCATCTCTGTTTTTTTTGGTAAAAAATTTGTGAAACCTGTGTCTGATCTAGGGGATAGAACAGAGAGCACTTGTTATGTGAACCTCCAAGCTCCTGCCACCCCCCTGACACAACTGGGTATAAAGTTCAAAGAATTTCCAAAATCTCAGTCCAGAGAATGTTTCAGGCATGAGCCACACTCTGGACCTTCCATCTTCAGCCAATAAACCTGCTTCCTGAAAATTCTTCGGGTGTCCAGCCTCTTCTGTCCTACTTCAGAATGCATGTGGAATCCTGAAAAGAGACAACATTAGGAATGTAGGAACTTACATATATATGCTAGCAAGGTAGACCTGGATCCTACAGGGGAGAACCAACACTTGAGGACTGAATATAAGAAAGTGATATAATAAAATTTGCATTTTTGAAAATTTGCTATCTTTAGGCTGAGGTTCTGGGCTGTTGAATTATTTGATGCCAGAATTAAGCTCCTTCTCTTTTCCTCGAATGTGTTATAAGCTCTCCAATTAACTTTAAGAAGAAGGTGAATTAAAATTAATTGTATTATCAGGATCCTTTGAGAATCCCACAATTCCCCTTGGGCATACTTCCAGTGTCTCATGGTCTTAGAAGATCATGGCAGGAAATCTCTGTTTAAACTAATGTGACCAGAATTTAAAGCTAATTAATGGCCTGCTATTTCACTTGGGTAGACAATCAATTATAATCATATTTTGTTTTTAATTGTATGTGCCCAAACCAAACTTTTGGGCTTTTAATAAGCCTTACATCCCCAAAGAGTATAACAATTCCCTGGGATTCTATCACGTATTTGGCATCTGAATACAACTTAAAAAATAATAATAACACCAATAATAATTTCCTTACTTAGGCCCTGTGCTGATAACATACTTCCTCGGGGACTTTCCGCAATTGTTTATAGAATTATGACAAAGTCTGTGTTAAATGTCATATAGCTTTTATGAGCCAGAGAAACAGTATGTAATTAAATGTACTACACTCGTTGTAATTAAATGTAGGAAAAAAACTATATACTAGATTGTAGAGCCCATCCCTAGAAATTAGAACATGAAAATTCCCCACCCAAGGTATGATTTGAAAGATGTGGTAGAAGTTCTATGGCAATGACCTTATTTGGCTACCGATCCAGTGAATTCTGAAGGATCCTATATCCATCATAAGCTCATATTAAAACAGTGAGGGGAGTAGGGAGGTTCAATAATAGCTGTGGGTAGTAGGTGCAGGCCTTCCCCATCAGATGTTTATTTCTTGTGGTCCTCAGCCTTGCATAACAGAGAGCTGAAGGGCAGACATGGGTCATGTCAGATGAAGAGTCTGAACCATCAGCAGCATATGTGAAGAGCCAGGCTTTCTTGCTGAGGATAGAGAGAAAAAAACGACAATAATAAAGAAAACAGTGAAACCTCTTTTGAGGGAAATGTGGCTACATGGAGCAAAATTTAAAGTTCTCACATTTTTCTACTCAACACTTTCACTTTCAGATATTCTTGTATATTTTTCAAACTTCGATGTACACTAATAATCAATCTTTCAACAATGTTTGTTATAATTGGAACCTAGAAGCAAATAATAGTCCATTAATAAGTGACTGATTAAATAAATCATGGTGTGTATTCCCAGAGAGTGAAAAATGACATATCTCTTAAGAAGAATTGAGATTAAATATACACACCCTGATGAGGAACAATGTTTAAGAGATAGTACCAAGTGAACTAAGTAAAGTACTTTTAGTAGAGCAAGATCGGTGTGTTGACATTTGTGTAAAAATGTGTTTATACATATATTTGTAAGTGCACATATTTTTCTCTTTAAACTAGTAATAGTGGTTCTCTTGAGGAGAATTGAGTTTCTTGGGATGGAAATAGTTTTTTTATTATTTATCATAAAATGTCATTTTTAATTTATTGTATAGTATACTTATTAATTTATTGTAATATAGTATTTATAATGCTATTACAAATAAATAATTATTATAGGTTGCTATTATTATTTTTCTCTATGTGGATGGATTACTTAAGTAAAAAAAGGCTTTGGGGGACAGAATCAATGTACTACTGTGTTTCTGACTTTAACACATCACCAATAATAGGTGACAGGTGAGATAGTTATGGCTGATTTGAACACATTAGGACAAAAAGAGATCTGGCTTCATATTTCTTTTGTTTTCCCTATAACAATAAAAGACATTTTAATCCCCTGTTCAAATTGAATCTCTTCACAGGGGCCTGTCCTTGGCCTTCCTTATTGATTGCTTAATCCTTTTGTCATAGAAAATGAAAACCAAAAACCTAATAGCTTTTTCTTCAATGAGCAACTCCTTCAATTCCTAGTCTCTCTCTCTTCTTTTCTTTGGAGCCATCCCTGTGGTCTACACTGTTCTGCTTCCCAGTGTCATTCACTCTTCAACTTGCAACATTCTGCCCTCCTTCATAACTTTGTTGAATTTTTGCCAGGGTCAAAATTAATTTTTTTGTGATTAAATAAATTTTAAACTGTGATTTCTTATTTTGTTGGACTTTTTAGTGGTATTTGACCAGGCTGACCACTTTCTCAAAGAAAATACAAAGAAAACTCCATTTTCTTTGCTTTTATATTAGTGCATTCATCTGTTCTCCTCTGTCTTTTCCTTTCCTCACTTTGCTTTTTTATGATCCTGTACTTATCCCCTATATATTTCTTTATGTTTTTTATAGCATTGCTGATGACCTGACATTAGATTTTTTTCTCTTTTCTTGGATGTGTTCCTTAGGCAGTCTGGCCCTAAGTTCAAATACCCTTTCTATTCTAAAACTTCTAATATTTAATAAATTCATTACCCTCTTCTGAGCTTGAACCTCATTTCCAACTTTGTCTAGATGCCTCTGCTTAAAAGTGAAGCATCATATCTACCACGGAACCCATCATATTACCTCAAATTTTCTGTGGTTTCCCAGCTCACTAAATAAATTACATTTGGGGAGAAACTTGTATTCTATGATATTAACAGTGGATGGAAAAGTGTATTGTGAAGAGGATGGCTCAACAAACATTTGACTGAATGATTGAATGAAGGAATGATGGAATATGTGAAAAATATCATCAAATACCTAGGACAGGACAGTTTGAAGCATCTACAATAAGATATTGAGAGACTGTAAATGATCTCAAGGTCATAAAATTATGTTACATCTTTAGTTATGACTATTAGTTAAAAAATAAAAGGATTTAATCAAGTATTTAATTCCCTGTGCTAAATTTCTTTCTGCTAAAAATATCATTTAAGTTTCCTTTACCAAACTCTGAATGGTACAGCAATGTATTTGTGAAACACAATAATTCAAGGATGGAAACATTAGTAAAAAAAATAAAAAGGAAGAAATAAAATTTGGCAAAATAGCTAGCAAATCTTTCTGGGAGCAAGTTAAAACTTTGTCAAAACTTTAACAATGGTCTTGAGAACATACATGACCCTTTTCCAGGAAGAAGTGTTCTGGAGCAGGTTGTATATAGTACTTATATTTTTCAGTTGCATTTTTTTTGCTATAGAAAATTTGTTCATTTAAAAAAATTAATTAGATACAAAATGAGAACCCATGGTCCTTACAGCTTTTTAAGTTAAAAGGACCTTTGCTTAAAAAAGCTTAAAGTATTATAATAAACTTACACTTGTATTTTTTTTCACATTATTTTAAGAAATATTGAATTGCATAAAGAAAAGGGGCTTTAAAGAAAGGTTGAAGTAGTTGTTAGTCTTTTATTCTATTAGTTTAGTCTGTTCATCAGTATTTTGCAACATGAACCAGTATCTCCCTGACACCTTGAAGTTGGGTGTAGTTAAAATATTACACCTAATTTCCCAGAGATGTGTGGGTGACTATAATATGTAATTTCCACATGGGAGTTTTAAAAGCCAGCATGTGGTCTGCTGAAGGACAGTGAGCTTCTATTTGCAAGGAAAGAAAATGACAGGCAGAAAGAGCAGATTGTGCGAAGCCATGGTGGTTAGGAACTCATTCTACAGACCCCAAAATAGGTGAAATAGAGCAATTAGATAATATTTTAAGAATTTGGTTCTGTGTGAAGAGAGAGCTTACAGATATGGGAGAAAATCTTTGCCACCTGTACCTCAGATAGAGAATGAATCTCCAGGATATACAACAACTCACAAAGCTTACACCGCCGGCCCCCCCCCCCCCGCCCCAATAACCCAATCGATAAATGGGGAAGGAACTGAACAGGTAATTCAAAGAAAAAGAAATATGATCAGTCAACAAGTATATGAAAAAATGTTCATCATCTCTAGCAATTATAAAAATGCAAATCAAAACTAAGATTTCATCTTACTCCAGTCAGAATGGCAATTATCAAGAATACAAGCAATATTAAGTATTGGCGAGGATGTGGGGGAAAAAGGTACATTCATACATTGCTGGTGGGACTGCAAATTGGTGCAACCACTCTGGAAAGCAGTATGGAGATTCCCCAGAAAACTTGAAATGGAACCACCATTTGACCCAGTTATCACACTCCTTGGATTATACTTGAAGGACTTAAAATCAGCATATTATAGTGATGCAGCCACATCAATGTTTATAGCAGCTCGATTCACAATAGCTAAATTATGGACCAATCTGGGTGCCCTTCAACAGATTAATGGATAAATATATTCACAATAGAATATTATTCAGACATAAAGAAGAATAAAATTATGGCATTTGCCAGCAAATATATGGAACTGGAGACTATCTTACTAAGTGAAATAAGCCAATTCTCAAAATACCAAAAGCCAAAAGTTCTCTCTGATATGCAAGTGCTAACAAAAAATAAGGATGGGGGAGGAGAAGAATAGAAATTCATTGTATTAGACAAAGGACAATAAAGGGAAAAGAAGAGTGATGGGAATAGTAAAGACAGTAGGATGAATCAGATATTACTTTCTATGTTCATATACAAATACACGACCAGTGTAACTTCACACCATGTACAACCACAAGAATGGGAAGTTATACTCCATGTATATATAATGTGTCAAAATACACTCTACTGTCATGTGTAACTAAAAAGAACAAATACAAAATTAAAAAAGAGTTTGTTTCTGTTAATAGATCTAATTTAATTCTATAACATCTAATAAAGTGATATATATATAAAAGAAAATTTAAGCACTCTACATTTTAATTAAACTTTATTTATAACTTTTTGTTTTCTGTGATTGACTTTAATAAAAATTTAACTCTACTTACCATTTCAGGCTTTATGAGCTTTTGAAATTAGCCTGGGTCCAACTTCCTGCAGCTGGGCTTACAGTTCCTTTCTTACTGCTGTTAATTGAATGGGGTTGAGGTGGACAGTTCTTTATAAATTTTTTTTCTGTAGCTATGCCCATTTGATTCAATGTCCTCTAAGGAGCTCATCTCTAACCCTTTGCATTACCCCACCACCATTTCACACTATTTCCCACTGTATAAGGTTTTTTTTTTATGTCTGCTTTTCAGATTTTAGTTTAAACTAAAGGAAGAATGATGAAGCTTTCTTAAATACAGAAAGCTATAATATTATAGTTTTTAAAACAAATTATATCTGAATATGACCTAATGGTGATTTATTGGTAAATTTATTTACTGACATTCACTCTCTATTTCCTCCAGGTAAGTGCTCAGTCTCTATAAAAATTATTTCCTTAATTATTCCTATAATTTTTTTAAAGACCTCTTTTAAAAAAATATTTATTTTATGTTTTATTAGTTGTTGATGAATACTTATTTTATTTGTTTATTTATATGTGGTGCTGAGAATGAAACCTAATGCCTCATACATGCTAGGCAAGTGCTCTACCACTGAGCCACAACCTCTTCCAATAATTTTACAATAAGATCTTTGAAGGCAATAAAACACCAAATTACATGTCAATACAGCCATTTACAGATTGTTTTCTTTAAATCAAAACGTTCAAATTAGATGTAAACAGTCACATTGTTTTTCTGCAACTAACTTTTTTTCCCCCCAAAATTAAATCAAATATGAAAGAAGTTTATTTATTGTTCACTTAAAATACAAATGAGTGTTCCTGATGGCAGGTTCTTCAACTGGTGATTCTTGAGCTTGGACCCTTTATATTTGGCCCTATTTTGGCTTCATTGTCTTTGATAAGTGAATTCTAGCACTACTGTGGCTCAGTTGTATCAGAAATTATTGAGGCTGTTGTATGGGTAAGGATTGTGGTGCAGAACATAAATTCTAATTACAATCAGTGATCTAGAACTCAGGCACAGGACATATGATTCTTGACCAAGATTCTAAAAACAAGCATTGGAGAAAGATAGCCATTTTTTTAAAATGGTTCTGGGGAAGCTGGTTTTCCACATGCAAAAGAATGAAACCAGACCCTTATCTTTCACCCTACATAAAAATCAATTCAACATTAATCAAAGACCTAGGAATTATACCAGAAAACTATGCAACTTCTAGAAGAAAATGTAAAATCAACACTCCAGTATATAGGTGCAGGTAATGACTTTCTCAATAGAACCCCTGAGGCTCAGGAAAAAATGTCAAGAGTTAATAAATGGGATAGCATCAAATTAAAAAAAAACTTTGAACAGCAAAGAAAACAAGATTGTAAGAAAGAACGTACAGAATGGAACAAAATCTTTCGTTTCTATTCTTCTGACACAATTAATATCTAGGATATACAAAGAACTAAAACAAGAAACAACAACAACAACAAAAGAAAAATCCCAATTAATAAACGAGCAAATGAATTGAATAAATATTTCTCAAAAGAAGAAATAAAAATTACCAACAAACATATGAAAAAACATTCAACATCATTAGCAATTAGGGAAATTCAAATTAAAACTACACTGAGATTTCATCTCACTCTAGTCAGAAAGGCACCCGTCAAAGATATAAACAGTAATAAATGTTGGAGAGGATGTGGAGAAAAAACACTTTTAACACTGTTGGTGGAACTGTAAATTAGTATAACCACTATGAAAATGAGTGTGGAGGTTCCTCAAAAGACTAGGAAAGGAAGCACCACGTGACCCAGCTATACTACTCTCCAGTATTTATCCTAAGGGATTAAAGTCATCATATTAGAGTGATACATGCATATCCATGTTTACAGCAACACAACGCCCAACAGCTGAACTATGGAACCAGCCTTGGAGTCATAATAAAATTTTATTCAGTTCATAAAGAAAAATGAAATTTATGTCATTTGTGAGAAAGTAAATGGAATTTGAGAATATTATATTAAGTAAAATAAGCCAAACTCAGAAGGTCAAGGGTTCTATGTTTTTCCTCATATGTGAAAGCTAAAGAGGAAAAAGGAAAACAAAGTTGGGGAGAATCTCATGAAAATCGATCGAGGAAAGATTAGTAGAATACAGGAAAGGGATTAAGGGGAGGAGGGGAGGAAAAAGGAAAATATTGAGAAATTATATTGACCAAATTATATTATTAGATTGGGTGCATGTATGAATATGTAACAACAAATCCCACCATTATGTACAATTGTAATGTACCAATAAAAAATGTGGGAAAAAAAGAACTCAGGTAAATGATCATCTAACTCCATAGGGTGCATAGAAAGCTGATGTAGATTTGAAGAAAATATTGATTTTTGTCTGTCCCACAACTGATGTCTTAACTTCTTGTTTGACTAATATCTATTTTTTTCTATATATGATGATTAAGAGTTTATAAGGAATGGAGATTGGTAGCTCTGGATATGCGGGAATCAGAATCATTCTGGATTTAGTGGACGAGCACTTTAAACTGACATTTGGGCAACATGAATGGAAAACTCTAGGTTTAGGTTTTTAAGATTAATATTTGAATATAAAGGTGTACATCTTATGTCAGAAATATTTTGTTATATAGGAGGTAACTTTTTAATTTTATTTTTGTGGTACTATGGATCAAATCCAGGGCTTCATTGTAAAAAGGTAATTTATTAAGATTAGAAGAGGAAACTCTGGAAGGAACACAACTGTTCTGACAGCCTGGAATGTGTGTGAGTGTGCTAACACATATTCATGTATGCATATCCATGTAGCTTTTATCTCAAGTGCAATAATTACAGAAAAGAAACACAGGTATGTATCATACACATTAATTGTTCCTATAGCTCTCAGGATTGAGGTCTCCCGAAATAGGGCCTCGGAGTCTAGGGATAAGTTACGGGGAATAGAGAGATTTGTGGCATGTTTTCGTCTATGAGTGAACCTTTTGAAGAAAATTTTCTGAGGGACTGATCCTTCACATTGCTGGGCTGCATTTAGGCTCTGTGGGGATGGGAGTGGTAACAGACCATGAGCAGCAATGTCTTTATCATGTCTCACTGTCCATTTTGCTTTATACGTTGAATGAAAAAGGAGCATAAATTTCCCTGATTATTCTTTACAAACAGCTTTCCTATTATATAAACCTTATTAAGACAGAGAATTAAGAAATTTTTTTGGATAAATTGTTGTTTGCTTTTTCAGGTCATCTTCCAAAGGATTATAGTCCTACCAGAGGAAAATGAGTAAAGACTATGGCAATAATTTAGATGACTAACCCTCTGGTTTACACTTCTCTTTCACACAGATCATAGCATAGTCTACCTCCAACTACTGTGTGGTGTGCAGGGGAGGAAAACTTTGTAAATAGTAGTTTATTTCAAGAAATATTAACATTTATATTCAAAACAGTGAGCTGTGCATCATCTGTTGGAATCTGAGAGGTACCCAAATGCCAGAGCAAGATGGGAGTATGTTGTCCACAGAGTGGGGCTATTGTGCAGGGAGTGACTTCCTCCTTCCTGTGGGGAATCCATTTCCTCCTTCCTGTGGGGAATCCCAGGTAGAGTGAAATCTGTGACTCATGGAAAGCCCCTTGGGGGGTATGTAATAACCACTGTTGATTTAAAAGAAGGGAGATTAGGTTTCTATCTTTGCATTTCTTCTGAGTCCAGTCCTGGTTTGTTTCTATACATTTCACCCTGTGCCAAGCTCTTTACACTTTTTTCCTGGGACTACTGTAATAGCTTTCAAATATTTTTCCTGCTAATTTCATTAACCTGTACAAAGTGGTCCTGAAAACTGCTGTTTCCTAAAGCTTTGGTAATTTTACTCTTTCAGTAGTTTACCTCTAGTTTTTTTTTTTTCTTAATCAGCAAAATAAGCTTGAACTAGTCAGAACTGGCAGTGTGTCCTATGGCCCTACCTCTGTTACCTCTATTCAACAATTCTTTTGAAGGTACTCTAACTTTTATATTTTGGATCTCTCTCTCTCTCTCTCTCTCTCTCTCTCTCTGTGTGTGTGTGTGTGTGTGTGTGTGTGTGTGTGTCTCCAGCCAAATCTTTCCCCATGTTATTATGATGTAGTAATGTTTTTCCTTCATCATTGGCTTTGGAAATTCTATCTTTGCCAAGCTCTATTTTTTTCTTCACAAAACTTTTGTTATTATTTTCAGCTGATTATAATATTGGTGTCTCAGATAACAATAAAATTGTTTTTGTTACATTCCTTTGTTATTTGTCCATGACCAGCATCAGAATAAAGGTGGAGGGATGTTAGCATCTAACCCATAATCTGTATAAGCTTTCCATGAAGTTGCCACAAATGAACAGACACTCTAAGTAAAAACAGTGTATATGCTATGCAAATAAATTTCCAAGATAAATCTCCTCAAATCTCTTCCAATCGAATTCAAATAACCAATCTCTCTGTATTTAGAAATTCTAGTCACCAAAATACTGTTCGAAGTTGCTGTGAACAGAAGGTATTTGACCTGAGCTCAATAAGATCAGATTTTGCTTGTTTTATTCATAATTCTTTCCTTATTTTCTAGAACAGTGCCTGACAATAACAATGTGTAAATACATATTTATTGAGTAACTAAGAAGGAAGGAAGACAAGAGGAAAGAACAATTCATCTTTCTAAAGAGAAGATGGTAATACCATAAAATCAAGTTGAAAAAAATAAAAATGTATCTCTTTTCCAAGAAGAAGAAAACTATGTAAATATTTCTGTGGATCCTTTCTCTGCCACCTCAACAGGTCAGACAATGAGGGCCTTAGAAACTAATAACTCTGGGTCTGTGGGTGAGTTTATCCTCCTGGGCTTCCTCTGCCGCTGGGAGATCCAGATCTTCCTCTTTATTATCTTTTCCCTCATCTACCTGCTGACTCTCACAGGGAACACATCCATCATCTGTGCTGTATGGTCCAGCCGGAAGCTCCACATACCCATGTACATCCTCCTGGCCAACTTCTCCTTCCTGGAGATCTGCTATGTCAGCTCTGATGTGCCCCAAATGTTGGCCGACCTTATCTCCCAGACCAAGAGCATATCCTATGCTGGCTGCCTGCTCCCGTTCTACTTCTTCTTCTCCATGTGCGCTGCTGAGGGCTTATTTCTGTCAGTGATGTCTTTTGATCAATTTCTTGCTGTTTGTAGACCTTTACACTATCCCACCATAATGAGCAATCACCTGTGTGTTTGGCTAGTCATCTTCTGCTGGCTGGGTGGCTTTCTCTGGTTACTAACCCCTGTGATCCTAATATCTCAGGTGCCCTTCTGTGGTCCAAACACTATTGACCACTTTCTCTGTGATCTGGCACCTTTGCTGGCATTGTCCTGTGCTCCTGTATCTGGAATTACCTTGACTTTGTGGTGTCATTAGCTCTCTCATCATCTTCCTTACCTTCCTATACATCCTTGGCACTTACTTCTGTATCCTAAGCACGGTGCTACATATGCCCTCAGATTTGGGAAGGCACAAGGCTTTCTCAACCTGTGCCTCCCACCTTTCTGTAGTGTCTCTGTTTTATGGTTCAGTCATGGTGATGTATGTTAGCCCCGGTTCTGAGTGCTATCATGGGATGCAGAAATTTGTGACTTTGTTCTATGCTTTGGCAACCCCATTCTTTAATCCCATTATCTACAATTTTCGGAACAAAGATATAAAGGAGGCACTAAAAAAATTTCTCTGTGTGTTATGATAGGGAATCTCTATGGGACTCAATAGTCAAATTTAATATAATTTTACTGCTTAGGAGGATGGAAGATCATGAGGCAAATGAGATCATGCTTTCCCCTCTTCCTCTTATTTTATTTTTATATGTTGGGAAGACAATTTTAAAGGATTCATTAGACCTATGATACAAATCTTAGGAAATTATTGCTATTATGTTCCTAATATGTCTGTGCCTTATAGAGACTTCTTTATTTTTGCAACTCAACTTAATATGACTTTGATATATACTACTCTATGACTGACATTCTTTTTACCCTTTGGGTTTTTATTTCATTCTGTTGGTGTGTTCCAGCATCCTTAAATTCTGCCTTCATTGAGGGAAGTTGTGACTGAAGCAGGAAGATCACAAGTTCAAGGGCAGTCTCAACAATTTAGCAAGACCCTGTCTTAAAAGAAATAAAAAGGGCTGGGTTAGTTCAGTAGTAAAGTACCCCTGGGGTCAATTTTTAGTACCCCTAGTCCCACAAAAAATGATGTTGAAAGTATTGCAAATGCACAGATACTTTACCAATAATGACCAGATGAGAAGATTAGACTAGATTAGATGGTCAGATTAGAAAACCTCACAAAGACCAAATCTTCAACATCAGGGACATTAAAACACTACCTTTGTGTTCTTCATGATTCCAAGTATAGATTTAGGCACAATCAGGGACCTCAATAGTGTTATACTGATTTGTGACAAACCCTGTTCCCTTTTGGCTACTGATAGTACATTAGTATATGCAGGCATATGAGTGTTAGTAGGTGCGAGCCAAACAGCTATAGAATTTATGAGGTCACTGCCAATCCAGGCCTCAGGTGCACTTATTTTTCATGTGGTTCTCTATAGAACTCTGCATTGTAGGAGTTTGGGATTGGGTCTCTGATAATCTTGGTGATTGTGGCATGCTTGGTGGCTAGGAAGTTTCTGTGCAAAGATACAGAATGCCTGGCTGCTGGGAAGTTTCTGTGGGAACGCGCAGAATGCCTGGCTATTGGGAAACTCCCATGTCAAAGACATGGGATGCCTGGCCACTGTACCAATGCTCTTCAGGAGGGTTTGACCTTGATCTTAGGCACACGTATCCTGGGAATAGAAGAATTCCTTTTATAGATAACTACAATGTTTCATCAAGCTCCTGTGTTCCTGGAGCTGCCCGCCTAACAGACAATGGACTCTCTGCACAAAGCTGCACAAAGCTCCTAACGTTGCATATTGTAACTGTGAAACGTAACTGCAGCATAAGTATCCTTACTGATATTCTAAACAATAATGTGGTTATGGTACTAATGACTTAATGTAACCTATTGGTATAAATAAACGTGGCCACTTGGACAAAAAGCCACTCTGCCACCTTCCCTGCCCCTGTACCTTGTCTCTGTCTCAGTTTATTTATTTTTTAAATACACGACAACAGTGGAATACATTACAATCCTATAATTACACTGCATAAGTGTCCCCTAAACTTAATTTCTACTATCTACCCTCTTATTTTCTAGAGTAGTAACTTAATTTATAGTATAACACTTCATGAGGAAACCTTGAGTTAAATCCTGGTTCAGGGATAGGTCTAGCAGTAATATTACTTCCAAATTGTAGTCAAACTGTTGCAGCCTTCTGTTGGATATTTTTACACAAGGATCCAGTGTAAATAAATACAAATGTTTAATCTTAAATTTGTTAGTTTTGTTTTTAAAATATTAGCTCTTACCATCCCTATTCTTCAATGGTTCTACTTACTTGTAACTGGAACTTGAGATCTTAATGTTAAAATTCTACACCTTCTTGAATGCACAACTAAACTCTAGCATCTTCCCTAAAATCGTTGGTTATCTAAACTCATCATTTTTGTCCAGATTCAGCGTGCCATACCTATGGTGGCATAGTAACTTAATAAATAGTCTCTCTGGTTCTGATCTATTTCATATTCCAGAATTATCTTCTTAAACCTCCTTTCCATCACTCCTCACCCTTATTTCCACTCTAATTGTACACAGGACAAATCCCAAATTCTTCAGTTTGTATGTAGTTCAAAGTTCCTCTCAACCTGTCCTCAAATTTTATTCATTTTTTGCTAAATATATTTTCTACCACTGCTATTTGAAGTATTATCACCAATTGTAGAATAATCATAGCTTTATAGCCTGAACTTAAAATTGTTCAGTTCATACCTTGCCCATTGTTAAACACCGCTCATGGAACTTCTCTTGCCATCAGACTGTTATTTTTGAAATTCACAAAGTTTTTGTGTTATGCCAAATGTTTATTTCGAGTTGGTCTGAGTTTTGGATAGCTGTTGCAACACTGTTTGTGTTATTTTGACTCCCCTACGAGTTAGGTTTCTTTAGGGCAGAAAAAATGAGTTATATTATATTGTTATGGCTCCAGAATGGCTTCTACAATTTTAAGAACTCAATTAACAATTTTGTTAACAAATTAATTCAAGGAAACTTTGTTGAGTTTCTGCTATTATTAGGCATTATATTGGGCACTGGGGATATAAGCCGTGACATCTAGTTCTAATAAAGTCCACATTTTAGTGTGGGGAGATAGAAATCAAGAAACAGAGCAAATGTATTTCCAATGGAGATAGATTATTTGAAGAAAAAGAAGTTGAAAGAAATAGATAACAATGGTGGCAGGGGATGATGGTTTTTTGAATAGGATGGTCTGGGAAGGCTAAACTTAAGGTGAATTTTGAGAAAATCCAAGGAAGAAAATGAGGGAGTTTGATCTGTGAGCAAGAAAACAAGACAGTATTCAGCTGAGTGTAGAAACACTAAACAAATATGATTAGAGTACTAGTTCAAGGGGATGCTACCAAGAAAGGTAAGAAGATTTGGGTTCAGAAGTGTGCCTGGAGATACACTATTGAAAGACATGGCTGACTCAAAACAGATTTGAATATCCATGGCCTGTTCAGGTTAAAGATGTTTCAAATTCCAGGATTTTTTTTTACTTGGTTGCTAAAAGCACTATTAATGAGATATTTACATCCTTTGATATACTGTGTTCACAATCAACATGCAATTTTTATACTTAAGAGTTGAATTAGTTAGGATTAGTCACATCCTTCAATGCACTTTTATAAAAATGTTCCAAATGGTTCTGCATTCACTAATTCATATCCTTTCTATTCTAGCATGAACCTATTAGCTCTTATAGCTGGTGTTTACTTCTGTTTGTTGAGCAACAGCTAGTTTGACACAGAGAAAAGAGACACTAGTTGGCTTCAACCTTTTATTGCGAGATCCTTGCTCTCTAACAGAAATGTGTCTCAGCTCATGTCCATAAGGTTATAATGGGCTCACTGGGAGAGGATTTGGAATGGACATACATTGATTAGAAGGGATACTATGATGCTTAAATCATAATGAGAGAACCTAAATTTTCTGTACTTGAGATTTAACTGAATAGTGTGTAGTAAGGGTCCCCACATGCTTTTGATGACCATAGTAAAACGGATATGCTTAAACTAATGACAGCCAGCAGGAGTGCATGTTAACAGTGCAAAGAAATGTGATAAGGAAGAGCAAGAGTGGAAGGCACGTGAGTTTCATGGGTATTGTATTTGAATGAGAAATCCCCCTTTCACATTTGCTTGGAGTCAGTGTAAATTGACCTCAAACTTAAGGGAAGAATATCGAGCCTTTGAGAAGAAGACTTTGGTGTTTTCTGGGTGGTTCTTGGATGAACGTTTGTTAATCAAAATTTGATGGAGAAGAAAAAGATATACACAGAGAAAGAGATAAGAAGTGATTTTCTTTCAATTTCTTGGGTGTATTATAGCTTGTATATTGCCCATCCTTCCTCCTTCTCCCATTCAGGAGCTGACGTCTTATTCTTTGAGAATCCCTTTCTTCCTGCCTCACTCTTCTCAGTTCAATATGCTGAGGATCATTTTCTCCCTGCCTTGGGTCATTATACCTGCAGGTATAATCCACAATATACCTGTCTGGAAATATCAACCTGTACCCTGCAAATATGCACAATTAAATGTGTCAATTAAATATGAAAAATATATTTTTATTTTATTTTATTTTATTTATTTCTCCTTTATTTCTCTGGTGGATTTTGGAGAAGGCAAATGATGCCTGCTGGTATTGTCCTGTTGCATCCAGACATTGAGTACAGGAATTCCCCAGGTCTCCCAAGCATTCCGAACCTCCTCTCACAAACTTGCCCCAGGTGTACTTTTAAAATTATTTAAAATTAATTTTAAAAATTATCCTTCCTCCAGCCCAATGGATATAAACACTCTCTCCAGGATTCTTATCATACTTAGATGATAGTTTTTAGTCTCAACCATATGCTGATTAATGTTAACAGATTTAACATGCATTATCTAATATGATACTCATAACATTTTTTTGAAGACAGCTCTACCATTTTAAAATAGTTAAACAGAAGCTTAAGAAAGCCAAGTGTTTAGATTTGGTTGTGATTCAACTTGGTTTTCTTTTGTTCTATGAATTGGTGTCTAAAGGGAAAAATTATGTCTAATCTGCCAATGGCTTCGGCTTGTCATGACTTTGTGGTTGTTACTATGACTTTTGGCCACTTTAGAAACCTATAAACATTATTCTGAGTTATTTAAATATTCCATACTTCAAACACTATATTTGAAAATTCATTCAGAAGTTGGGCTCTATAGCTTCAATTCCAATTTGTTTAGGTACAGCCAATTTTACTGAAACAATGGATACTGATTGTAAACAAAGATAATTCAAATTGATCATTGCCAGAAGGGACTTTCAAGGTAATAAGCTGCTTTAGCAAATAATTCCTGAAACTATTTTAGCAAAAGAGTTTCTGAAAAATACCCATGTAAGGGCAAAACTCAAGATCCCTCTCTTTCCTTGCTTCTTAAATAAATCCATAGGAGAAGCTCGTATTGACATTAGGGTAGATTTGAACTCTTGCATGGTTCATAGAATATGGGAGTTGGATCCCTTTCAGATGTCTCCTTTGGTTAGATTCTACAACTTGATTCAGGCTCCTCTCTATTAAAGACTTGACCATTTTAGCAGAGCTGGCAGAAACCAGCTAGCATGTCTCTCGCCCAAGCTGACAAAGGCAGCAAAGCAACCCACACAGTCTCCTAGTGTCCACCAGTTGCTGCAGAGGGCGGGTGACTTGGCACTAATACATTTCTGAGTAGCACTAGCCAGGTTCTTTTACTGCTGTCCTTATGTTCTGTGACTTCTCCAAGTGCTGACTCTCAGAAATACTATTGGTGTATATGAAAGTTTTGGACTCATGGATGTTTTCATATTTTACTTGGAGACTCCTTTTTAATATCTTCCTTCAAATGACCTGTTTATGAAAAACTAATGTTGATTCTTCATCACTTTGATGGCTATCCATCTAACTTTTTGAATACAATCTATATTTGGGCATGCATTTTTTTATTAATATTTATGTTGAGATTCTGTTACTATGTGACTTTCCCAGTCAGTTCTTACCCTTTTAATTTCAGCAGTAACTTAGAAACCAGTTACCTCTGCTGTGTTACCTGTTCCAAGAAGACAGCTATTGTTAAAAACAAAAGAAATTTTTAGGTGTTTGAGGTTCAGATAAATTCTTCAAATATAAACGTGAATCCCATTTTTCTTTCAAATCTTCATAATTCTTACATTTTCTCCTTTTCCATTGTCTGCTTTCCTTTTCCTTTCTTCTCCTTCTGGAATCAACTGCCAATGTAACTAACTGAGGCTCCCTTGCATCTCCAGTTTGCTTGTTGGAGCTCAAAGAATCAAGCTCTGGGTGGTCTCATTCTAAAAGGCTAAGCCCAGGACACAGATAGGCTGTACTAGAGCTGTTGCTGATGGCTTCCCCTTCCTTGTAGCCTCCTTCAAATTCATCAAGAGAAAAAGCCTAATGAGTCTGATACTGGTCTATTCAGGGGTTACCACCACCTGACTGGTCACCTACGGGGGCTCTTCATAGTCCTTCAGGAGTGATGATCAATATACCTGTAGGTGAAAATAAAAGCTCCTCCAAAGCATTTCCTACAATAATCATTTTTCTCTACTATCATTTATCAATTGTGTGACATTATAAAACTGTGGAAGCTCACTAAAACTGTTAGGTTAGTTTTCTAATCTATTTATATGATATTGAGAAAAGTATGCCCCTGAGGTTGTGGGATATATTTGTAGGTGCATATAACAAAATTGAAGTGACTGTCCTCAAATTATATTCAGGGTATAATAGTTCCATGAGAGCACTGGGTGGAAAGGAAGTTGTTCTGTATACATTGGATAAAGATCTTTACCAAATACTTTGAAGAGTTACAATGCTTATGATATTATTGAACATTTCACAAATTGCTTTCTTTTGATGTAATACAACATTTGCTTTATTTATATTATTAATTCCTCCTTTCTTATTTGCTTCACCTGGAGTATGTCTAGAATCATACACTTGAAAATTTGGAGACCATGAGTAGAAGTGGTTTGTCATAATATAAGCAACTGATAAATACTCAGAAATAGTTCTTGTTATTGAAATAAATGAAGTAGGCTTCAGGGCTGCCATCAG
Organism: Marmota flaviventris; assembly: GCF_047511675.1. Classification (NCBI taxonomy): domain Eukaryota; kingdom Metazoa; phylum Chordata; class Mammalia; order Rodentia; family Sciuridae; genus Marmota; species Marmota flaviventris. Next base: position 80,208,330 of record NC_092499.1, on the reverse strand, counting down.
CATATACAGAACATAAGTGTTTATGTGGTTTGAAAAAAAAACAGTCAACTTAAAAAATACTTAAGTTTTGTTAGTGGTTGAGGGGAGTGTGTAGAGACTAGAAATCATCCACTGAGTAGAAGCTATTTTTATTTATATTCTTATAAATAGTTCATGTCTTAAAGTATATCAGACAACTTTGAAGTTAAAATTTTGTTATTTCAATATTTTAATTTGGATTTCATTATATTAAGTGGCAATAATATGAAATATGAGGTAAAAGTTTTGCTGGGACACATATAGTCTGAGATATGGAAAACCTAGTTAATTATTGTTTTCAAAGTTGATTACAGAAGAAACATACACACCTTTATAAACAGTCAAAAATACATTCAACTAAATACCACAATTTTCCATCTCATTTCCCTTTCTTTTCAGAAAGATAAACGACTATTGAATGAATGAAACTTAGGAACTCAAAGGGAAACCATAGTTAAAATGTCAGGGAAACACCACCATCGTACAACTACACTGAAAATGTTTTGGGCGAGGTTGGGAATTAGGTGTTTTTCGAATGAAAATACTATGTTTGAATGATTGTTCACATTTTATTCAATGAAATACAAAAACAAAAAACCAAAAAACAAATCTGCCTTAAGATAGCTGGGTTAATCAAATTTTTGTCACTGTGACAAAATATCTACAAAATTAAAAGAAGAAAGATTTATTTTGACTCACAATTTTAGAGGATTCAGTGCATGGTCACCGGGCCCCATAGTTTGGGCCTTTGGCAAGACAGACTGTCATGGCGGGCAGCATGTGGTGGAGCAGAAGTGCTCAGCTCATGGCAACCAGAAAGCACAGAGAGAAAGGAAGGGTCTGGGAATAAGATATATTCTTCCGGGCCATGGGCCCAGTGATTTATTTCTTCCAAGTAAGCCCTACCTAGGAAGTTTCTACCACTTCCAAATAGTCCATTCAATTATGAACCCATCAATAGATTAGTTTATTGGAACCCTCATGATCCAATCACTTCCCAGTACCCACCTCTGAATTGAACATAGCTGCATTGGGGATTACACCTTCAACACATCAGTCTTTGGGAGGATACTTTATATCCAGATAATAGCAACATCCCTTCCTTTTTGAAACCCATCAGAAAGCTTTTTCTCTCAAAGTCTAGACAACCTCAAATTCTTTCTTCTTTCTTAAAGGAAGACCAATTATAGTTGTATCTTGCTTTCTAATGCAAGTGCATTTCTGTCAGCTGTAATGCAGCTCTATAAATTGCATCTTATTTTTGGTGTGTTTGATAATATTTTAGAGAGTTAACGAAAGGATTGATGACCAGGATTAAAATAAAAAATATTATCAAACTAACAATTGTGATTACATACACTTTAAAGAAGAAAAGATATTTAAAGAAGATTATTATAATTCTTAAATATGTCTGAAAGCAAAAACGCTGAAATAGAATATGGCCTCAAACCTGTCATGACACTAACTTTAACAAGGAGAGTGATATCCTGATGAATGCCTAGCACTTTACATTTAGTGCATCGATTTGGGGTAAAAAATATCGATTAAATTCCTAATCTGTATTGTGGGTGCCATGTGACCTCCTCCTATTTAACATCTAGCTAAGGTTATTATTTTTTTTCTTTTGAAATCCTTATAGTAAAACCATGTGTTCTTTGGAGGTGGAGTGACAAGATCATACCAATATGGCTGGACATTTTCCATACAGAAATCTTTCCTCTATTTTGGTAACCAGGGAAGAACAATACATGTAGCATGAGTTTGGAAATAGGATAGGACCTATACTACATTTCTATGTGCTCACCTAATTCTGAAATACAAACTGTATCTATACTGCCTTTGAGAAACTGAGTTCTATATGAATTTTCTGAGACAATGTTATTTCTCAAACAAGGCTAATCCATCATTGTAAAGAGTATTATTTAGGATACAAGGTCTTTATTAACAGCTCCCTAACCAAAATTATTAAATTCTCTAGAAAATGTTCTCCACCCTGTCTGATTAGGTAGGTTGAGAAGGAACTCAGTTAGCTATGATGTTTGGTTTATGTTTTATGAGCAGTATTTCAGTCCCAAAGACTTTTCTGAGGGCAGCTTTCATTTCTTTGTTCCTCAGGCTATAAATTAGAGGATTACAGAGGGGTGTTATCACAGAATAAAATAAGGTAATGATTTTCTGCACTTCTACTGGGTGTCTGGATCCAGGGCTAACATACATTACCATAATAGAGCCAAAAAACAGGACCACCACAGCTAGATGAGAAGCACAAGTAGAGAAAGCCTTGCGTTTGCTCGCTGCTGAGGGCATCCTGACCACAGCTAGAATCACCAGAGCATAAGAACAAAGAATGAAGAGAAAAGTGCCAATCATGAAGAAAGCATTGAAGGCAGAGTAAATGAACTGGGTGGTGGAGTCTTCAGAACAGGACAGCATCATCAGTGGGACAGGATCACACATAAAATGGTTGATGATATTTGGACCACAATAGGGTAATTGTGAAATGAGAACAACTGGGGTAATAAAGAGGATGAACCCACATGACCATCCAAAGATGATGAGGCCAGTGCACAGCTGTCTGGTCATGCAGAGGACGACAGATGGCAAGGTACCTGTCAAAGGCCATGATGCAAAGGAAGAAGCCCTCATCACACCCAAAGGAAAAGAAGAAGTAAAATTGTGCAAAACAGCTCACAAAAGAGATGGACTTGCTTGTGGAGAGAAAGTTGGCCAACATGTTGGGGACTGTGGAGGTGACATAACATATTTCCAGGAGAGAGAAATTGCCCAGGAGGATGTACATGGGGGTGTGAAGGCGCCGGTCTCCCCTCACAGCACAGGCAATGGCTGCGTTCCCCATCAGGGTCAGAGTGTAGGTCATGGAGAAGAGCCCAAAGTAGAGGAGCTGCATTTCTGGGCTGGAGGGAAAGCCCATGAGGATGAAGTGGGTAACAGAGAGTGTGTATTCTTGGTTGGACCCGTTCATTGGTGTAGAAGTCACTGAGATCAGAGAGGTTATTGTCATTTAATGTTGAATATTGTTTTTTTCCTGGAAACACCAAATTATTTATTATTATTATTATTTTCCTTGCATAGGTGCATTATAATTATATATAATAATAGGTTCACTATACCATATTCATATTTTCCTTGCATAGGTGTATTATAATTATATATAATAATAGGTTTACTATACCGTATTCATACATGCACATAATATAATTTGATCACTCTTGTTCCCCAGTATGTCCCTTCCCCTGACTTCTTGCTTTGCTCTACTAATCTATTATTGTTATTATTATTTTAGTTAGTGTGTTATAGTTACATACATATGTAGGATTTATTAAAGTACATTCTTTTAAATATAATTGAATTAAATAATAAACAAGTTTCTGTTGAAAGCAAAAATAAGACAGTAGTCTCCACCATCTTTTCCTCAAGAGTAAGATTTTATTTTGTATGGTACAGATAATAATACAAACAAAAAACATACTGTGGCAAACTGAAACAAAGCCAGAATAAGGAGGTGCAAACTTTAAAATTTGGTAGGTTGCTTCATCTCTATTTTTGTAAGTTGCTATATGTTTACCACATAAGGCCATTATATGAGAAGTTCTTCCTAAAGCATTATATAAGAATAATTTATTAAAATTGGTCATATTAATAATGGTAGTAAGTAAAGTGTTACATTAAAACAATTCCAAAAGTCCTGACTCTAGGTAATAAAATGAATGAAGCTGGGCATATTCTTCTTTTTGCCTTTTTGTGGTATTGTAAAATGGTTAAAAGGACTTTTCAGGAATAAAATATATGATTTTTATATGATATTCATTGCATGTTTGGTGTTTAAGAAGAATTTTTTGTCTGTTAAGACTGGTGATTTCAGCTGCATGGTGTGGGGAAGAGTCCTGCACTTTTGTACCTGAGATTCTCTGGTTGAAAATTTTGATTCATGGTGCTGGGGTTGTGGCTCAGTGGTAGAGTGCTCGCCTTGCACATATGAGACTCTGGGTTTGATCCTCAGCACCACATAAAAAAAATAAATAAATAAGTGAAATAAAGGTATAGGGTCCAATTGCAACTAAAAATAAATTTAAAAACAAGAAAATTTTGATTCATTCCCACGTGAATGTGAAAATGAGATCTGCTACTGCTACTTGCTACTAGAAGATAAATTTCTGTGAGTGACTACAATATATAATGTGAACAATTTTGCTGCCAAAGAGCTAGCCTGTAATCCCAGTGATTTGGGAGTCTGAGGCAGGATGATTGCAAGTTAAGACCAACCTACCCAATTTAGTAAGAACCCTGCCTAAACAAACAAACAAACAAACAAAACTTGTGTGGACATGTAGCTCAGTGGTAAAACACAGCTGGGTTCTTTCCCTAGTGCCCAAGCAAAGTGAAGCAAAGCAAAGCAAAAACACCATTGTGAAATGGACAGAAGTTGTGTTTTTGGTTTGTTTTGTGTGTGTTTGTGTGTAGTTTCCATATTATTTTCTTAATAGCTGATTTCTGTGCTTATTCTTTTGCATCCTTTTGGTATAAAAACACTAGTACTTGTTACAGCCATTGTAGATCTTTTCTGTTGAAACAACCTTGAAACATGATTTCTTGCTTCACTCACTTGTGCCACCCCCTCACAGTCTGTTGTCACAGAGATGAAGTTTAACTCTTATGTGTCTTATTTGCTTAGGACCCTGCTCTTGGCTATCACATTTAGTATTTAAAGTGAAATGACTGTTGTTGGTACAGTCTTCCCTTTGTAACTGTGGGTTCCACAGCTGTGTTTTCAATAAACTGCAAATGGAAATGTTAGAAAAATTTGCATCTGTGCTAAGCATAGATGTTTTTCCTTTTCATTGTTCCCCAAAGGACACAGTGTAACAACCGTTTGCACATTTACATCATATTAGGTATCATAAATTATCTCTAGTTTATTTATAGTTTATGAGAGAAAGTGGGTAAATTATGTGCAAACACTACGTTTTCTTCAAGGGACTTGAATATCTGGAGATTTTTGTGTCCATGGGGCATTCTGTTTAGTTTTTCAATCACATCAAGATGGGTGGAAAATTATAGTAATACGACAGATGGTTTAATTTCCCAAATAACAAGAGTCTTTTGTTTGTTTTGATGGATATGGATTTTCCAATGATTTGGATGTGATCCATATAGTAAGATTAAAACAAAATCCTTACTTAATGTTTTATTATCCTGAATGACTGTATGATTTTTCTCAGGGAAGAATGTTGTACAGATCTGGAGGAAGTGTGAATGTCATTTTATTCTGGAGACAGCAAGGTGAATCTTGCCCATTTCCAATCAATTATTAAAAATGAAAAACACTGCCTTCAAGTTTAAATTATACACATTTAAATTATACTCCTTTAAATTATAAACCTTTCAATTATACACATATATTGTGATTATATGCATAGGCAGAGAGAAGGCAGAACTTGATGTTAATATGAGATAACTAATATTAAAACGTTTCAAAGATTTCTTTATCTGTGGGATGCTTACATATGATTAATGTTGCAATCTATTATTGAAGCAAATATTCACTTAGCTGCCCCACAAGTCTTAGTAGCTATTCAATTTCTTTGTAACTCATTTGATGAAAAATTTAAGTCATTTTGTTTTAGTCCTTTATATTCTGTCCTGTTTCCTAATTTCTCAGGATAGTACTGCAGGTACTTTACTTACTTCACTGACATTGAAACCCTACTACCATCATATATTAAATAAAAGACAATACTCGCTCTACTTGAATCTTCTTTTGTAATGTTTCTCAGGGATACTAAAGTTGTAATCCAAAGAAGGTCATATAGTGCACCAATAAAAAACCATAAAGATGCAAAACGGGTTTGTCTTCTAAAAAAGGGTAGTTTCACATAAAACCCAAACATATTAAACTACTGAAACTGATAGCACAGATAAGAATTTAGAGTGGAATCAGAGATTTCCATGTTTCCTCCGTTGAACCAGCAACAGAATTAAGATAATATTGAAAATAAATCTATCTCTAAAAGTTACACATTTTCACACAAAACCCCCCAGGCCTCTTTGTAAACAATACTCAGTAATATTTTAAAAGGATAAGGAAGCTAGAGAAATATGTTCTATAGACTCTGAAACATAAAGAAAATTAATATTTTAAGCTTCTGTGTCTGAATTTTGTTTGAACCAAATATTTACATATTCAGAGCAAGAAGAAAGCACATGTCAGTAAATTCACTGATGCACAACAGTTGACACTTGTTGTTGTATGGTATGGAAAATTTTAACTCACGTGGTGGTATGTGCTGAGAAGAAAGTTCTGCAAGAGGAATAAAATAGCACCCCAGAGGGTGGGAAGCATGTGAGGGGCTTCTGAGTATTGGAACCTGCAGTTTGTAACCTGCCATGAGTTCTGAAGAGTAAATTTGAAAAGCTGTTTTGCTCCTTTGTTCAATACTCATATTTAAGGTCAAGATAAAAGCCCATATGAAGTTAACCTTTTCTGTTTATTAACTTACATCATGGTCTTTTGAGATTTGAGAACCCTTCCCTTCTTATTATTAAAGTACTTCTTCAGCACATGGATACTTTTGTAATTTTAATTATTCACAATGAAATCCTAAGCCCAGCCATTCCCTGAGGAATACAGAGCTTGTGGAAATAGGCTCTTACCTCCTATTGTGCTTTAAATAACCTGGTATTTCAAAAGGTTCCTGGGGAATAATTAAAGAGAAATAAAATTTGTGGTAATAGCTACAATAAGAAGATCTACCATTTGATTCCCTGAATGTTTGTTGAAGGACAATATATCCTCTTCTCAACATTAAGAGTTCTCAAATTTGTTGTTCAAACACATGTCAGTTTCATGATGATTATCATTGGAAAGGTGGCATTTCAGGTGCTAAGACTAAATCTGTGTCATTGAACGTACATGTATGGAGTGCTTATCAGATATTGTGACTGTATTTGGGGAAATGAAAGAGAAAAAATATCCTGTCTACACAGAGAAGTCCAATTCAGCTCAATTGAATTCAATTCAATTCAGTTCAGTGTGTATGTGTGGTGGGGCAACAGAAAATGAAGAAAATTACTAGAATAAGTAAATTATGTATATGTATATTTCATTGGAGAAAAATGAAAGGTGGAGAGGGTTGAGGATTGCAGTAGGGATATTGGTCTTGTAATTTTAAATAGAGTTTAGCCAGACTTGAAAACATGGAGGAACAGACCCATGAGGACATGGAGAGCACATGTCAGGCAGAAGGAACAGTCGTTGCTGAAGACTAGAGAGAGGCATGCATCTGACATGGGAGAGTAAGGAGGAAGACGGTGTTGCAGCAACACTAACCAAGTACACGGCCCCTTTCTGATGCTGGCCGTCCTTTCTCCTTTTTTAGGGTATGTGTATTTCACTGTTCTTTTAACTCACATTTTTGTTTTTTACAAGTTTTCCAGATTTCAATATAATTTATTCTCTTATAGGACCTATTAAACATCAACCAACATTTGCCAAGTATTCTCTGAATTCACTTTAATTTTCTGATTATAGCCATTGACATTCTGCAGCCGTAATTCTGAGCCATAATCTATTTTTTATTTATATATAACATCAGAATGCATTACAATACTTATTACATATATAGAGTGCAATTTTTCATATCTCTGGTTGTATACACAGTGTATTCACACCAATTCATATCTTCATACATGTACTTTGGATAGTAATGATCATCACATTCTACCATCATTAATTATCCCATGCTCCCTCCCTTCCCCTTCAACCCTTCTGCCCTATCTAGAGTTCATCTAATCCTCTCATGCTCCTTCTCCCTATCCCACTATGAATCAGCCTCCTTATATCAAAGAAAACATTTGGCATTTGATTTTTGGGATTGGCTAACTTCACTTAGCATTATCTTCTCTAACTCCATTGATTTACCTGCAAATGCCATGATTTTATTCTCTTTTATTGCTGAGTAATATTTTATTGTGTATATATGCCACTTTTTTTATCCATTCATCTTTGGAAGGGCATCTAAGTTGGTTCCACAGTTTAGCTACTGTGAATTGTGCTGCTATAAACATTGATGTGGCTGTGTCCCTGTAGTATGCTGTTTTTAAGTCCTTTGGGTATAGACCGAGAGAGGGACAGCTGGGTCAAATGGTGGTTCCATTCCCAATTTTCTAAGAAATCTCCATACTGCTTTCCATATTGACTGCACCAATTTGCAGTCCCACCAGCAGTGTATGAGTGTATAATTTCCCCCACATCCTTGCCAACACTTGTTGTTTGTATGCATAATAGCTGCCATCTGACTGGAGTGAGATGAAGTCTTAGAGTGGTTTTGATTTGCATTTCTCTAATTGCTAGTAATGATGAACATTTTTTCATGTATTTGTTGATTGATTGTACATCAGTTGCTTGGCCCATTTATTGATTGGGTTATTTGCTTTTTTTGGTGTTTAGCTTTTTGAGTTCTTTATATTACTCTAGTGATTAATGCTCTATATAATGTGTGAGGGGTAAATATTTGCTCCCAAGATATAAGCTCTCTATTCACCTCACAGATTGTTTCTTTTGCAAAGAAACTTTTTAGTTTGAGTCTATCACATTTATTGATTCTTGGTTTTAATTCTTGCACTATAGGAGTCTTATTAAGGAAGTTGGGGCCTAATCCCACATGATGGAAATTAGGGCCCACTTTTTCTTCTATTAGACACAGGGTCTCTGGTTGTATTCCTAAGTCCTTGATCCATTTTGAGTTGAGTTTTGTGCATGGTGAGAGATAGGGGTTTAATTTAATTTTGTTGCATATGGATTTCCAGTTTTCCCAGCACCATTTGTTGAAGAGGCTATCTTTTCTCCAATGCATGTTCTTGGTGCCTTTGACAAATATAAGGTAATTGTAATTTTGTGGGTTAGTCTCTGTGACCTTTATTCTGTACCATTGGTCTACCAGTCTGTTTTGGTGCCAATACCATGCTGTTTTTGTTACTATTGCTCTGCATTATAGTTTAAGGTCTGGTATAGTGATGCCACCTGTTTCACTCTTCCTGCTAAGGATTGCTTTAGCTATTCTGGGTTTCTTATTTTTCCAGATGAATTTCATGATTGCTTTTTATATTTCTATGAGAAATGCTATTGTGATTTTGATTGGAATTGCATTAAATCTGTATAGTGCTTTTGGAAGTATGTTCATTTTGATAATATTAATTCTGCCTATCCAAGAGCAAGGTGGATCTTTCCATCTTCTAAGGTCTTCTATGATTTCTTTAAGTTTCTGTAATTTTCATTATATAGATCTTTTACCTCTTTTGTTAAGTTGATTCCCAAGTATTTTATTTTATGATGCTATTATAAATGGGGTAGTTTTCTTCATTTCCCTTTCTGAGGATTTGTCACTGATCTACAGAAATGCTTTTGATTAATGGGTGTTGATTTTATATCCTGCCACTTTGTTGAATTCATTTACTAGTTCTAGAAGTTTTCTGGTGGATCTTTTTGGGTCTTCTAGGTATAGAATGATATCATCAGCAAATAGTGCTAATTTAAGTTCTTCTTTTCCTATACATATCCTTTTAATTTCTTTCATCTGTCTAATTGCTATGGCCAGTGTTTCAAGGACTATGTTAAATAGAAGTGGGGAAAGAGGGCATTCCTGTTTTGTTCCAGTTTTTAGAGGGAATGCCCTCAATTTTTCTCCATTTAGAATGATGTTGGCCTGGGTCTTAGCGTAAGTGGCCTTTAAAATGCTGACATATGTTCCTGTTATTCCTAGTTTTTCTAGTGTTTTGAACATGAAGGGGTGCTGTATTTTGTCAAATGCTTTTTCTGCATCTATTGATATGATCCTATAATTCTTATCTTTGAGTCTTTTGATGTGATGAATTATATTTATTGATTTCCTTATGTTGAACCAACCTTGCATACCTGGGATGAATCCTACTTGATCGTAGTGCACTGTTTTTGATATGTTTTTATATTCGATTTGCTAGAATTCTATTGAGAATTTTTGCATCTATGTTCATTAGAGATATTGGTCTGAAGTTTTCTTTCTTTGATGTGTCTTTGCCTGTTTTTGGAATCAGGGTGATATTGGCCTCATAGAATGAGTTTGGAAGTGCTCCCTCTTTTTTTATTTCCTGAAATAAATTGAAGAGTATTTGTACTTGTTCTTCTTTAAAGAACTCAGCTGTGTATCCATCTGGTCCTAGGCTTTTCTTGGTTGGTAGAGATCTGATGGCATCTTCTATTTCGTCACTTGGAATTGATCTGTTTAAATTGTGTATATTGTCCTGATTCAATTTGGGCAAATCATATGACTCTAGAAATTTTTTGATGCCTTTGATACTTTCTATTTTATTGGGGTCCAAGTTTTCAAAATAATTTCTAATTATCTTCTGTATTTCTGTAGTGTCTGTTGTGATATTTTCTTTCATCACATATATTAATAATTTGAGTTTTCTCTCTCCATCTTTTTATTAGCATGGCTAAGAGTCTGTGAATTTATTTATTTTTTCAGAGAACCAACTTTTTGTTGTGTCAATTTTTTAAATTGTTTGTTTCAATTTCATTGATTTCAGCTCTAATTTTAATTATTTCTTGCCTTATACTGCTTTTTCTGTTAATTTGTTCTTCTTTTTCTAGGACATTGAGATGTAAAGTGAGGTCATTTATTTGTTGATTTTTTCTTCTTCTAAGGAATGAACTCCATGCAATTAACTTTCCTCTTAGAACTGCTTTCGTAGTGTCCCAGAGATTTCTATATGTTGTGTCTATGTTCTGATTTACCTGTAAGAATTTTTAATCTCCTCTTTAATGTCTTCTGCAGCCCATTGTTCATTCAGTAGCATATTGTTTAATCTCCATGGGTTGGAGTAATTTTTATTTTTTATTTTATTTTGTTATTGATTTTCAATTTCATTCCATTATGATCTGATAAAATACATGGTAGTATCTCTACTTTATTGTATTTGCTAAGAGTTGCTTTGTGGCATAGTATATGGTTTATTTTAGAGAAGGATCCATGTGCTCCTGAGAAGAACATGTTTCCGCTTGATGCAGGTTGAAATATTCTATATATGTCAATTAAGTCCAAGTTATTGATTGTATTATTGAGTTCTATAGATTCTTTATTCAACTTTTGTTTGGAAGATCTACCAGTAGTGAGAGATGTGTGATAAAGTCACCCAAGATTATTGTGTTGTAATCAGTTTGACTCTTGAACCAAATTTGTTTGATGAACATAGCTGCACCATTTTTTTGGGGGGGTGTACATATTTTGATTGTTATGTCTAGTTGGTGTATGGTACAAAGTTGGTTGATTAACTTTGGCTTGAAGTCTACTTTATTTGATATAAGGATGGAAACCCTTGCTTGCTTCTGCAGTCTGAATGAGTTGTATGATTTGTCCCAACCTTTCACCTTCAGTCTGTGTATGTTTTTACCTATCAGATCAGTCTCCTATAGGCAACATATTATTGGGTCTTTTTTTCTACTCCAATCTGCTAGTCTATGTATTTTGATTGGTGAGTTTAGGCCATTAATATTCAGGGTTACTATTGAGACATGGTTTGTATTCCCTGCCATATTTGTTTATTTTTGTTATTTAACTTGACTTGATTTTCTTCTTTGATTAGTTTTTCTTTTAGGGTACTGCCTCCCTCTGCTGATTTTCATTGTTTTTGTTTCCTCTTCATGGAATATTTTCCCAAGGATATTTTGTAGTGTTGGTTTTCTAGCTATAAATTCTTTTGTTTATCATGGGAGGTTTTTATTTCATCTTCAAATCTAAAAATTAATTTTGCTAGATATCAAATTCTTGGTTGGCACCCATTTTCTTTCAGAGCTTGATATATGTTGTCCCAGGACTTTCTAGCTTTCAGGGTCTGTGTTGAAAAATCTGCCATTATCCTAATTGGTTTCCCTCTATATGTAATCTGATTCCTTTTTCTTGTGGCTTTTAAAATTGTCTCCTTATTCTGTATGTTGGCATTTTTATTATAATGTGCATTGGTGTGGATCTGTTGTGATTTTGTACTCTCAGCATCCTGTAGGCTTTTTAAATTTGGATTTCTAATTCATTCTTTATGTTTGGAAAATTTTCTGATATTATTTCATTGAATAGATTATTCATTCCATTGGTTTGGACCTCTATGCTTTCCTCTAATCCAATAACTGTTAAATTTGGTCTTTTTATTCTATCCATATTTTTTTGATATTCTGCTAGTGATTTCTTACCATTATCACTGTGTAGTCTATATTGTTTTCAAGTCTTTTCAAGATTATATATTTTGTCTTCATTGTCTGATGTCGTATCTTCCAAGTGGTGTACTCTATTGGTGATGCTTTCGTTTGAGTTTTAATTTGGTTTATTATTTCTTTCATTTCAAGGATTTCTGTTTTTTTCTTTTTTTGCACCACTATCTGTCTGTTGAGGTGATCTTTTGCTTCCTGTATTTGTTTATGTAACTCCTTGTCAAAGTGATCTTTTACTGCCTGTATTTGCTCTTTTATGTCTTCCTTGAGTTCACAGAACATTTTAACCATGTATATCCTAAACTCCTTCAGTGTCATTCCTCCTGCTGTGGCTGCCAATGATTCTAATGATGTGGTGTCTTCATGTGTTTGGGGCACTTTCTTCCCTTATCTTTTCATTTTGCTTGTGATCTTCTTTTCCAGCTCTGTGCATCTAGATTGTTATTGTTTTTACCCTGTAGGTTTGTAGTGCTCTTGTAGAGTTCCAAGACCTCCCCTTTGTGGGGAAGGATAATGTTAACTGATCCCAATATCAACAATATACCACCTATGAAAAATTCATTGCTGTTAAGATGTTTACGGTTTAGTCTTCATGTACAGAAATGTTAGATTCAATTATTACCTAAAATATAACCAGTAGTTTTGTAAAAAGGTTCACAGTTTCTGACAGTGGACAATAAACTTGGAGTGGGGCTTAGGACAATATGCTGAGGAGATAGGATGTGATCATATAGAGCTAATATATCTTAGGAAGTATGAAGGAGAAATCTAGTGAAGAGGGTTAGTAGCAAGAGAAAAAACAGGAAGTAATTTAGGGTAGGCAAGTATGTGGGATGACAGAGTACATAAAACAAACACACATATGTTTTTAGAAAAATACAGATGTTAAAACAGGAAAATTTGGAGGGGAAAAGAAAAATGAAAGGATAAAAAGGAAAAAAAATGAAGGGCATATATAACGCCTCTATATTATATTATTCAGAAGACTCAGTCCTCAAAGTCCTATTTTATGCAAAGTTCTTGGCTTCACATATGTTGGGGATGTGAGGGCCGGGGGATGGAGGGGTAGAAGAGAAAAAACCAACCAACCAACCAACAACCAACCAACCATCCAACCAACCAACCAACAAAAAACTTTAAGGAAGAAGCCAGGGTTGCAGCTAGCTTTAGAAATTCGTATCTTTCCTGCTTCTCTTCTCATCCAGTAACTGGCGTCTTCTGTTGTAAACTGGTGTCTCTGCCCTCCCTCCAGTGGTGGAGGAAATGAGGGTGATCCTGGTGCTGGGTGCCTGGATGCGAGGAGTGGCACCCACCAGTCTCTGCAGAAAGACTGTACCTCATGAGTCTCTTTTTGGGACTGCTCGCTCATATAACGTGAGCGCCAGGTACTATCTCCCTCTCTTGTGTGAAGATTTCCAAGTTCCTGGTCTCTCTCTCTCTCCCCTAGCAGTTCCCAATTGAGGAAACTCTCACTCTGGGGCTCCCGTGGTGGCTCCCTGGTCGCTCTGTACACCTGTGTTGGGCAACTACTGTGTTGGGTTACTGCCGCTTAGGAGAGGGAAAGGTTGGAAACCTGGTACCTGGCCACTGGAGATCCGTTCTGGGAATTGCCCCCAGCTAAATGGCAAGAGTGTTGAGTCAAGATGGCTCCAGGGTGTCTGGTGAGGTGGGAGGAGCCTGGTGTAGTGGGGGGAATTGGGCAATGGCATTGCGCTGTGGGTAGGTAGCTTCTGAGTGACTTGCATGGGAGTGGAGCAAAGTCTTGGCAATCTGTAGATGTGGTGATAGGAGATTCTGCTAAGGCGCTTGCCAAGTCATGCATTAACTGGAACTTCAGGCTTTGGGTCCTGCTCGAATGCCCAGATCCCCACATGGGGTCACAGTCCTGGTGATTTCTGCAGAGAGCAGCTCACTAGAAGATCTCTAACACTTTTAGAGATGCAGTATTCCAACCAGGTGAGACCTGCAGTCCTGGAGGCGAGGGGCACAGGGTGGCTCACTCCCCTCCTGCCACCATGTTTTTTCTAGCTGGTTTTATGAAACAGCCTGATTTAATGAAGAAACATTGGAAGTTGGACTCTGCAGAGAAAATTAATTCATCTTTGACCTCAAGGAGATTACAGTATACCAAATCACTTGAATCAGAAAAAAAAATTAGGTACTCTATCTTAACAAAAACTCCACTCAAGAGCTAAAGTTCAGATCCTATTCATTTTTAGCAATTAAGTAAATATAGCATCATTCACTGAGGATAAGGATGGGCTGTCTTGGGGAAGTTAATATTTATAGAGAGGACAGAGGAGGATGGGTTTCTGAACCTTCCTTCTTCACTGAGTGATTCACTTCAGTACCTTCTACTCTTCAAGTTTTATGCAAGTTGGTCCCAAGCCACAAGGTGGCAGAATGATCCTCATAATTTCTTGAGCAAACTGATGGAAGTCCTGGGCCTGTAAGTTCCTACTCACTCTGCCTGTACTACACACTGTTGGCTGGGAGAAATTTAGGGCAATTATCCAGAGTCGCATCACCTAGATCACTAGGTTGCTTCTGTCACCCACTCCAACCTATTCTCCTTTCAATGCTAACTCAAGGACACTGCAAATTTACACTTTGGAAGACATCTTACAGCCTTTGGGGTTTCAGACTACACCTTAAAACTTTTTTATATCCTATTTAATGATCTGTTATAGAAACTGTTTATTGATTTTTCTGCCTTTTTAATGGCTGAATAACTTCATTCACATGAAGTTCTTGGTATTACAGTAATCTGTATACCTCAATATCCTTTTTAGTCCAAGATGAGATGTAACTCAGGAAAATTCTTTCATAAAACCACATCTCCCCAAGAAAATGTTGCAAAGCCAAACTTTCTGAAAAAGTAGCATTCTCCAGAACATTCCCATACATTTCTCCACTGCAAGTTTAAACATTGTACGTTTTACAATAATTCTTCAAGTTTCCCCACAGGCTTCTCTCTTATCTTTTTCTTCTCTGTGATCTCTCAGTGGTTAGCATGGCAACCCTGGCTCTGAGGCATTTTCAGCAAGCTCTTTGGCTTCTGCCTCATCACGTTGTCTTTGGCCTGAGTCAGTGAAACAGGGAGAGCTTGAGTCAGGTAGTCTGAATGTGCCAGGATCATCCTAGCTCATTCATTGCCCAGTAAAGCCAAATGTTCCAGTGGAGTGGCAAAAAATCAAAGAAGCAATTCAGCAAAAATAATTCCTTCCTTTGGGACCAGGAAGTCACTTACTAGCAGAGCTAAAGCCTCCTGGTGGACACTAGGTCCTGCTTGGGTTTCTGGATGTGACCATGGGGCAGAAACTGGCATTTGATAGTAATTGGAATACAGTGGTTCACCCACAGTGGGTGCCAGGTCGTTTTTCTGCTGAGATCAGGTTTGGAAGCATCCAGGCTGGTGGAGAGCCAGGCACCTTTGTGTTTGGGTTGCCTCTACTGCCATTTCTGCCTCCGCTGAGCAGGTGTGAAACTCTGAGTCTTTCCTGTTTCCTTTCGTCATTTGAGAGAAGGAAAAGAGACTCACAGAGCTCTTTTTCATTTAATACTGAGCTGGGAGGAGTCATGTGCCATTATTTGTAGTCAGATTTGATTTTTATCATTCTGCTGCTCTCTCCACTCAATATATTGTACCAAATTGAAACTAATTTGCAATAATAGTGAGTTTAAGACATGTGTATTTAAGACTTCTTAGAGAGTCTCCCTGCCTTTGAATTAGTTTTCATAGTTTTATATTTTTTCAAGTCAGAAAGTTTAATACTCAAATTTCACATATGGGACAGTGGTAACACTTTGATATATCATGGTAATTGCCTAAGCCTTGCACACAGGACAGGGATTTTAAACAAATATCTTTGTAGGGTTTTTATGCTGAAAAAATCTTGATACTTATAGTCAGCTCAGGTTACTCTCCATGCCCTCCACCTCCCTGTTATTGTGTCTACATGTAGTTTAAGAGCAATGATTTATGAAGGCTTTGCCTTTTTTGGATATCTTGGAAGATTATTATTTTAACAAATATATCCTGCTTATATTATAGAAATGGAACTACATGTTCCATGTAAAATATGTCAGAAAACCTATCAGCAAGAAAATGATGACATAACCATTTAATATTGGAGGTTATCTCTATACTAGATGGAGTCTTACATTTATAGTTAGATTTATATTTGTATTTAAATATAAAATCAACTATTATGTTTATATTTTAGTATTAAAAACTGGTTTGTTAATATAACAACAATAACTCAATGTCCCTGTTCTGGGCAATTTTCTGAATGATCATCGATATAGCAATGAACAAAATGGATAAAAGTCCCAGATTTGCTTACTTGACATTTGCTTTACTTGACTGACATTAAGTAAACTACATAGCTAGTGGGTAATGAGTTTAGATGGAGAAAAATAATAAAATATAAAAATAATTAAAAAATAAAAAATAATAAAAGACAAGTGTAGGTGAGTGTGTTTGTAGGAAATGTCAGGGGTTCAACTTAATCTCCCTCCAGTTTTATTAAGGTTCAATTTTGAATAATATTTCACTCTATATATGTATCACATTCTAACTTATTTTTTTTTAAATTAACTAATACACAAAACATAAATACACATACCATTCATTTCCACACTTCTGCTATAGCTTTTCCCTCTAGTTGTGAGGCCCACCCTCCCTTTGACCATTAAACATTAAAGTTCTGTGAGGCTGGATTCCAGACCTTCAAATTTTATTTTTTTAAATTTTTTTATTTGGTACACATGACAGTACAATGATCTTGACATATCATACATTTGAATCAGATGAGGTATAACTTCTCATTTTTCTGAGTGTCCAGGTTGCAGAATCACATTGGTCATGCAGTCACCTATATATATATATAGCAATAATAATGTCTATTTTATTCTGCTGTCCTTCCTTTACACCCTTCCCCTCCCCTCCCCTCCCATCACTTCTCTCTACCCAATCTAATGTGACACACTTTTTTCCCACTCACATTGTCATACATGTATTCTGTATAACGATGAGGGTCTTCTTCCATCTTCCATGCAATTTCCCTTCTCCCTCCTTTTCCCTCCCACCTCTCTTCCCTATTTAGTGGTAATATTCTCATATTCTTCCTCCCTTTCCCATTTTGAGTCACCCCCTTATATCAGAGAAGACATTTGGCATTTGTTTTTAGGGATTGGCTAACTTAGCATAATCTGCTCTAAAGGCATCCATTTACCTGCAAATGCCATGATGTTATTATTTTTTAGTGCTGAGTAATATCCCATTGTATATAAATGCCAATTTTTTTATCCATTCATCCATTGAAGGGCATCTAGGTTGGTTCCACAGTCTAGCTATTGTAAATTGTGCTGCTATAAACATTGATGTGGCTGTGTCCCTGTAGTGTTGGGTATAGTTTGAGAAGGGAAATAGCTGGGTCAAATAGTGGTTCCATTCCCAGTTTTACAAGGAATCTCCATACTGCTTTCCAAATTGGCTTCATCAATTTGCAGTCCCACCAGCAATAAATGGGTGTACTGTTTTCCCCGCATCCTCACCTGCACTTGTTGTTGTTTGATTTTATAATGGCTGCCATTCTTACTGGAGTGAGATGGTATCTTAGAGTAGCTTCAATTTGCATTTCTTTGATTGCTAGAAATGGTGAGCATTTTTTCATGTATTTGTTGATTGATTGTATATCTTCTTCTGAGAAGTGTCTGTTCAGGTCCTTGGCCCATTTGTTGATTGGGTTATTTGGGTTTTGTTGTTGTTGTTGTTTAACTTATTGAGTTCTTTGTATACTCTAGAGATTAGAGCTCTATCTGATGTGTGAGGAGTAAAAATTTGTTCCCAGGATGTAGGCTTCCTATTCACCTCACATATTATTTCTCTTACTGAGAAAAAAACTTTTTAGTTTGAATTCGTCCCATTTGTTGATTCTTGGTTTTAACTCTTGTGCTATAGGTGTCTTATTAAGGAATTTGGGGCCTGATCCCACGTAATGGGGATTAGGGCCAACTTTTTCTTCTATTAGACACAGAGTCTCTGGTTTGATTCCTAGATCCTTGATCCATTTTGAGTTAACTTTTGTGCATGGTGAGAGTAAGGGATTCAATTTCATTTAGTTGCATATGGATTTCCAGTTTTCCCAGCACCATTTGTTGAAGATGCTATTTTTTTCTCCATTGCATGCTTTTAGCACCTTTGTCTAATATAAGGTAGTTGTAATTTTGTGGGTTGGTCTCTGTGTCCTCTATTCTGTACCATTGGTCTACCAGCCTGTTTTGGTGCCAGTATTATGCTGTTTTTGTTACTATTGCTCTGTAGTAGAGTTTAAGATCTGGTATAGCGATACCACCTGTTTCACTTTTCCTGCTTAGAATTGCTTTAGCTATTCTGGGTCTCTTATTTTTCCAGATGAATTTCATGATTGCTTTTTCTATTTCTGCGTGGAATGCCATTGGGATTTTGATTGGAATTGCATTGAATCTGTAAAGTGCTTTTGGTAATATGGCCATTTTAATAATATTAATTTTGCCTATCCATGAGCAAGGTATATCTTTCCATCTTCTAAGGTCTTCTATTTCTCTCTTTAGGGTTCTGTAGTTTTCATTGTATAGTCTTTCACCTCTTTTGTTAAGTGAATTCCCACGTATTTTATTTTTTTTAAGGATATTGTGAATGGGGTAGTTTTTGTCATTTCCATTTCAGAGGATTTGTCACTGATATACAGGAATGCCTTTGATTTATGGGTGTTAATTTTATATCCTGACACTTTGCTGAATTCATTTACTAGTTCTAGAAATTTCTTGGTATAACTTTTTGGGTCTGCTAGGTATAGGATCATATCATCAGCAAATAGTGCTAGTTTAAGTTCTTATTTTCCTATAGTTATACCTTTAATTTCTTTCATCTGTCTAATTGCTCTGGCTAGTGCTTCCAAAACTATGTGAATAGAAGTGGTGAGAGAGGGCATCCCTGTCTTTTTCCAGATTTTAGAGGGAATGCCTTCAATTTTTCTCCATTTAGAATGATGCTGGCCTGAGGCTTAGCATACATAGCTTTTACAATGTTGAGGTAAGTTCCTGTTATCCCTAGTTTTTCTATGTTTTGAACATAAAGGGATGCTGTATTTTGTCAAATGCTTTTTTCTGCATCTATTGAGATGATCATATGGTTCTTATCTTTATATTGATGTGGTGAATTACATTTATTGATTTCTGTATATTGAACCAGCCTTGAATCCCGGGGATGAATCCCACTTGATCATGGTGCACTATCTTTTTGATATGTTTTTGTGTCTGATTTGCCAGAATTTTATTGAGGATTTTTGCATCTATATTCATTAGAGACATTGGTCTGAAGTTTTCTTTCTTTGAAGTGTCTTTGTCTGGTTTTGGAATCAGGGTGATGTTGGCCTCATAGAATGAATTTGGAAGTACTCCCTCTTTTTCTATTTCCTGAAATAGATTGAAGAGTATTGGTATTAGTTCTTCTTTAAAGGTTTTGCAAAACTCTGCTGTATATCCATCCGGTCTTGGGATTTTCTTGGTTGGTAATCTTTTGATGGCTTCTTCTATTTCCTCACTTGATACTGGTCTGTTTAAGTTGTGTATATCCTCCTGACTCAATCTGGGCAGATCATATAACTTAAGAAATTTATCGAAGCCTTCACTATCTTCTATTTTATTGGAGTATAAGGTTTCAAAATAATTTCTAATTATTTTCTGTATTTCTGTAGTGTCTGTTGTAGTATTGCCTTTTTCATCCCGTATGCTAGTAATTTGGGTTCTCTCTCTTCTTCTCTTTGTTAGCATGGCAAAGGGTCTGTCAATCTTATTTATTTTTCAAAAAAACAACTTTTAGTTTTGTCAATTTTTCCAATTGTTTCTTTTATTTTGATTTCATTTCTGATTTTAATTATTTCTTGCCTTCTACTGCATTTGCTGCTGATTTACTCTTCTTTTTCTAGGGCTTTGAGATGTAGTGTGAGATCATTTATTTGTTGGCTTTTTCTTTTTTTAAGAAATGAACTCCATGAAATGAATTTTCCTCTTAGTACTGCTTTCATAGTGTCCCATAGATTTTGATATGTTGTGTCTGTGTTTTCATTTATCTCTAAGAATTTTTTAATTTCCTCCTTGATGTCTTCTGCAACCCATTGTTCATTCAGTAGCATATTGTTCATTCTCCAAGTGATGTAGGATTTTTTCTTCCTTATTTTATTGTTGATTTCCAATTTTATTCCATTATGATTGGATAAAATGCATGGTAATATCTCTACTCCTTTATATTTACTAAGAGTTGCCCTATGGCATAATATATGGTCTATTTTTGAGAAGGATCCATGTGCTGCTGATAAAAAAGTGTATCCGCTTGATGATGGTTGATATATTCTATATATTTCAATTAAGTGTAAGTTATTAATTGTGTTATTGAGTTCTATAGTTTCTTTATTCAACTTTTGTTTGGGATATCTGTCCAGTGGTGAGAGAGGTGTGTTAAAGTCACCCATGATTATTGTGTTGGTGGTCTATTTGTCTCTTGAACTTGAGAAGAGTTTGTTTGATGAACATAACTGCATTGTTTGGGGCATACATATTAATGATTGTTATGTCTTGTTGGTGAATGGTTCCCTTTATCAGTATATAGTGTCCTTCTTTATCCCTTTTGATTAACTTTGGCTTGAAGTCTATTTTATTTGATATGAGGATGGACACCCCTGCTTGCTTCCGAGGTCCATGTGAGTGATATGATTTTTTCCAACCTTTCACCTTCAGTCTGTGTATGTCTTTTCCTATCAGATGAGTCTCCTGTAGGCAGCATATTGTTGGATCTGCTTTTTAAATCCAATCTACTAGCTTTTGTCTTTTGATTGGTGAGCTTAAGCCATTAACATTTAGGGTTACTATTGAGATATGGTTTGTACTTCCAGCCATGTTTGTTTATTTTTGTTATTTAACTTGATTTGTTTTTCCTCTTTGATTAGTTTTTCCGTATACTGTGCTACCTCCCACTGTTAATTTTCATTGTTGTTTTTCATTTTCTCTTCGTGTAATGTTTTTCCCAGAATGCTTTACAGTGCTGATTTTCTAGCTGCTAACTTTTTTAACCTTTGTTATCATGGAAGGTTTTTATTTCATCATCAAACCTGAAGCTTAATTTTGCTGGATACAAGATTCTTGGTTGGAACCCATTATCTTTCAGCGTTTGAAATACATTGTTCCAGAATCTTCTAGCTTTCAGCATCTGTGTTGAAAAAATCAGCCAGTACCCTAATTGGTTTACCCCTAAATGTAATCTACCTCCTTTCTCTTGTGGCTTTTAAAATTCTCTCCTTTTTCTGTATGTTGCACATTTTAATTATAATGTGTCTTGGTGTGGGTCTCTTGTGGTTTTGTACATTCAGCGTCCTGTAGGCTTTTAGGATTTGGATTTCTGTTTTATTCTTCATGTCTGGAAAGTTTTCTAAAATTATTTTATTGAACAGATTGCTCATTCCTTTGATTTTGACCTCTATACCTTCCTCCATCCCAATAATTCTTAAATTTGATCTTTTTATGGTATCCCAAATTTCTTGGATGTTCTGCTTGTGGTTTCTTATCAGCTTTTCTGAGTTGTTTAGGCTCTTTTCGAGATGATATATTTTGTCTTCGTTGTCTGATGTTCTGACTTCAAATTGGTCTACTCTGCTGGTGATACTCTCACTTGAGTTTTTAATTTGGTTTAGAATTTCCTTCCTTTCCAAGATTTCTGTTTGATTTTTTGTATAACCTCTATCTCCCTGTAGAGTTGCTCTTTTGCTTCTTGGGTTTGTTTATGTAATTCATTGTCAATGTGATCTTTCATTGTCTGGATTTGCTGTCTAAGGTCTTCCTTGAGACTCCAGATCATCTGGGCATGTATATCTTGAAGTCTTTATCTGAAATTTTCTCTGCTGTAGCTACCAACTCCTCTATTGTTGAGTTGTCCTGCATTGTTTGTGTTCCTTTTTTTTTTCTTCTTTTTTCCATGATGCTCACATTTATTTCCAGCTCTGTGAGACTGCTGTGTTATTATTTTCTCCTATAAATTTGTGCTGCTTTTCTGTAGCTTCGAGATCTCTCCTTTGTGATGGGAGACAATGTCTAGAGATGTTGGGTTCAATTGTAATTTAAAGTAAATTCATTAGCTTCATAAAAGGCATACAGATTCTGGTGGCATATAGAGAACTGAGGGTTGGACATAGGACTTTATATTTAGGGGGAAATATGTGAGGATATGGGGGTGAATATATCTTAGCTACTTTGAAGGAGAGCTCTAATGAAGGGGGTTATTAACAGGAGAATAGACAGGAGTATTTGGGAGTAGCTAAGTACTTGGGAGGACTATAAAAAGCATAGAAACATTCACCCAATTGCATTTAGTAAGTTACACATAGTAGAAGTAGTAATGCTTGGGAGGTTGGGAGGGGAAGAGAAGTAGGAAGAGAAGTACAAAGAAAACAAGAAGAAAGAAAGAGAGAGAAAAAAATGCACTCTTAGAATTCTGTTTTCTTCTCCTCCAGTAGATGGCATTGTGCATTCCATGTTGAGTCTCTGCTCTCAGGATGTAGGAAGCAATTTGTGTGGGGCAGCTCTCTCTTCCCGGCCGGGAGCCTCTCCAATCCCGGTCTCTTTGGGTTGCTCCCGGTCTCTATGACCCTCACTTCACCTGCCGCCAGGCCCCAATTACTGGGACTCTTCTCCACAGCTCTGGTTTTACTCTGGGTATGCGGTGCCCTGGCCGCCCCACACTCGTGATCAACTGAGCACTCACTTTGTTGGATAATCACCCAGTTATCACAGCTGGGGAGAGAGGGAGCTGGAAACCGGCAACCTATTCTGACTTATTCCCTCTGATAGTCACGCCCACCGAGAGTTAGCGAGAAAGGTTTTGGTTATTGCAGTTGGAGTGGAGGAGGAATTGGAGATTAGGTGCCTTTTCAGTTTCAGTCAGCTCTGATTTTCACGCCCAGCCCACCAAGAGTTGGTGAGAAAATTTTTGAGTTATCCCAGCTGGGTGGATGTGGGGGCTGGGGGTCACACACTTGTTCTGTCGCCAATCTCGCTGCCCATGCGATCCGCCTAAAGCTGATGAGGTAGATTTTCCAAGATGGTGACTGACAGTTTCTGGGCCGGGGTGTCCGGTGAGGAGGAGGGAACTGGGCTGTTTCTCTGCTAAGTCCAAACTTCAGTCCTCAGTCTCGTGCCCTGTGGGGACACGGGTGGCAGTCTGGCACACTTTATCTCCACAGGATCTGAAATTTTGCTTCTCTATGCTGCCAGAACTCCTCAGCGCTCAATTCCACCCATCTGCAGCAAGCTGCTGTTTAGCTGCACCTTCAAATCTTTTAATGCTATGCTCTCAAGTAGGCCATTTTATTCTAGCATACTTTGGTTACCACTTATTTGCCATAATTATATCAAATTACAATGTACATCCTTAGAATTTCCAAAGAGAACTGCTATATGATGTTTTCATCTGACTGCTAGATAACATTCTTACTTAGATATTTTGGAGGTATCTCAAACTAAACTCCAAACTTGATCCAATGACCACAGATATTCATCATCTCCTCCTCTACCATTTATTGTAGCTCTTCATCTTCAGAGAACAATTCAGATGATCTACATCATTTCCCTCTGGGGTAACCTAAACTTGATCTCCGAGGATTCTGAGAGCTTAGTTGCTCTGCCTTGTCAGGCTGTATATGTTTTTTTTTCTTGTTCAATGTTATCACTGAGCATGAAAGTGCCAAAAGAAGCACCAGTACATCTTCTACATTCCATTCCTTTCTTCTGTCTTCCTGTTATGTAGTAGCAATCACTGGCAATTTGAATAAATCACTCCTAGTAGAGTGAATTTTTGTCTTTTGGCATATTCTCAACAAATTGTGAAACAAGCCTGAGGTTCTCTCTTAGTTAGCAAGTTGTGTGAAACTTGCTTCACTTCCCACTTGAAGCCAGAGGTCATTTCTCTGTAATGACCTCCATAACATTTCAAGGTTAAATTCATTAATAAGTTGTGGGTTCTCTGGCAGTTTCTGAGAAATTGAGATAGGGATGTGAAAGGTATGTGATAAATTTTGAGTATAACATGGTAAATTTGTATTAATTTTTACATTAAACTGTTCTATATACTTGCAGGTGAAAATAAAAGCTCAACAAAAATATATCCTACAGTAATTTTTTCTCCTCTATTATTTATCAATTGTGTGATATTATGAAACTATGGAACAGTTAGATAAGTTTCTAACCTATTAATATGACTTTGATAAATATGAATTTTCCCACTCTTTTTTTCACATGGATTGTGTCTGGATACATACTTTAAAATTTGTAGATCATGAGCACAAGTGATTTGTTTTAATATAAGCTGATAAATACTCAGAAATAGTTTATGTTATTGAAATAAATGAAGCAGGCTGTAAGGATGTTATTTTCTTATGAGAAAAGTAAGTGTTTACATGGTTTGAAAAAAAATTTCAACTTAAAAAAACTTATGATTTTGGTAGTGTTTGAGGAGGGTGGGGAGACAAGAAATAATCTACTGAGTAGAAGAGATTTTTATTTATATCCTTATAAATAGTTTGTGTCTAAAAATGTATCAGACCACTATGAAGTTCAAATTTTGTTATATTTTTAATTAATAAGTTCTAAATTTAACAAGAGTTACTAATTTGGATTTCATTACATTAAGTGGCAACAATCTGAATTATGAGGTTAAAATTTTGCTGGGCTACAGATAGTCTGAGATGTGCAAAACCTAGTTAATTTTTGTTTCAAAGTTCATTGCAGAAGAAATGCACACACCTTAATAACAGCTAACGATACACTTAACTAAATACCACACATTTATCATCTCCTTTAAATTAAAGTGAATTCAAAGTTAAAATAATCAGGAAGATGTCATCATCTTACAACTACACTAAAAATTTTGGGTGAGGTTGTGAATTGTTTTTCTATGAAAATGATTTGTTCAAGAAATTATTCACATTTTATTTACTTTATTTCTGTGAAATACAAAAAACAAACAAAAAACAACAACAAAAAAATCTGCTTCAAGAAGGTTGGGTTAGTCAGATCTTTGTCACTGTGACAAAAATACCTAGATAATTAACTTAAAGTAGGAAAAGTTTATTGTGACTCACAGTTTTAGAGGATTCAGTGCATGGTCACCTGGCCCCATGACAGACTGTCATGGCGGACAGCTCATGGCAGCCAGGAAGCAAAGAGAGAAAGGAAGGGCTGGGGATGAGATACACTCTTCCAGGCCAGTGATCTGTTTCCTCCAAGTAAGCCCTACCTAGGAAGTTTCTACCACTTCCAAATAGTCCATTCAATTATGAACCCATCAATTGATTAGTCCATTTATGAGAGCAGAACCCTCGTGGTCCAATCACTTCCCAATACTCCCCTCTGAATTGAACATTTCTTCATTGCAGATTACACCTTCAACTCATCAGTCTTTGGGGGACATTTTAGATCCAGACCATAGCAATATCCCTTCTCTTTTGAAACTGCTCAGAAAGACTTTCTCTTAAAGCCCAGACAACCTCAAATCCTTTCTTCTTTCTTTAAGGAAGACCATTATACTTGTACGTTGCTTTCTAATGTAAGTGTTTTTCTATCAGCTGTAATGCAGTTTTGTAAATTCCATCTTATTTTCTGACTGTCTTTCATTATATTTTAGAGAGTTAATGAAAGGATTGATGACCAGGATTAAAATAAAAGGTATTATCAAACTAACAATTGTGATTATATACACTTTAAAGAAGATATTTTTTCCTGATTTTTAAGCTTTTATTATCACTTAGTTCAAAGCATTTTATTTACTTTAAAAATTTTTTAAAATTATTTATTTATTTTTTAAAAAAATAAATGACAGTGGAATGCATTACAATTCTTATTACACATATACAGCACAATTTTTTATATCTCTGGTTGTATATAAAGTATGTTGATACCAATTTTTGTCTTCATACATGTACTTTGGATAATGATGTCTATCACATTCCAGCATCCTTTTGAATCCCCTGCCCCCTCCCACCCCTCTGTCCTATCTAGAATTCCTCTATTTCTCCCATACTCCCCCTCCCTACACCACTATGAGTCAGCTTCCTTATATCAGAGAAAACATTCTGCATTTTTTTTGGGGGGGGGATTGGCTAACTTCACTTAGCATTATCTTCTGCAACTCCATCCATTTACCTGCAAATGCCACGATTTTGTTCTCTTTTATTGCTGAGTGAAATTCCATTGTATATATATGCCACACTTTTTTTTAAAATCCATTCGTCCACTGAAGGGCATCTAGGTTGGCTCCACAGTTTAGCTATTGTGAATTGTGCTGCTATAAACATTGATGTGGCTGTGTCCCTGTAGAATGCTGTTTTTAAGACGTTTGGGTATAGACCGAGAAGAGGGATAGCTGGATCAAATGGTGATTCCATTCCCAGAGAAGAAAAGATATTTAGAGAGGAATATTGTAATTCTTAAATATGTCTCAAAGCAAAAACACTGAAATAGAGTATGGTTTCAAACCTGTCACAACACTAACTTTAGCATGGAGAGTGATATTCTGATGAGTGTCTAGCATGTTACATTTAGTGTATCTCTTTGGGGTAAAAAAAAATTAGCTACTGAATTCCTAATCTGTATCATGGGTCAGATGATCTCCCATTTAACATCTAGCTAAGGTTATTAGTTTTTTTTTGTTTTGAAATCCTCACAGTAAAACCATGTGTTCTTTGGAGGTGGAGTGACAAGATCACACCAGTATGGCTGGACATTTTTCATACAGAAATCTTTTCTCTATTTTGGTAACCAGTGAAGAACAATACATGTAGCATGAGTTTGGAAACAAGGATAGGACCTATATTACATTTCTATGTGTTCACATAATTCTGAAACTGTATCTATACTGCCTTTTAGAAACTGAGTTATATATGAATTTTCTGAGATAATATTATTTCTTAAGCAAGGCTAACCCCTCATTGTAAAAAGTAATATTTAAGATACAAGGGGCTTTATTAATAGTTCCCTAAACAAAATTATTGAATTCTCCAGAAAATGTTCTCCACCATGTCTGATTAGGTAGGTTGTGAAGGAACTCAGTTAGCTATGATGTTTTATGAGCAATATTTCAGTCCCAAAGACTTTTCTGAGGGCAGATTTCATTTCCTTGTTCCTCAGGCTATAAATTAGAGGATTACAGAGGGGTGTTATCACAGAATAAAATAAGGTAATGATTTTTTGCACTTCCACTGGGTGTCTGGATCCAGGGCTAACATACATTACCATAATAGAGCCAAAAAACAGGACCACCACAGCTAGATGAGAAGCACAAGTAGAGAAAGCCTTGCGTTTGCTCGCTGCTGAGGGCATCCTGACCACAGCTAGAATCACCAGAGCATAAGAACAAAGAATGAAGAGAAAAGTGCCAATCATGAAGAAAGCATTGAAGGCAGAGTAAATGAACTGGGTGGTGGAGTCTTCAGAACAGGACAGCATCATCAGTGGGACAGGATCACACATAAAATGGTTGATGATATTTGGACCACAATAGGGTAACTGTGAAATGAGAACAACTGGGGTTATGAAGAGGATGAACCCACATGACCATCCAAAGATGATGAGGCCAGTGCACAGCTGTCTGGTCATGATGCGTGGGTAATGCAGAGGACGACAGATGGCAAGGTACCTGTCAAAGGCCATGAAGCAAAGGAAGAAGCCCTCATCACAACCAAAGGAGAAGAAGTAGAATTGTGCAAAACAACTCACAAAAGAGATGGACTTGCTTGTGGAGAGGAAGTTGGCCAACATGTTGGGGACGGTGGAGGTGACATAGCATATTTCCAGGAGAGAGAAATTGCCCAGAAGGGTGTACATGGGGATGTGAAGGCGCTGGTCTCCCCTCACAGCACAGGCAATGGCTGCGTTCCCCATCAGGGTCAGAGTGTAGGTCATGGAGAAGAGCCCAAAGTAGAGGAACTGCATTTCTGGGCTGGAGGGAAAGCCCATGAGGATGAAGTGGGTAACAGAGAGTGTGTATTCTTGGTTGGACCCGTTCATTGGTGTAGAAGTCACTGAGATGACAAAGGTTATTGTCATTTAATGTTGGATTTTGTTTTTTCCTGGAAAAACCAAATTACTTTATTATTATTAGAACTACTATCATTATTTTTATTGCACTGGTACATTATAATTATATATACATAAAATAGGGTTCATTATGCCATATTAATATATGCCCATAATATAATCTGATCACTCTCATTCTCCAGTACATTCCCTTCCCCTGATTTCTTGCTCTGCTTTATTAATCACCTTTATTATTTTAATTAGTGCATTGTAATTACGTATATATGTAGGATTCATTGTGGTCTATTCTTTTAAATATTTTTTCATTAAATTATAAACAATGAAGTGTCTGTTAAAAGTAATAAGACAGTAGTCTCCACAACCTTTTTCTCAAGAGTAAAATTTTATTTTGTAAGTTACAGATAATAATACAAAGCCAAAATAAGGTGATACATCTTTATAGTTTGGTAAGTTGCTTCATCTCCATTTCTGTAAGTTGCTATATGTTTACCACATAGTCTCAGTGCATGTGAAGCTCTTTCTAAAGCATAATATAAAGATAATTTATTAAAATTTGTAATATTGATAATGGTAGCAAGTGAAGTATTACATTAAAACATTTCCAAAGGTCCTGACTCATGGTAATAGAATTAATGAAGCTGGGCATATTCTTCTTTTTGCCTTTTTGTGGTATTGTAAAATAGTTAATGGACTTTTCAGGGATAAAATATATGGTTTTTATATAATATTCATTGCATTTTTGGTGTTTAAGAAGTATTTTTTTGTTTGTTTGTTTATCAAAAATGGTGATTTCAGCTGCATGTTGTGGGGAAGAGTCCTACACTTTTATACCTGAAATTCTCTGGTTGAAAATTTTGATTTATTTCCATGTGAATGTGAAAATGAGATATGCTACTTGGGGCTAATGACGTAGAAGAGAAATTTTTGTCAACATCTACAATATATAATGTGAACAATTTTGCTGCCAAAGAGCTAACCTGTAATTCCAGGGATTTGGGAGTCTAAAGCAGTGTGATTGCATGTTAAGACCAACCTACACAATTTAGTGAGAACCTTGACTGAAAAAAAAAAGTTGTGTGGACATGTAGCTCAGTTGTAAAACACCTCTGGGTTCTTTCTCTAGTGCCAAAACAAAGCAAGGCAAAACACCATTGTGAAAATGGACAGAAGTTGTGTTTTTATTTTGTATGGGTATGTTTGTGTATGTGTTTGTGTGTAGTTTTCATATTATTTTCTTAATAGCTGATTTCTGTGCTGATTCTTTTGCATTATTTTGGTATAAAAACACTTTAGTACTTGTTATAGCCATTGTAGGTCTTTTCTGTTGAAACAACCTTGAAACATGATTTTTTTGCTTCACTCACTTGTACCATCCCCTCACAGTCTGTTGTCACAGAGATGAAGTTTAACTCTTACGTGTCTTATTTGCTTAGGACCCTGCTCTTGGCTATCACATTTAGTATTTAAAGTGAAATGACTGTTGTTGGTACAGTCTTCCCTTTGTAACTGTGGGTTCCACAGCTGTGTTTTCAATAAACTGCAAATGGAAATGTTAGAAAAATTTGCATCTGCTCTAAGAATAGCTATTTTTCCTTTTCATTGTTCCCCAAACATCACAGTCTAACAATCATTTGCACAATATTTACATCATATTATGTTTCATAAATTATCTCTAGGTGATTTAAAGCATATGGGAGAAAATGTACAGATTAGGTGCAAACACTACATTTTCTTCAAGGGGCTTGAATATCTGGGGATTTTTGTATCCACAGGGCATTCTGGAACCAATCCCAAAGAATGTTGAGGATCAACCTTATCTCATTGCTTGTGGAATGATGCAGAACGTGTGAAGTGTGAATGCAGCCTGGTGATTCAATTTATTTGTTTCATCTGTCAATCACTTCATGACAGGTAGAGAAGTATGGTAGTATGGCTCACAGTGTAATTTCTGAAATAATAAGACTCTTTTGTTTGTATTTTTGTTTTTATGGATATAGATTCTCCTTTGATTGAATGTGATCCATGTAGTAAGGTTAAAACAAATTCCTTACTTAATGTTTTATTATCCTGAATGACTGAATCATTTTTTTCAGGGTAGAATGTTGTACAGTATTGGAGGAAGTATGAGTGCCATTTTATTCTGGAGACAGCAAGGTGAATCTTGCTGTCAAGATTATTACAAGTTTAAATCTTTAAAATATAGACATTTATTGTGATTATATGGATAGGCAGAGAGAAGGCAGAACTTTAATATTACTTGTCTCATTTTAATATGAGACAATTAATATTAAAATGATTCAAAGATGTCCTTACCTTGGGAATGCTTACATATGATTAATGTTGCAGTCTGTTATTGAAGCAAATATTCACTTAGCTGCCCCACAAGTCTTAGTAGCTATTAAATTTCTTTATAACTCGTTTGACTAAAAAATTAATTCATTTTGTTTTAGTCCTTTATATTCTGTCCTATTTCCTAATTTCTCAGGATGCTACTGTAGCTACTTTACTTACTTACTTCAGTGAAATTGAAACCCTACCATCATACATTAAACCAAAGACAATACTCACCCTGCTTGAATCTTCTGTTGTAATATTTGTCAGGGATACTAAACTTGCAATCCAAAGGTTATAGTGCATTAATAAAAAACCACACAGATGCAAAATGGGCTTGTATTCTAAAGAGGATAGTTTCACATAAGACCCAAGCATATTAAACTAATGAAACTGATAGCAACATGAAGGTTGCACAGATAAGATATTAGAATGGAATCAGAGATTTCCATTTTTCTTTCATAGAACCAGCAACAGAATTAAGATAATATTGATAATAAATCTACCTCTAAAAGTTTATCAGTTATACATTTTCACACAGAATCCCCAGGCCTCCTTGTAAATAATACTCAATAATATTTTAAAATGATAAGAAAGCTAGATAAATATGTTCCCTAGATTCTGAAACATAAAGAAAATTACTATTTTTAAGCTTCTGTTTCTGAATTTTGTTTGAACCAAATATTTACATATTCAGAGCAAAAAGATGCACAACAGTTGACACTTGTTGCTACATGGTATGGAAAATTTTAACTCACGTGGTGGTATATGCTGAGAAGAAAGTTCTGCAAGAGGAGTAAAATAGCACCCCAGAAGGTGGAAAGCATGTGAGAGGCTTCTGAGAATTGGACCCTGCAGTTTGTAACCTGCCATGAGTTCTGAAGAGTAAATTTGAAAATTTTTGCTCCTTTGTTTCAATACTCATGTTTATGGTCAAGATAAAAGTCTAGATGAAGGTAACCTTTTCTGTTTATTTACTTACATTATGGCCTTTTGCGATTTGAGAACCCCTCCCCTGTTATTATTAAAGTACTTCTTCAGCACATAAGATAGTTTTGTAATTTTAATTATTCACAATGAAATCCTAAGCCCAGCCATTCCCTGAGGAATACAGAGCTTGTGGAAATAGGTTCTTACCTCTTATTGTGCTTTAAATAACAGGTATTGCAAAAGGTTCCTGGGGAATAATTAAAGAGAAATAAAAATGTGGTAATAGCTACAATAAATCTTACATCCAGAAAAATTAAACTTCAAATTTGATGATGAAATAAAATCCTTCCATGATAAACAAAAGCTAAAGAATTTACGAAAGAAAGTCTGCACTGTCTGCACTATAGAATATTATTGGCAAAATAGTCCATGAGGAGGAAATGAAAAGCAACAATGAAAATCTTCAAAGGGAAGAATTACAGTAAAGGAAAAGCTAACCAAAGGAGAAACCAAGTTAAGTTAAATACCAAAAATAAACAAAAATGACTAGTAATATAATTCATGTCTTTCAACCCTTTTTGATAAATTTTTACACATAAAAATTTTAACTACAATATCATCTAATTTTTCAGGTTTTGTTTATTTTTTATATTCCATTTCTATTCAAAAATTACACAAATATTTTCTTTAAAATTTTAGCATTTTATGTTATATTTTAACTTATAATTAATATGGTATATATATATACATTGCCAGTGATATGAGATGAGGTATATTTTACTCTCTTATAATTAAAAATCTGTTATTGAAGATTCAAGGATGAAAAAGATCAATCAGGTAAAAATAACTTAATAAGGTATTTATAAAGGTAAGGGCAAGGTTGAAGGAAACCAACAAATTTTGTGAAGCACCTTTCCTTCAGTAGACTTGAAGAGATAGGAGGTGAAAAGAGAAAACTATTATAAAAACCTTGTAAGAGAAGATGACCTAACTGAAGTTATTCCCACCAAAAGCATGAAGAAACCAACTCACAGTCTAATAGAGTCTTATAGGGAGAAATAAAACACCTCCTTCTACTCTTGCATATTCTAAGTTCATTTCTTCGGTGTCCCTTTCTGATGGAACTCAACAAGAAACCACATAACAAGGGGACTTATCATATAGCCTACAGCATATGTCTCATCAAAAGGTGAAAGATGGAGAAAAAAGTCAATATGGCAGCCATTGGTTACATGAGGCTACTGAGTATTTGAGATGTATCTAGTCTGATTTGAGGTGTGCTCTGTGTTAAATAGACATTAGATTCCAAAGAATTACTAGGACAAATAAAATGAACATGAAATATCTTACTAACAATTATTTTCTTTGCAAATTATGTTGGTAATCCATTGGGTTAAATGAAAATATATTAAAATTAATTTCTCCATTTGTTAAAAAAAGAAGTAAAGGAGATCAAGGTAATATTTTCTGTATCTTGACATTAGTACTATATATCCATATATAGTGGATTGTCATTTTTTATATTTGTGTTGTCAAAATTCATATAACTATAAAACTAAAAAGGGCAAATTGTACCATATATGAATTATATCTCAACAAACATGATTTTAAAAAGAAATCTAGTTCATGAATGTTTTAATAGTATTGGGCACAATTCTAGCTGGAAAGAAAATATATCGTTTTACCACCATTAAGAGTTCTCAAATTTGTTGTTCAAAGACATGTCAGTTGCATGATGATCATCATTGGAAAGGTGGTGTTTCAGGTACTAAGACTGAGTCTGTGTCTCAACAAACATGTATGGAATGCTTATCAGATAGTATGATTCTAATGTGGAAAGTGTAAGAGAAAGATTTCCTGCCTACTAAAGAAGTTCAATTCAGTGTGTCTTGTGTGTGTATGTGGGAGAGCAGGGAACAGAAAATGAATGAAATTACTGAGTAATAAATAAATTATATATATATATATATATATATATATATATATATATATATAATTTCCTTTCAAAAAAGGGTGGAGTGATTTCGGTATTGCAGTTGGGAGACTGTTCTTGTAATTTTAAATAGAGTTTTAAGTAAGGCCTGGCAGAGGCATTAACATTGGAGCCAGATTCTTAAAGGTGGAGGAACAGACCCATGAGGACATGGAGAGCACATCTCAGGCAGAAGGAACAGTCAGGGCTGGCTACTAGAGGGAGG
Organism: Marmota flaviventris; assembly: GCF_047511675.1. Taxonomy (NCBI): domain Eukaryota; kingdom Metazoa; phylum Chordata; class Mammalia; order Rodentia; family Sciuridae; genus Marmota; species Marmota flaviventris. Next base: position 80,174,469 of record NC_092499.1, on the reverse strand, counting down.
CATATGCCTGACATGGCAGAGAAACACAGGGAGACCAGTGTACTCTAGCAATGTGAACCAGGGACATGGCCCCTTTTTGACTTCAGGTCTCTTATCTCTTTTTTATAGCATCAATTTTTCACAGTACTTTTAACTCACATTTTCGCTTTAACAAGTTTGCCAGATTTTAACATATCTGATTCTCTCATATGACATATTAAAATTTAATGAACATTTGCAAAACATTCTCTGAAATAGCTTTAATTTTTCTGATCACAGCCATTGACCTTCTGCAGTCTTAATTCAGAGTTATAGTCCAAATAGCAGATGGTTTCAGTATACACTAAGTGCAAAAGCCAAAAAAAAAAAAAAAAGAATCATCTATGTTTAACATGAAAATCCTTGTTTTTTTCATTCCTGGAATGGACATGTTTTAAAATTTCCTGATATTAATGTTGGGAAGCAGCATAGTGGAAATTGAAAGGACGACTCATCCCATAACCATAGTCATGACTGTCTTATCCAGTACTGTGTTTCATGTTTTCATCATGCAAGCCTATTTCTTCCATTGGCTGCCTTTTCACTCTTGACTTGCTTCTTCCTTGTGCAGAAGCTTTCTATTGTGATGTAGAATCAATTATTATTATTATTATTATTTCTTTTTTTGTGTTCTTTGGTATCATGCTCATAAAATTATTGCCAACGAAGGTAATGAAGAAATCTCATATTCTTTTCAAGGTCTTTTACATTCTCAAGTGTTATACCAAAGTCTTTAATCCATTTTGAGAAGATTTTTGGGTGTGGTGTAAGATAAATACCCAATATTTTTCTTTTGCATGTAATTATTGTTTCTTTAATGTTATTTGTTAAAAAAGAATTCTTTCTACATTGCATTGATCCCTCTTTGGAAGAACAGTTGGCCACATATGTATACATTTATTTATGTTCTCTAGATTCTTTTAGTGTAGATAGCTATCTTTTCAGCTTTATTCTTAATCTTGAATATTGTTGTGGCTATTTGGGGGGTCTTTTGTAGTTTCATATGAGCATTAGGCTTTTTTTGTCTTTATATATAAAAATCCTACTTAGGTTAGTTTTACGTTGCGGAGACAAAATACCTAACACAAACAACTTAAAAGGAAGGAAGATTAATTTTGACTTGTGGTTTCAGAAGTTTTAGTTGCTCATACTTTCAGAAGTTTCATTTCCTGGTCAACTGGCTTCAAGGCAGACCCCCAAATAACCACAATAATATTCAAAATTAAGAATAAAGCTGAAAAGATAGCTATCTACACTAATATAATCTAGAGAACATAAATAAAATTATACATTATGGCTGAAGGGTGTAGTGGATTAAAGCTGTTTACCTCTTGGTGTCTGGGAAACAGAATGAGAGAGGGAGGGGTGGGTAAGGAAAGGGCTGTGGACATGCCTCCAGTGACCTACTTCCTCCAGCTAGATCATACCATCTACTGTTTCCACCGTTTCCCAATAACGGCATTAAATACAAATCTCTTAGTGAATTAATCCATGTTGAGGTCAGAACCTCAATGATCAAGGGACTTCTCAAAAGCTCCACTTCAGAACACTGCTTCATTGAAAACCAAGCCTTCAATACATGGGCCTTTAGGGAACATTCCAGATTAAACCATAAGAAAGCCATTGAAATTTTGATTGTATTGTACTGCATGTGTGGATTACTTTTAGTTTTATGGGTATTTCAATCCATGAGTATGGGATATTGTTCCATTTATTTGTATCTTGATTTCTATCACCAATGTTTTGTAGTTTTCAGTGACAGTATTTCATATCCTTGGTTAAACTTATTTGAAAATATTTTATCCTTTTCGATGTTGCCATGGTGTCTTGCCTCACCTTGAGCCCAGGGCAATGGAATCAATAATCTATGATCTGAAACCTCTGAAACTGTGAGCCCCAAATAAACTTTTCCTCCTTTAAAACTTGTTAGACTTTTTGGTCACAGCAGTGAAAAAGATGACTAAAACAGGGTAGAAGTTTTTAAATTAATAATTTAATCACCTTAGTCATTATTTGCTCATATTTTCAATTTCTTGTTGATTAAGTTTTGGTAGGATATGTATTTCTAGGAATTTATTATATCTATGTCTTCCATTTTTTGTCTAATAATTATTTATAGTAGACTCATAATACTTTTATTTTTATGACATTAGTTATGATCTCTCCTTTTTTATTTCTGATATTATTTATTTGAGACTTATTTATTATTTTCTATGTTAGTCTAGCTAAGGTTGGTCAATTTTATCTTTTCAACAAACTCTGTGTTTTATCATTTTTCTATTGTTTTTCTACTCTATTTTATGCTGAGAGCCATGGCGGAGTCTGTATGGCCCCTGGCATTTTGCCAACAGTATTGATTGACAGGCGAGGCATTACTATCCGCCTCTCCCGCAACTTTTTTTTTTTCTTTTTTTTTTTATTGTTGGTTGTTCAAAACATTACATAGTTCTTGATATATCATCTTTCACACTTTGCTTCAAGTGGGTTATGAACTCCCATTTTTAGCCCATATACAGATTGCAGAATCACATCAATTACACATCCATTGATTTACATATTGCCATACTAGTGACTGTCATGTTCTGCTACCTTTCCTATCCTCTACTATCCCCCCTCCCCTCCCCTCCCCACCCCTCTTCTCTCTCTACCCCCTCTACTGACCTTCATTTCTCCCCCTTGTCTAATTGCTCTGGCCAGTATTTCAAGAACTATGTTAAATATAAGTGGTGAAAGAGGGCATCCTTGTCTTGTTCTAGTTTTTAGAGGGAATGCCTTCAATTTTTCTCCATTTAGAATAATGTTGGCCTGGGGTTTAGCATAGATAGCCTTTATGATGTTGAGATATGTTCCTGTTATCCCAAGTTTTTCTAGTGTTTTGAACATAAAGGGATGCTGTATTTTGTCAAATGCTTTTTCTGTGTCTTTTGAGATGATCATATGAGTTTTATCTTTAGACTAGTGATGTGATGAATTACATTTATTGATTTCCATATTTGAACCAACTTTGCATCCCCGGGATGAATCCCACTTGACCGTAGTGCACTATTTTTTGATATGTTTTGTATTCCATTTTCCAGAATTTCATTGAGAATTTTTGCATCTATGTTCATTGGAGATCTTGATCTGAAGTTTTCTTTCATTGATGTGTACTTTACCTGGTTTTGGAATCAGAGTGATATTGGCCTTATAGGATGAGTTTGGAAATACTCCCTCTTTTTCTACTTCCTGAAATAAATTGAAGAGTATTGATATTAGTTCTTCTTTAAAGGTCTTGTAGAACTCTGCTCTGTATCTATCCAGTCATGTGGTTTTCTTTTTTAGTAGGCTTCTGATGGCATCTTCTATTTCATTGCTTGATATTGGTCTGTTTAAATTGTGTATATCATCCTGATTCATGTTTGAGTAAATCATGTGACTTAAGAAATTTGTCAATGCCTTCCATGTCTTCTATTTTATTAGAGTATAAGTTTTGAAAATAACTTCTAATTATCCTCTATATTTCTGTAGTGTTTGTTGTGATATTACCTTTTTCATCATGAATGTTAGTAATTTGAGTTTTCTCTCTCCTTCTCTTTGTTAGCGTAGCTAAGTGTCAATTATGTTTATTTTTTCAAGAACTAACTTTTTGTTTTGTCAATTTTTTTCTTTCTTGTTTTGTTTTTAGGTGGTGCTGGGGATTGAAACCAGGGCTTTGTGCATGCTAGGCAACCACTCTACCAACTGAGCTATTTTCCCAACCTCTTGTCAATTTTTTAAGTTATTTCTTTTCTTTTTTCTCAATTTTATTCATTTCAGCTCTAATTTTAATTATTTTTTGCCTTCTACTGCTTTTGTTGTTGATTTGTTTTTCTTTATCTAGGGCTTTCAGATGTAATATTAGTTCATTTACTTGTTGACTTTTTCTTCTTTTAAGGAATGAACTCCATGCAATGAACTTTCCTCTTAGTAATGCTTTCAGTGTCCCAGAGATTTCAACATGTTGCGTCCATGTTCTCATTTACCTCTAAGAATTTTTTAATCTCCTCCTTAATGTCTTTTGTAACCCATTGTTCATTCAGTAGCATTTTGTTTGGTCTCCAAGTGATGGAGTCGTTTTTATTTTATCATTGATTTCTAATTTCATTCCATTATAATCTGATAAAATGCAGGGTAATATCTATACTTTTTTGTATTTGCTATGAGTTGCTTTGTGGCATAATATATGGTCTATTTTAGAGAAGGATCCATGTGTTTCTGAGAAGAAAGCTTATTTGCTTGATAAAAGATGAAGTATTCTATATATGTCAGTTAAGTCAAAGTTATTGATTGTATTATTGAGAATCTATAGTTTCTTTGTTCAACTTTTGTTTCGAAGATCTATCCAGTGGTGAGAGAGGTTTGTTAATGTCATCCAAGATTATTGTTTCGTGGTCAATTTGAGTCTTGAACTTGAGAAGAATTTATTTGATGAACATAGATTGTTCATCCAATTGTTCATTGTTTGGGATATATATATATATATATATATATATATATATATATATATATATATATTTTTTTTTTTTTTTTTTTGCTATGTCTTGTGGTGTATGCTTCCCTTGAGCAGTATGAAATGTTCTTTTCTATTTCTTTTTATTAACTTTGGCTTGAAGTCTACTTTATTTGATATGAGGATGAAAACCCCTGCTTGCTTCTGCAGTCCATGTGAGTGGAATGAATATTCCCAACCTTTCACCTTCTCTCTCTGTATGTCTTTTCCTATCAGATAAGTCTCCTGAAGGTAGTATATTGTTGGGTCTCTTTTAAAAAATCCAATCTGCTAGCCTTTGTCTTTTGATTTATGTGTTTAGGCCATTATCATTCAGGTTTATTATTCAGACATGGTTGGTATTCCCAGCCATATTTGTTTATTTTTGTTATTTAACTTGATGTGTTTGTGTTCTTCTTTGATTAGTTTTTTTCCTTTAGGGTATTACCTTCCTCTGCTGATTTTTAAATTGTTATTCATTTCCTTTTCATGGAATATTTTTCCAAGGATGTTTTGTAGTGCTGGTTTTCTAGCTGTAAATTCTTTTAACTTTTTTTATCATGGAAGATTTTTATTTTATCATCAAAACTAAAGCTTAATTTTGCTAGATACAAGATTTTAGGTTGCCATCTATTTTTTTTTTCAGAACTTGATATATGTTGTCCCAGGAACTTCTAGCTTTCAGGGTCTGTGTTGAAAAATCTGCCATTATCCTAATTGTTTTTCCCCTATATGCAATCTGATCCTTTCTCTTTTAGCTTTCAAAATTCTTTCCTTATTCTGTATGTTAGGCATTTTTATTATAATGTGTTTTGGTGTGGATCTGTTGTGATTTTGTATATTTGGCATCTTGTAGGTTTCTTGAATTTAGTTTTCCAATTCATTCTTCATATTTGGAAAATTTTCTGATATTATTAAATTGTATAATTTTTTCATTCTTCTGGTTTAGAACTCGATGCCTTCTTTTATCCCAATAACTCTTAAATTTGATCTTTTTATGCTATCCCATATTTCTTGAATGTTCTGCTCATGGTGTCTTACTGTTTTCACTCTGTGGAATACATTCTTTTCAAGATTATATATTTTGACTTCATTATCTGATGTCCTATCTGCCAAGTGGTCTACTCTGTTGGTGATGCTTGCAATTGAACTTTTAATTTGGTTTATTGTTTCTTTCTTTTCAAGGATTTCTGTTCAATTTTTTTAGAACCTTTATCTCCCTGTTAAGTGATCTTTTGCTTCCTGCATTTCCTCTCTTATATCAACTTCAATTCACAGTACATTTTAATCATGTACATCCTGAACTCCTTCTGCCATGGGTGCTATAGATTCTAATAATGTGGTATCTTGATTTGTTTGGGGCACTTTCTTCCCTTGTCTTTTCATGTTGCTTGTGGGTCTTCCCTTCTAGCTCTGTGGGTCTAGGGTGTTATTGTTTTTACCCTATAGGTTTGTAGGTCTCCTTTAGGGTTCCAATACCTCTTTTTTTGTGGGTAAGGACAATGTTAACAGATTCCAATATTAACAATGTATCACCTATGAACAATTCATTGCTATTAAGACATTTACAGTTTGGTCACAATATAGAGAAATGTTGAATTCGATTATTATCTATAATGTGATCAGTAGGTTTGTAAAAGTGTTTATAGTTTCTGATGGTGAACAATGAACTGAGGGTGAGGCATAGGGTGATATGCTGAGGATGTGAGGATATAAAGTTAATATATCTTAGGATATGTGAAAGAGAAATATAATGAAGAGAGTTAGTAGAAAGAGAATAGATAAGAAGTAATTTTGGGTAGACAAGTATGTTGGAAGACAGTAGAGTACATAAAACAAACACATAAATGTATTCAGAAAAATAAAGGATGTTAAAATAGTACAAATTGGATGGGATAAAAAGAAAAGAAATAATAACATATTAGAGATGTGTTGTTTATGTTATTGTAAAAACAATAACATAAACAACACATCTCTAATATGTTATTCAGATGACTCAGTCCTCAGAATTCTAATTCATGGAAAGTTCTTGGTTTCACATATGTTGGGGATGTGAAGGCATGGGGACAGAGGGAGAAAAGAAAGAGAAAAAGAAATTCTTGAAGAAAGAAACCAGGATTGTTAATAGTTTTAGAGGTCAGTATCTTTCATGCTTCTGTTCTCATCCAATAAGTGGGGTTGTCTGTTGTTAGCTGGTATCTCTGTCCTCAAGATGGTGAAGGTAACCAGGGTGGGAAGGCTGGTCTTGGTGCAGGATCCCTGGAAAGGGGGAGTGCCACCTGCCAGTCCCTGCAGGGAGACTGCATCTCAAGGGTCTCTTTTTGGGTCCACTTGTATGACTTGAGGGCCCAGTACTCTCTCCCTATTTGCCTGAAGATTTCCCAGTTTCTGGTCTCTCTGTTGGTCTCTACACTTTTGCCTCATTTCCCTCTCCCTTAGCAGTTTCCAATTAAGGGACCTCTTTTACCAGGGCTCCTGTGGGTGGCACCCTGGTTGCACTGCACACTCATCCTACTGAGAACTGTTTTGAGTTTGGAAGCTAGTGTGCTGGATTACCACTGCTGGGGAGAGGGGGGAGTTGTAAACCTGGTACCTGGCCAGCTGGAGTTCCAATATGGGACTACCCCTTGCTTTTGATCTTATCTGTTCTAGGCAAGTCTAGTGGTGATTAGGTCCCTCAGCTCTTGCTTGCCTGGGAAAGTCTGCTTTTTCTTCATTTTCTACAGTACCATTTTTGGCAATAATTATATTCTTAAAATCATGTTCTCTCATCTCATCTGAGCTCTAATGCATTCAGCATGGGTTAGATGTCTAGGACAGATAAGACCTGGCAATTTTTCTTTGTCAGCATTATTTTATTGCCTCAAAATTATCTCCTTGTTTTTTTTAATTTTTGGTACCTTCATTATAGTATGTTTTATTCTGGACTTGTCTTAGATTCATCTTATTTTGTATCCTTTGGCTTCATAAATCTGTATGCCCCTTTCTCTTTTCAGATGTTGTGAGTTTTCAGCCAGTATTTCTATATATACAATTTTCCTCCTTCCTTCCTCCCTCCCTCCTTCTTTCTTTCTTTCTTTCTTTCTTTCTTTCTTTCTTTCTTTCTTTCTTTCTTTCTTTCTTTCTTTCTTTCTTTCTTTCTTTCTTTCTTTCTTTCTTTCTTCTTTCTCTCTCCCTCCCTCCCTGCCTTCTTTCTTTCTTCCTTCCTTCTTTCCTTCAATGTTTTCTCTCTTCTCTATCTGCAACTTCCATAATTGGTATATTATTTCACTTTTTGGTGTTTAATAAACTCCTGAGATTGTGCACCCATTTTTATTTATATTTTTCTCTCTGAGTATATAATTCCATATCATTAGTATCTGAAATAGCTGACATTTTTATCTGTTTGAGCAAATCCATTCTTGAAGCCCTCCAGTGAATTTTTCATTTTTGTCATAGTATTAGTATGACTGTAGAATTTGTTTCTTTTAAGTGTGTATCTCTTTTTTATATTCTTATGTTATTCTATTATTTGTATAATTTTATTTAGTTGTCTCTATGTCCTCTTGTAGCTTTTTGAACTATCTCAAAACAATTATTTGAATATTTTTCAGGTAACTTATACTTTATTTATTTAGAATCTGTTAGAAATTTATTTTGTTTATGTGATCGAATTACATTTTTTTGACTATTTTTATTCTTTAAAGCTTTGCATTGGTATACATACATTTTAAGAAACAGCCATCTCTCCCAGTCTTTACTGAATGGATTTGATAAGGAAAAATTTTATTAATCAGTATGACTAAATATTATAGCCATAGAGTTTACGAAAATTTTTACATGTAATCATTTTTACTGGTCTGGGAGAAACTTTGAAATATTTCCCTTTTTCTAAATTTGCTGAGCTGTGCAGGTTATAGCAAGCTTCCTACCCCTTGCTTTTGATCTTATCTGTTCTAGGCATCTAAACAATGCTGGTTACACTAGAGCTTAGGTGAGATGAGATAAACCTGTCCCTTGATCTGTGCACACTTAAAAGTTCAGACATTGGAGGTATGCACCACTGTTCTTCTTACCTCCTTAGGGAGAAAGTTCACATTCTGCATTTTCTCCCAGTCTCATAGAACCATTTAGCACCTCAAACTAGTGATGGTTTCTATTTCTTTATTCTTAACTGTGGATGGGTTTTGTGAATGTACTGGAGCATTGAATGAATATCAATGACAAGCTCAGTTTTTTTTCTTTCAATTAACATGTATTAATTGTACATATAAATGGTTTTTGATGGGATATTTCAATACTTGCATATATCTTTTACTGATCAAATCCAGCCTCTCTTTGTCTACTTCCCTATACTTCCAAAATTCTAGTAATTAATACTGTACATTTAGGTCAAGTTTTTAAAACTTTCACATCTGAGAGAGAATATGAAATATATGTCTTTCTGTATCTGGACTATTTCATTTTACATAATGTCCTCTAGTTTGGTCCCTTTTTCTGCAAATGACAGGATTTGATTCTTTATGGATGAATAATATTTTATTGTGTCTGTCTGTCTATCCATCTACCTACCTACCTACCTATCTGGCATATATCTGTTTATCTCACATCCTCTTTATTCTTTCATTTGTTGGTGGGTTCTTAGGATGATTCTATATTTTAGCTATTGTGGAATAGGGCTGAAATATACATGGGTGTATAGGTACCTCTTTGCTAAGCTAATTTAATTTCCTTTAGATATGTGCTCATTAGTGGGATAGTTGGACCATGTTAGATCTATTTTTAAATTTTTGAAGTATCTCCATGCTGTTTTCTGCAACAATTGTACTAATTCACATTTCCGCAACAGTATATGAGAGATTTTTTTCCTCAACATTTTTTCCCCAGAATTTTTTAAATTTTTATTTTTGTTTTCCTGAAAGTAACATTCTGACTGGGGTGAGATGATATCTTCTAGTTTTGACTTCCTTTTCTCTGGTGGCTAATAGTTTTGAACACTTTTTCATATATTTGTTGACTATTTGTATTTCTTCTTTTCAGAAAAGAACTTCTCAAAAGATCACTCTATACAGATCATTTGCTTTTTTTAGATGAATTGTTCTTTATTTTTAATTTTTTGAGTTATATACTCTGGATATTAATCCTTCATCAGATAAATAGTTGGCAAATATTTTATCTCATTCTTTGGGTTGTCTCTTCAGTTTATTGATAGTTTTCTTTGTTGTGCAGAAACTTTTTAAATTCAGTGTAATCCAATTTGTTAATTATTATTTTTACTTCCTGTGCAGAAAATTGCCTGTGCTAATGTCTTGAACTGTTTCCCCATTTTCTTCTAGTAGCTTTTCATATATTAGATTTTCATATAGTAGCTTTTAGCTTTTCATATAGTAGATTTTCATATATTATGTTAAGGTCTTTGACCCATTTTGAGTTGTTTTTTGTACAGGGTGAAAAAACAGGGGTTGAGTTCTGACCTTCTGCATGTGGACACCCACTTTTCCTAGTACCATTTACAGAAGAAGATATCCTGTTTACTTTTGATAACTTTATTGAGAACAAATTGGCTATGGAGGTATGAGTTTATTTCTGGAATCCCTATTATGTTCCATTGGTTCATGTGTTTATTTTTATGCCAGTACTTAGTAACATTATATTTTGGTGGCTATGGGTCTATAGTGTGTGTACCATGTACACACATACACACACACACACACAGTATATATACAGAGAGAGAGAGAGAGAGAGAGAGAGAGAGAGAGAGAGAGAATGTAAACAGATTATCTGCAAACGAATTATTTTGCTTATTATCTTCCTATGAAGCTCAGTCTTTAAATTCTTAGCTAAAGTCATTGCAGAGAAATAAGGTGCTTTGACCACTGCCATCATTGTGTAACCACAGTGCAGATCATGCTGTAAATTAGATCTCAATCAATTTAATTATACCAATTTCAGGACTACAACACAAGTGAAGTTTAAAGTCTCACCTTTATTTCATATGCAAGTTAGGGGATACTAATTGACAAAAACAGTATCATTAAGGTTAGGATTTTAAAAAAGATAGAAAATTGAAATTTGAGGAGACCTCTGTGTCCCCAAAGTTTTATGAGGCAGAACCTAGTGAAGACGGTTACCCAGATGCCAACCAAAGCCATCTCTAAAGGGCAAGAAAAGAAGAATCAGAAATTAAAGGGAAGAGCCTTGAAGACAGGGACAACAGCTGTGAAAAACATTGCTCTAAAGCAGAACTGAGATTAAACTCAATGGAGATTTCCACCTTGAAAAAAGGGAATTGCTGCTATGTGGTTAACTGAACTCTTTTTAAAAATATGTTTTTAGTTATACATGGATACAACATCTTTATTTTGTTTATTTATTTTTATGTGATGCTGAAGATCAAACCCGTTTGAGGCGAGTGCTAAACCACTAAGCCATAATCCCAGCCCCTGAACTTTTAAAAAAACTATTATGTTCTACTGAACTGTTTATAAACCAGACTCTCATTTGCATTTTGAAACATTGATAAAACTGTGAAGCCTTGGAGTCCAGCACAACAAAATAATTCTTCCAAATGATTTGAGGATAAGTTTTCAAATTATATACCCAAATCCTTTTCTGTGTTTTTTTCTAAAAAACAAAAACAAAAAATATCCCAAAGACAGTCTTCTACAGAGCCTAACACATTCATCAAATCAAGAAATTCACATGGTTACATCATTGCAATTTATTTTTTACAAACTTAGTGCAATTTTGCCAATTGTCCTTACAGTTTTCTGGTAGCATATAACCTAGTTTAGAATCATACATTGTGCTTAGTTGTAGCATCATTTGGGTCCTTTGGGAAGTATAAGATATACAACATTCTTCTTTGAGGGAAATATCTATAAGAGGCAAGGCGGAAAGGCAGCAGGAGTAGTCAAGAAAAGCTCCTACCCCCCACATTTTTTTGGTGCATTATAGTTGTACATTTTGTTGGTATTTGATGTTACATATTTTTACATGCACACAATAGGGCAATAGAATTTGGTCAATATCACTCCCAGAACTTACTTCTTTCTCCCAACCTCCCAACTCTAGGTCCCTTTTCACTACTGATCTCCCTTTGATTTTTAGGAGATACACTCCCACTTTTCTTTTCCTTTTCCTCTGTAGCTCATGGAAAGGTTTGTGAAGAGACATGGGTCCAATACTTGTGGAAGGAGAAGGAAGAAAGAGGATTGGTTAAGAAAAGCCTCAGACTGTGATGTAGGTCTGAGAAAGTCTTAGACCAAAGTGGAGTACTGGCTCAAAGACTTTCTGCATTTGGCCAGATGGAGCACTTTCTGCTCCAAGCGGGTGAGCATGATTTTTACCTAAATAATATGGTGGAACCAAAATGTACTGCTGCCAGAGGTTGTCAATTAATTGCTCTCCTCCCAGCTGGTTAGCAGATTATGTCTTGATGGTATTTCTGAGTGGCACACCTCCATGGTTGTCATAATTGTCATAATTCCTTTATTCTCTTCCAGTGGTACCAGATTATAGGTATTTCCTTGACCATAACATTTTTTAATCATACAGGCCAGTTATTCTGTATAATGTTCTTCAATTTGCCTTATATAATTTAAAATTAGATTCAGATTAAGTATCTTGGCAGGCAGAGATCCTACATCCTTCTAGTATATTGCATCATCTGCATGATTTCCATTCCCATTTGTGATAAGGCTCAGTTTGATTCAAATGGTGTTTGTTAGACTACTCCACCATAAAGTAAGTCTTTTCCCCTTTGTTGTCAATAAGCAGATGATGATGAGGTACTATGTGCATATAAATATTGAGTTTCTCATCAAACTTCTAATTTATTCACTTATTTATATCTCTATGTACTCAAAATTATTTATTGAATGTTACAAATGTGTAAGTATCATATATTACATGTTCAAATTGTTCCTGATTTGACTGGTGGGACCTATTACAAGTTTGCATTTTTATAATTTTCATTTGCTCCTATAAATCTTCAAGCACTTCCTTGATTTCTGGCAACCAAGTGCATATTCAAGGATTGTTTTGTATTTTCTGTATTCCAGCCACAGAATCAGCCAATTATTCTAAAGAGTACTTGTTCCTTATAGTAGAACACAGTAGGTCTTCTCATTGTTATTGGAGCATCACTGCTGCCAGGCCTTATCAGTTAACAGATTTATTTCTATAGTTATGCGTATATATTAAAAGTGATGAGTCGATACACATAATCTCATTCTGACCCATGGGGTTTGTTCTAGTCTTTCAACTTTTCTTTACTTGCTAACTCACTTTTCTGGAGAAAGAAACCTGGCTTCTGTTATACTTATTTAATTAGCTTATTTGGAAGTCTTCCTGTATGCCATCAACCTTCCATTTCTATTCCCAGCCTTCTATTTCTTTCTCTGTGAATACAGACTTGGCACTCTGATTAGGCGTGGACACCCTGAACCAGGCTGTCCACAAACCTGATACGTTTCTAATTCTTATTACATTCCAAACTGCATGGTCAATTGCCCTTCCCCTACCACCCTCGTAACCAGCTTAAGCTCTAAAACTTACATCTTGGTTACTGCATGTACACTTTCCAGTAGCACCCACATCTCTCTGCTAGATCTATTTTTATGGTTGAATTATTCAAAACAAAAGGAAAGAAGAAAAAGAAAGGAGAGGAGAGAAAGTGCTTTCTTTTTTTAATAGAAGTGAATATTGTAGTTATTTTGTCAGGTTTTGCTCCCAAGAACCTCATGGAACATGTTAAATGACAGATTGTGGATTAATGCCTGATGCCATAGTGAGATGAATCTTTTGGAAAATAATTGAACATAATTTTCAAGTCAGAGAGATGTTTGGTCATTATGAGGATAGAACATGGCATAATGTGTTTGTGTTTCCAATGATAATCCAAGGAATAACTTCTTATCATGCTCATTTATAATGTGATTGCCATTTTCCTATCATGAGAGTGTGTCTGTTTCTCTTGTTCTTGAATGTAGGCTGGTCCACTGACTCTTATTGACTAATAGAATGTGATCAAGTGATGCTATGGAACTTCCAAGTTTGGGTCTTATGATATCTGTAGCTTCCACCATAGCAGCTGGAAACATTTGGAGCAAAACTATGAAGCTCCAGTTGAAAGCATTAGCTGAATAGCCAGCCAACATTCAGCACCAAGTAGTGGTAAGCCATTTAAGTTATCTTTCTTGTCTGCTTCAGGTGTAACCATGCCTGCACACAGAGCTAATACCATGTAGAGTAAAAATGTTTCCCACCTGAGGACACTAAATTCTCATACTGATTGGACAGGATAATGGTTTGGTTGTTCTATGTCATTAGGCTTTGGGCAGTTTAATATTGTAGTAGTAAATAATCAAACATGCTGGGATCTGAAATGTGGAATGGGGACATCTGAGTAGAATTTGAAGAAGTCAAGAATCTTGAATCTGTCATTCAGCCTACCTTTCTGTGGGGTTAAATCTTTTCTTTGTCTCCTGATTTTAAGAACAGACTTCTCTGTCTTTCAGAATCACTCTGCTCACATCTTCTTTACGTAAGTCTATCATATTAAAGACTATTCTGTTCCTGCTTTAGAACATTATATTTTTTTCACCTGATAATAAAGTTCAACTGTCCTTTTTCAAGTAGAGGGAGTTAAAATCTTAATTTCAGGTTTTAATCTTGGATTCAACTATGCCTCACTGAAATATGTTATTATGCCATCCAAAATACATCAGGAAAAAAAGAGGTGCTGGATAAGATCACTCTGACAAGATTTTCAAATAAATAATTCATATGTATTCTATTATAGTGCCAACTATATTAGGCATGTGAATTTGGAAATGAACAATATCACACACCTTTTTCTATAATCTAAAATATGTTTATAGATAATCATAATAAGAGATCTGGCCCTTTTTTAGTAATATTTACAATGAAGTAAACATTGCATCAGCACAGTCAGAGGACTCCCAGGCCAATACACTTAACATTTCTAGAACCAATTTTGATATACAGGATTTGGATACCTGGGGCAGCTTTGACATATGCTCTTCCTTCCAAAAAGTTCACTTTGGCAGTTATACAAAAAATAGAAGACCGCTGGAAAGCCCTCCCTCCCTTTTTTTATGAACCCCTTTCTGGCCATATTCTGCCTCTGGACACTGCCTCTTAGAAACATTAGGGACAATCACAGTGCTTCACTTAACCCCCATGTGCCTTCCTTCCAGTGGCAAGCTCAAAGGTGAAAGGTTTCCCTGAATCCATCAGTGAGACTGTCACCTAGGTCATTCTCTGGGGCCCACCTGTTACCTCCAGGGAGCATCAGAATTTAAAGAGTCAGACTCAAAATTGTTGTGACTAGTCGTTTCAAAGACTCCCAGAGTTTCCCTATAAGTCCTTCTTTAAGTGATAGTAAATTGGACTTGAACAACTCCCCAAATCCTGAGTACCTTTCTAATCATTTCCTAAGAGAAACCTCATTGTCCCTTCTTATTACTGGGTTGTGGTGGTTTAATTTCGTGCCCTCTCCTACACCTACAGGTCACCCAGGAGTGGGACTGATGCTCACTCTGAAGGTCCAGTGACTGTCACACTTCAATGTGTGAAGAATCACATGGGGTCACATTCAGCACTCAGATCCTTGGGCCTTTCCCACAAGTCTGTCCTATGTGGGGGTCTATGCCTGAAGATTTTACATGCAGAGTGTCAGGGAGATGCTACTCGTTAAAAGTGACACAATTCACAGTGGCTTAGAGATAAGATTTGGCTTAAGTGTACCTTAGCTATTTCTTCCAAGAGTTCTAGTGGCAATGATATCTAATCTGACTCTGGCTACTGTAGAAGGTATAACATTTTAATTTATGCCTTTCATTCACTCTGGTAAACACTTTAAGTCACTTTGGAGACTTAGTTCTTAAATAATATTGTCACTGAAGTACTATATTTGATAAACAGTATGATTTAATGAAGAAACATTGGAAGTTGGACTCTGCAGAGAAAATTAATTCATCTCTGACCTCAAGGAGTTTACAATACAGCAAGTCACTTAATCAGAAAAAAAATATTAAGTACTTTATCTCAGCAAAAACTCCACTCAAGAGATAAAGTTCAGATCCTATTCATTTTCAGAAATTAAGTAAATACAATATCATCCCCTGAGGATAGGGATGGACACTCTTGGGCAAGATGACATCTATAGGAAGGTGGGAGAAGGACAGGTTTCAGAACCTTCCTTCTTCAGTGAGACATCTGTGGTTCCCTTTAGAACCTTCTGCTCTTCAAGTTTTATGCACATAGATCCCACGCCACAAGGTGGCAGAATGATCCTCATAATTTCTTGAGCAAACTGATGGAAGTCCTGGGCCTTTAAGTGCCTACTCTGCCTGTGCTACACACTGTTGGCTGGGAGAAATTTAGGGCAATTATCACCTAGATCACTAAGTTGTTTCTGTCACCCACTCCAACCTATTCTCCTTTCAATGCTAACTCAAGGACACTGCAAATTTACACTTTGGAAGACATCTTACAGCAGTTGGAGTTTCAGACTACACCTTAAAACCATTTAACATCCTACTCATTTTAATGGCTGAATAGCTTCTTTCATATGAAGTTCTCAGTATGATGATAATCTGTGTACCCCAATACCAGTCCATGCCCTTTTAGTCCAAGATGAGATGTAACTCAGGAAAATTCTCCATAACACCAAATCTCTCCAAGAAAATGTTGCAAAGTCAAACTTTCTGAAAAAGTAGCATTCTGCAGAACATTCTCATACATTTCTCCACTGCAAGTTTAAACATTGTACGTTTTTACAATAATTCTTCAGGTTTCCCACAGGCTTATCTTTCTCTTCTCTGTGATCTCTCAGTTGTTAGCATGACAACTCCGGCTCTGAGGCATTTGCAGCAAGCTCTTTGGCTTCTGCCTCATCACATTGTCTTTGGCCTGAGTCAGTGAAACAGGGAGAGCTTGAGACAGGTGGCCTGAATGTGCCAGGGTCATCCTAGCTCATTCATGCCCAGTAAAGCCAAATGTTCCAGTGGAGTAGCAAAAAAATCAAAGAAACAATTGAGCAATTGGGACCAGAAATCACTTACTAGCAGAGCTAAGGGCCCTTGGTGGACACTAGGTCCTATTTGGGTTTCTGGATGCAACTGTGGGGCAGAAACTGGCATTTGATAGTAATTGGAATAAAGTGGTCTACCCGCAGTGGGTGCCAGGTCATTTTTCTGCTGAGAACAGGTTTGGAAGCATCCAGGCTGACAGAGGGCCAGGCACCTTTGTGAGCAGTATGTTTGGGATGTCTCAACTGTAATTTCTGTGTCCTCTGAGCAGGCTGTGGGGCCCTGAGTGTTTTCTGTTTCCTTTTGTCATTTGGGAGGAGGAAAAGAGACTCACAGAGCTCTTTTTCATTTAATACTGAGCTGGAAGGAGACATGTGCCATCATTTGTAGTTGGATTTGATTTTTACCACTCTACCACTCTGGGTTTTTCAATTCCCAGTGTTGAATCCTCCACATATGGAGCAGTGATAATATATTTTTTGGGGGGGGGAGATAACTGGGATTGAACTCAGGGGCACTTGACCACTGAGTTGTATCCCTAGCCCTATTTTGTATTTTATTTAGAGACAGGGTCTCACTGAGTTGCTTAGTGTCTCACTGTTGCAGAGACTGACTTTGAAATCCAAATCCTACTGCCCCAGCCTCCCGAGCTGCTGGGATTACAGGTGTGTGCCACCTCACCTGGCGCAGTAATAACATTTTGGTACATCATAATAATTGCCTAAACTTTGTACATGGGACAATTATCTTTGTGGGTTTTTATGCTGAAAAAGTCTTGAGACTCATAGTTGGCTTATGGTACTCTCCATGCCATCTACCTCTCTTTTGCCTTGTCTACGTGTAGTTTTAGAGCAATGATTTGTGAAGGATTTCCTTTTTTGGGATATCTTGGAAGATTATTATTTTAACAAATATTTCCTGCTTATATTATACAAATGGAATTATATGTTCACAAGAGAAAAATGACAAAACCTCAGCAAGAAAATGATGATGTAACCACTTAACATTGGAGGTTTTCTCTTCTATCTATCTTACATTTATAGTTAAACTCATTTTTGTATTTAAATGTAAAATTGACTATACATGTTTATATTATTTATATTCACATTTTAATATAAGAACTTAACAATAATAATTAACAATATAATAATAGTTAACAATAATAATTCATTGTCTTTGTTTCAGGCAATTTTCTGAATGATCACGGATAAAGCAATGAACAAAACAGATAAAAGTCCCAGATTTGCTTAATTAACATTTGCTTTACTTCACTGACATTAAGTAAACTATATAGCTAGAGGGTAATAGATTTAGGTGGAGAAAAATAATGAAAGAGGTTTATGTGAGTGTGTGTAGGAATGTCAGGGGTGCAACTTATTCCACTCCTTTGCCACCCAGTTTTATTAAGGTTAAATGTTGAATAATATTCCATTTTAAATATTTATCACATTCTAACTTTTTAAAAAATTGTAACACAAAAAATTGTAACACAAAAACATAACATAAACGTCCACATTTCTGCTATAGGTATAGTTTGTAGACCCCACCCTCCCTTTGGTCATTAAACATTAAAGTTCTGTGAGACTAGATTCCAGGCCCTCAAATCTTTTAATGCTATGCTCCCATTTTATTCTTGAAAATTTTGGTCACCACTCATTTGTCAAAATTACATCAAATTACAAGTTAAATCCTTAGAATTTCCAAAAGAGAACTGAGAACTGCTATATGGTGTTTTTTGTTTTGTTTTTTGTACCTGGGATTAAACTCAGGGGCACTCAACCACTGAGCTACATCCCCAGCCCAATTTTGTATTTTATTAGAGACAGGGTCTCACTGAGTTGCTTAGCATCTCGCTGTTCTTGAAGTTGGCTTTGAACTTGCAATCTTCCTTTCTTAGCTTCCCAAGCTGCTGGGATTACAGGCGTGTGCCACTATGTCTGTCTATACAGTGTTTTTATCTTACTGGTAGATAATATTTTTACTTGGATATTTTGGAGGTACCTCAAACTCAACTCCAAAACTGATCTAATGATCAAAGATATTCATTATCTCTCTCCTCCACCACTATTGTAGCTCTTCATCTTTGAAGAACAATTTGGATTATGTAAGTCATTTGACTCTGGGGTCTCCCAGACATTGATCTCTGAGGATTCTGAGAGCTTAGTTCTTCTGCCTTATCAGGCTATATATGTTTTACTTTCTTGTCCAATGATATTGCTAAGCATGAAAGTACCAAAAGAAGCCCCAGTGCATCCTCTACATTCCATTCCTGTTTCTCCCTGTTCCTGTTATGTAGCAGCAACAATTGACAGTCAGAATAAATCACTCTGACTAGTGCAGTGAATCTTTTGTCAATTGGCATATTCAGATAATCCACCTGTGAACCAAGCCTGGGGTCCTTTCTTTTCCAGTCAGAAGGTTTTGTGAAACTTGCTCCACTTCCCACCTTGAAGCCAGAGGTATGAACTGAAGAAAACCTGTGGTACAGCGAAAGCGTGTCTGTGTCTCAAGGCTTCTTAATGTATCAAATAATTTGCAATTCCATCAGATGTCAAAAAACTTAATGTCAGGACAAATTTAAGTTGAATGTATAAAGTTTGGTCAATAACTTAAACAAAATTACAAATATAAAAATACCCTTGTAATTACACAATAATTTATTGAGTTACTTTTATTGCTCCTTTCATATAATTGAGAATAATGGAAATTGTATGAATTTTCCTTAAGACCCACAGATGGAAATGAGTGTTAACATCATGAATACTTTAAACTCAACATTAAAGTCATTTTCAATGACTTTCTAAATTATTTATAGTTTCTTCCTCTTACAGTATTTTTTAGGTAATTGTTCAGCTATTTGATTTATATTTCTTGTGCAAAGTATAATATAAACCACTCCTTCCTGCACAACTTACATAAATCCCGCCTTTTTTCATTTTTTAAACTATAAAACTTTACTAAAATACATAAAATAACACATAAATAAATAAAAAATAATTTAGATAATATTCTTGATTAGGAAAAGTGAACATTATTTATGATATTATTTCTTCCTAAATTCATGAATAAATCTTAAACAATCAAATTTCAATAAAAATACAAAGAAAACTTTTTTGAAGTGGAAATAAACCAAAATAGTTTATCTGAAAGAATAAACAGGCAAAAAAATTTTTTAGGAAAGAGATCTAATAAAAAATACCTACATTTACTAGTCATTAAACATTTGGATCTGGGTGTGTAGTGCTTAGTGATATAACACTCACCTACCATGTATAAGACCCCAAGTTCAATCTCTAGGATGGAAAACAAACAAACAAAACAACAAAACAAAAATAATCCCCAAAATATGTAATGCTAACAATAATAAATCCTGACTTTTAAGTCTGGACAATATTTTCAATCCAGGTTCTCATGGTGAGTGCTGTTTAAGATGATAATGGAACCTCATTCTAGCAATCCTTAAAATATGATTATTTTGTAGATATATATCACCCGTGTCTTGCTGAGGTAAGTTGCCTTTGACAGATACAGTTTGTCTCTCTTTTTATTTATATTTTATGAACACCCTGTTCAGTTCTGAAGATTTTCCTCAGAGCATCTTTCATCTCCTTGTTCCTCAGGCTATATATTAGAGGATTACATAGGGGGGTTATCACAGAATAAAATAAGGTAATAATTTTTTGCATTTTTACCATGTGTCCTGATTCAGGGCCAACATACATCATCAAAATAGAACCATAAAAAAGGGTGACAACTGCCAAATGAGAAGCACAAGTCAAGAAAGCCTTGCGTTTGCTTGCTGCCGAGGGCATCCTCACCACAGCTAGAATCACCAGAGCATAAGAAGAAAGAATAAACAGCAAAGTGCCAATCATGAAAAAAGAATTGAAGGCAGAGTAAATGAACTGGGTGGTGGAGTCTTCAGAACAGGACAGCATCATCAGTGGGACAGGATCACACACAAAATGGTTGATGATATTTGGACCACAGTAGGATTGAAATAAAAATAAATGGAGTTAGAAAGAGGATGAACCCACATGACCATCCAAAGATGACGAGGCCAGTGCACAGCTGTCTGGTCATGATGTGTGGGTAATGCAGAGGACGGCAGATGTCAAGGTACCTGTCAAAGGCCATGATGCAAAGGAAGAAGCCCTCATCATACCCAAAGGAGAAGAAGAAGTAGAATTGTGCAAAACAGCTCACAAAAGAGATGGACTTGCTTGTGGAGAGGAAGTTTGCCAACATGTTGGGGTTGGTGGAGGTGACATAGCATATTTCCAGGAGAGAGAAATTGCCCAAGAGGATGTACATGGGGGTGTGAAGGCGCCAGTCTCCCCTCACAGCACAGGCGATGGCTGCATTCCCCATCAGGGTCAGAGTATAGGTTATGGAGAAGAGCCCAAAGTAGAGGAGCTGCATTTCTGGGCTGGAGGGAAAGCCCATGAGGATGAAGTGGGTAACAGAGAGTGTGTGTTCTTGGTTGGACCCATTCATTGGTGTAGAAGTCACTGAGATGACAGAGGTTATTGCTGTTTAATGTTGAATATTGTTTTTTTCCTGGAAGCACCAATTTTTTATTATTCATTTTATAAGGTAATAAACAATTAAAGTGTTGCTTGAGCAGCAAAACTGACCTGAAAACTTGCAAGACTCAGTTCTGAACAAACAATGTTATTTTTAAAAGTCACAATAATAGCTAGGAGGAAAAAATATGAGGCAAAATTTACTTCACTAAGAACCCTAGATTAGATACTAAGAATATACTCGTTTTACCTGCATTATTATACTACTTTTCTGCATATGTGGAATTATTTGAACACTATATGGATACTTCATAACTTTTTTATTATTTGTAACAGTGAAATATAATAAAATACTAAATCAAGATATTTTAAGAGAACATGTCTCAATATATTGCCTAATAGGGCACAAATTAATATTTATTTTCACTTGTGATTACTCATGGTGTTTTATAATGATAATAAAAATACCTCTGTCACTCAAGGATAAATAGTCTTTTATGCTAGTTTGTGTATACATACCAATGCTTAGTATTAAAAAAAAAAACAAAAACTTTTCTTTTTTTTTTTCCTTGTAGGCAGCTCCGTGCAGTGTTAGGAAGAGTTCTATGCCTTGGCCTCTAAATCAATCTGCCTAAATATTTTTATATACTTCCAGGTGAATATATGAATATGATGTACCATTTTTGGAAATTAGTCTTAGGTAGAACAGCTGGTCTGATTGAATATGGCTAAGTTTAATGTGCCTGTACTTGTTAAACATAGGTCTAGTGAGCTGCAAGAGTAATTGAAAGATTGGTTAAGTTTTATGATTATGGGACTCATAGTAAAATTTTAGTACATTTTTACTGATATTTGACTTAAATATCTTTGTATTTTATAAATAATACTCAGTAAGTGAAGAAATGCTTGTCAAAGTAAGACTCTCTGACCCTGATCAGAGAAATCCTGGTCATATTTGTTTATAGGAGATAATATTAGAGTTTCTCAGGCCATACTACACAGAGATCATTGACTCTTTCTTTGAGAGCCATTGAGATGTTACTAAAATTGGAAGAACTACTATTTAAGACTCTCATTGCCCTTGAACCTGCATGAAAACTAGTGTAGCAAATTAGGCCAGCTGAATCCTGTCCCTTACTATGTTGTTTCAATAACTTATAATTCAATGTATAATCTTTTTGTTCTTTAGACATTCTTTTATCCTACTTACTTAGGATCCTTCTCTTAGTCATTTCAGTTAATTAATTTTATGTAGAGAAGTATCACTGGCAAAGGATTTGTTTCAAATCATTGGTACTTGCCTTTCTTGTGTCAGAATATCCTGGAGATAATACTTGTCCAGTATTACAGTTTAGAGTAAGTCCTGTAGTGAAACAACAACAAAATGGAATTCAAAAGCCATATATAAGCTTGGGAAAGATGTTATCTTTGGAAAAAGAAATATGCCATATTTATTCATCAAGTTAAAAAAAAGTCATCAAAATAAATAAATTTGATTTTATCAGTTAATGTGCATCCTTTCTTAAAATCCTAAGCCTTTTTATATGTGTCTGTGTGTGCATATATATATAAATAATAACTTATAATATACATATATATATGCATACACACATATATATGCGCATATACATATAACATATTTTAGAGGGAAATGATAACTAAGTAAAAATACTCATCAGAAACCGCATTAATTTTTTGCCAGTTTTATTATAATGAAATACTTTGTTTTCTCAAAGAAAAGAAGAAAATATTTTCTATTATTTTTGCAAAACATTGAGCAAGTATGGCCCACATGTTATAAAGTTTCCACTCACTCCTTGGAGGAACGCTGAGAAGGTCAGAGATGGGGAGAGAAAATATTAATCCATGGAGCAAAAGACAAGTGGGAGACTTCCAAGAAATGGGATCATCCAATTTGTAATCACTTTCAGATTGCAAAGAGTGAGCACTAAATACAGTTTCACTAACTTCAGAGTACATGTGATGAAGTGAAAGTCCAGATGAAGGTAGCATGTATATTTATTTGCTTGCATCGTGGCCTTTTGGGATTTGGGGCTCTCTCAATTCAAAATGAGGTCATTTTTGAAATTACAATCAAATGCCAAATTTTACTGTTCCCCAAAGAAAAGTGAAGATGTAGAAGAAAATTCTTTATTTCATTTCTAGTGTTCACAAGTTACAGACGGTTCCTGGGGAAAAACTAAATAGTAAAAGAGATGCTTCTACTAGCTGCCATAGAAAGCTCTGTTAGGTTCCCTATACCCATTTCAAAGAAGAAATCATTCTTTGCTTATCAAATATCTGTATTTGTATAGTTTGTTGGAGATTTTTGAGTTGAACATTGTGTAGAGCACAAAAAATTGACAGTTCAAAAAATTTAATTTGCATCCTCTTATTCCACAAATATTTATCAAATATGTATGAAGTTCCAAATGTCTCTCAGATCCTGGAGATATGTAGAAATCAACCCCACAACTCCTACTGTCACAGTTATTATATTCTGTTAAGGAGAGAAGAAAACAAAGGCCTAAATAAGATAATTATATAGTATATTGAAAATAGTAAGGAGAAAAATGAAGCATGGAGTGTGGCAGGGAAGTTGGAAGTTGGAATGGGAGATCATGATTTTACAGTGACAGGAAAGCTGTCTGGGGAATGTGACATTTAAGCAATGTCCCCAACTGGAAGAACAACCTGTGGATATCTGGAGGAGCTGTGTTTCAAGCCAAAATAACAATTGTCAGAGGAACCACTGGCAGAAGAAAGCATAATAGAATGATAGTATAAAGGCCAGCAGGTTGTTGTGGATGTGGCAGGGTAAGCAGTGGGGACAACCATGAGATACCAGGCAGAAGGTCACTGGGTGAGGCAGATTGCTTAACGTAGGCCATTTGTAAGGACTTTTTTTCAGTGTAAGAAAGGGTCAGTATTTGAGCAGAAAACAAAATGGTCCGGCTTAAAGTTTTCTTTTTAAGAGATTCAACATGGCGGCGGGCGGGGAGGCAGCGCTTTCAGTACCTCCTCAGTAACGGGGTCAAAGAGACGCATTGATACTCTTCGATTCTACCTGCTGAGAGGCTCCTGGCGAAATTCCACTGAAGAGAGACCGGCTGGCAATTAGTAGGATTTTTGGAGGTGACTGTTTGCCCCAGATGAGTGAATCTCCGCCACGCAGCACAGCGCAGAGGTCCGGACCCGCCAGCCGCTGCCCTCGCGACTCGACTTGGTGACCGCCCGCCCACGGCCCCCGCGACTGGGCGGCTAGCCCCCGAGCCGCGGCCCAGCAGGTGCGGCGCAGGGACTCTAGGAAGAGGTCTCTAACCAGGCCTTCATGAAGTAGCGAACCGGGAGCTGAAACCAACCAGAGACAGACCAGTCCCACCCATCCCTTCGGACACTCCAGCAAGGAGCCTGTGGCCCGCCATAGCAGAGAGGTGACGTCACCGGAGTTTGGCTGATGGAATTCCTTCCCAGCGGAATCCACTTTAGCAGGTGTGTGACTCCCATCCCCTCCAGATACAAGCAGCCAGGAAACCTCGGGAATCTCACTGGGGGCGTGTCTGTAGGGAAGCAGAGGGGATTCCCGATCCCCAACTCCCCTTACCACCAGCGGCGACACCCAAGGTCTTAGCCGCCAGTTTCCGGGGGCATGCCCACCAAAGGGGTCCGGAAAAATTAAACTGTTGGTCCCCAGATCACCGCACCACAGCACTGGGGCTTAGATGAATGACGGAGAGAGAGCTCAGTTGTTCGAGAAATAGGACACGCGGTGGGGCTGCAAGTGTAACCAGATCTTTGGGGAACCGCCTCTGGTGAACAGGACCTGGCTGGCTGGCAGGAGGAAGTGGGGGAGGGGCCGGAGAAGTGAAACGGCTCTGGAGTAACAGGACTGAGAGACTCCCAGGAGCCGCCTTACAGGGGTTGCTATCGACACATAGAGGGCAGAAGCTCGGCTCGGAGGGCACAGCTCCGCCTACTGGAAGAGAAGAAAATGGATCTCCATGACTTCAATTTTTTTTCTTTTTTTTCTCTCTTTTTGTTCTTTTCTCCCCTTTTCCTTCTTTCTTTCTTTCCTGTTTCAAGTTTTATTGTTCTTTCCATTCTCCTCTAATCTATCTATCTCTCTCTCCTTCTTTCTTTTTAAGAGCACCTTCCTTCCCCTACCCCCCAACTTTCATCCCAAGCATTATGTCTTCCATTACGTGTAATTGTCTAAATGCAAATAGGTGAAAGTTTCGAGGCTGTCTATAGGGCTCCTAAATACCTAGCTACTAACAACACCCTGATCCAATCACCTGTTAGTATCCCCCTTCAGTAGAGCAATCTTCTAAAGTAGCCAAGACATACTAACCCTCATACCATCATAGCACCTAACCTAAACATAAAGTCCGAAGAACAGACAACAAATCACTATATGCATACAGAATCTGGAAGCCTTTTATGAATTGAATGAATCAGCTTTAAAGTACAATAAAGCCCAACATTTCTAGGCATAGTCTCCCATCACAAAGGAGAGACAACAGAGATATACAAAACCAAAACAAATTTATAGGAGAAAGCAGAAACACAGCAGTCAAACAGAGCTGGAAAGTAATGTGAACAACATGAAAAAAACAAGGGAAAAAAGGATTACAAACAATGCAGGACAACTTACATCTACAGGAGGACCTAGAGGCATCAGAAAAATGGACAGAGAAAGAACTCAAGGCATACCTAACTCAGATGGAACGGAATATTATAGAAGACATGAGACAGCAAGTCCAAGCAATGAAAGTATATTTTGAAAATGAATTAAACAAACAAATTCAAATGGTAAAGAACGAGCTCTACCAGGAGATAGAGATTTTTTAAAAAATCAAACAGTAATCCTAGAAATGCAGGAAACCATAAACAAAACTAAAAACTCAAACGAGAATATTACAAATAGACTAGATCAAGTAGAAGTCAGAACATCAGATAATGAAGACAAAGTTTATCAACTTGAAAAGAATATAGTCAACACAGAAAGGATGCTTAAAACTCATGAGCAATCTATCCAAGAGATATGGGATGTCATAAAAAAACCAAACTTGAGAGTCATTGGGATAGAAGAAGGTATGGAGGTTCAAACCAAAGAAATGGACAACCTATTAAATGAAATAATCCTAGAAAACTTCCCAGATATGAAAGATGGAATGGATTGCCAAATCCTGGAAGCCTACAGGACCCCAAACATTCAAAACCGTAATAGACCAACTCCAAGACACATAATTATGAAGATATCCAACATACAAAACAAGGAGAGAATATTAAAAGCTACGAGAGAAAGGAGGCAGAATACATTCAGGGGTAAACCAATTAGGTTAACGGCTGATTTTTCATCACAGACGTTGAAAGCGAGAAGATCCTGGAACAACGTATTTCAAACACTGAAAAATAATGGATTCCAACCAAGAATACTGTATCCAGCAAAATTAAGCTTCAGATTTGACAATGAAATTAAAATATTTCATGATAAACAAAAGTTGAAAGAATTCGCAGCCAGAAAATCAGCACTTTGGCAAGGCATTTTGAGCAAAATACTACAAGAAGAGGAATTGAAAAATAGCACCCAAAACTAACAGTGGGAGGTATCTCAGTAAAGGGGGAGAAAAATAACCAAAGAGGAAAAACTAGACAAACTAAAATAAATAAATAAATAAACATGACTGGAAGTACAAACCATATTTCAATAGTAACGTTAAATGTTAATGGCTTAAATTCACCAATCAAGAGACATAGGCTAGTAACCTGGATTAAAAAAAACAGATCCAACAATATGTTACCTTCAGGAGACTCATATGATAGGAAAAGACATACACAGGCTGAAGGTGAAAGGTTGGGAAAAATCATACCACTCACATGGCCCTCGGAAGCAGGCAGGAGTGGCCATACTCATATCGAATAAAATAAACTTCCAACCTAAGTTAATCAAAAGGGATAAAGAAGGACACTATATACTGTTAAAAGGAACCATCCACCAACAAGACATAACAATTATCAATATGTATGCATCAAATAATGGTGCTGCAACGTACATAAAACAAACTCTCCCCAAGTTCAAGATTCAAATAGACCACAACACAATAATTATGGGTGACTTCAACACACCGCTCTCTCCATTAGACAGATCCTCCAGACAAAAGCTGACTAAAGAAACTATAGAACTCAATAAAACAATCAATAACCTAGACTTAACTGACATATATAGAATATATCAACCATCATCAAGTGGATACATGTTCTTCTCAGCAGCACATGGATCTTACTCAAAGATAGACCATATACTATGCCATAGGGCAACTCTTAGTAAATATAAAGGTGTGGAGATAATACCATGCACCTTATCTGATCATAATGGAATGAAACTGGAAATCAATGATTAAAAAAGGAAGGAAAAATCCTGCATCACCTGGAAAATGAACAATATGTTACTGAATGATCAATGGGTTACAGAGGACATAAAGGAGGAAATCAAAAAATTCTTAGAGATAAACGACAATACAGACACAACATACCGGAATCTATGGGACACAATGAAAGCAGATTTAAGAGGGAAATTCATTTCCTGGAGTTCATTCCTCAAAAAAAGAAAAAAAACAACAAATAAATGAACTCACACTTCATCTCAAAACCCTAGAAAAGGAAGAGCAAACAACAGCAAATGTAGTAGAAGACAAGAAATAATTAAAATCAGAACGGAAATCAACGAAATTGAAACAAAAAGAAAACCATTGAAAAAATTGATAAAACTAAAAGTTGGTTCTTCGAAAAAATAAATAAGATCGACAGACCCTTAGCCAAGCTAACGAAGAGAAGAAGAGAGAGAATTCAAATTACTAACATACGGGATGAAAAAGGCAATATCACAACAGACACTACAGGAATACAGAAGATAATTAGAAAGTATTTTGAAAGTCTATATTCCAATAAAATAGAAGATAGTGAAGATATCGATAAATTTCTTAAGTCATATGATCTACCCAGATTAAGTCAGGAAGACACACACAATTTAAACAGACCAATAACAAAGGAAGAAATAGAAGAAGCCATCAAAAGACTACCAACCAAGAAAAGCCCTGGACTGGATGGGTATACAGTGGAGTTTTACAAAATCTTCAAAGAAGAATTAATACCAATACTTTTCAAGCTATTTCAAGAAATAGAAAAAGAAGGAGCTCTTCCAAATTCATTCTATGAGGCCAACATCACCCTGATCCTGAAACCAGACAAAGACACTTCATAGAAAGAAAACTACAGACCAATATCTCTAATGAACTTAGATGCAAAAATTCTCAATAAAATCCTGGCGAATCGAATACAAAAGCATATCAAAAAAATTGTGCACCATGATCAAGTAGGATTCATCCCTGGGATGCAAGGCTGGTTCAATATACGGAAATCACTAAATGTTATTCACCACATCAATAGACTTAAAGATAAGAACCATATGATCATCTCGATAGATGCAGAAAAGCATTCGACAAAGTACAGCATCCCTTTATGTTCAAAACACTAGAAAAACTAGGGATAACAGGAACTTACCTCAACATTGTAAAAGCTATATATGCTAAGCCTCAGGCTAGCATCATTCTAAATGGAGAAAAACTGAAGGCATTCCCTCTAAAATCTGGAACAAGACAGGGTTGAGGCCAACATCACCCTGATCCTGAAACCAGACAAAGACACTTCATAGAAAGAAAACTACAGACCAATATCTCTAATGAACTTAGATGCAAAAATTCTCAATAAAATCCTGGCGAATCGAATACAAAAGCATATCAAAAAAATTGAAATTTTAAAAATTCTATTCAATTTAGTTCTTGAAATACTAGCCAGAGCAATTAGACAGACAAAAGAAATTAAAGGCATAAAAATAGGAAAAGAAGAACTTAAATTATCACTATTTGTGGATGATATGATAATATATCTAACAGACCCAAAAGGGTCTACAAAGAAACTGCTAGAGTTAATAAATGAATTCAGCAAAGTGGCAGGATATAAAATCAACACGCATAAATCAAAGGCATTCCTGTATATCAGTGACAAATCTTCTGAAATGGAAATGAGGAAAACCACTCCATTCACAATACCCTCAAAAAATAAAATACTTGGGAATCAACCTAACAAAAGAGGTGAAAGATTTATACAATGAAAACTACAGAACCCTAAAGAGAGAGATAGAAGAAGATCTTAGAAGATGGAAAAATATACCCTGTTCATGGATAGGCAGAACTAACATCATCAAAATGGCGATATTACCCAAAGTTCTCTACAGGTTTAATGCGATGCCAATCAAAATCCCAACGGCATTTCTTGTAGAAATAGATAAAGCAATCATGAAATTCATATGGAAAAACAAAAGACCCAGAATAGCAAAAGCAATTCTAAGCAGGAAGTATGAATCTGGAGGTATAATGATACCAGATTTCAAACTTTACTACAGAGCAATAGTAACAAAAACAGCATGGTACTGGTACCAAAACAGGCAGGTGGACCAATGGTACAGAATAGAGGATACAGAGACCAATCCACAAAATTACAACTTTCTTATATTTGATAAAGGGGTTAAAAGCATGCAGTGGAGGAAGGATAGCATCTTCAACAAATGGTTCTGGGAAAACTGGAAATCCATATGCAACAAAATGAAGCTGAACCCCTTTCTCTCGCCACGCACAAAAGTTAACTCAAAATGGATCAAAGAGCTTGATATCAAATCAGAGACTCTGCGCCTGATAGAAGAAAAAGTTGGCTTTGATCTACATATTGTGGGGTCGGGCTCCAAATTCCTTAATAGGATGCCCATAGCCCAAGAGTTAATAACAAGAATAAACAAATGGGACTTACTTAAACTAAAAAGTTTTTTCTTAGCAAGAGAAACAATAAGAGTGGTAAATAGGGAGCCTACATCCTGGGAACAAATTTTTACCCCTCACACTTCAGATAGAGCCCTAATATCCAGAATATACAAAGAACTCAAAAAATTAAACAATAAGATAACAAATAACCCAATCAACATATGGGCCAAGGACCTGAACAGACACTTCTCAGAGGAGGACATACAATCAATCAACAAGTACATGAAAAAATGCTCACCATCTCTAGCAGTCAGAGAAATGCAAATCAAAACCACCCTAAGATACCATCTCACTCCAGTAAGAGTTGCAGCCATTATGAAGTCAAACAACAATAAGTGCTGGCGAGGATGTGGGCTAAAGTGTACACTTGTACATTGCTGGTGGGACTGCAAATTGGTGTGGCCAATTTGGAAAGCAGTATGAAGATTCCTGGGAAAGCTGGGAATGGAACCACCATTTGACCCAGCTATCGCCCTTCTCGGACTATTCCCTGAGGACCTTAAATGAGCGTACTATAGGGATACTGCCACATCAATGATCATAGCAGCACAATTCACAATAGCTGGACTGTGAAACCAACCTAGATGCCCTTCAATAGATGAATGGATAAAAAAAATGTGGCATTTATACACAATGGAGTATTACGTAGTACTAAAAAATGACAAAATCATGGAATTTGCAGGGAAATGGGTGGCATTAGAGCAGATTATGCTAAGTGAAGCTAGCCAATCCCTAAAAAACAAATGCCAAATGTCTTCTTTGATATAAGGAGAGCAACTAAGAAAAGAGCAGGGAGGAAGAGCATGAGGAAAAGATTAACATTAAACAGAGACGAGTGGGGGGAGGGAAAGGGAGAGAGAAGGGAAATTGTATGGAAATGGAAGGACACCCTCAATGTTACACAAAATTACATATAAGAGGTTGTGAGGGGAAAGGGGCGGAAAACAAAGGAGAGAATCGAACAACAGCAGATGAGGTAGAGAGGGAAGATGGGAGGGGAGGGGAGGGGGGATAGTATGGGATAGGAAAGGTAGCAGAATACAACAGTCACTAATATGGCATTATATAAAAATGTGAATGTGTAACCGATGTGATTCTGCAATTTGTATTTGGGGTAAAAATGGGAGTTCATAACCCACTTGAATCAAATGTATGAAAGATGATATGTCATGAACTTTGTAATGTTTTGAACAACCAATAAAAAAAGTTTTCTTTTTAAGTTTTAAAACCTTGAACCTTAAAAAAATGTGTATATAATAAAGCTCACTGAATTATTAAAAAATACACCCATTTAATTACTGCCTGTGTCAAAGTAATAAAACATTATCTTGTATCCCCGTAGCCTTACTGGGATCTTCTAAGTACAACTTCTTTCTTCTTCCTAAAGTAACCACCAACCTTATCATAAAGGTATAGGGGAGATCAGTTGGAGTAGAAGAAGATTGAGAGGGAGAGAGGAGAGATGGGTAAGAAAAATAAAAGAAGAATGAAATTGACAAAATTACACTATGTGCATGTATAAATATACCACAGTGAATTCCACCTTTACATTTGTTTATAAAGCACCAAATAAATGAATGAGTGAAAGGAAGACCAGTAGGGTAGAAGAAGGGGAATAGGGGAAGACAGGAGAGAGAAATGGGGAGCACCAGGGAGTGTAATGGAGAAAATTAAATTCCGTTCATGTATGAGTTTGTTAAATTGAAATCAACTATTCCATTTAAGTAAGGTGCACTAATAAAAGCAAAGGAAAAAAACTATCATCCTTCTGTAAATTTGTATGTTTTAGAAATATGCATAAATGAAATGATATATGTGCATAGTATCTGGAATCTTTCACTCATACATTTCTGATATTTATCTGTGCATGTTCATATATTAAAGTAAAATGACACTTCATGGATTTTCATCACTGTATAATATTTCTTTACCTTTGAACTTTTGTATAACTATAGTTCATTGATTTTCATGGCCGTTTAATATTCTTTTGAATGCTTATACCACAAAAATAGATCTATTGCTGATGGGACATTTGGGTTATTTTCAGTTTTGAATTGCTATGGAAAATGCCACTGTGAATAATATGCATATATTTAAGCATATGCTTTCAAGAATTTATGTTGTATATATATAAAGTTGCAGGATCCTAGAGAATGCATGTGTTCAACTTTAACAGATAACCTGCTAGAAATTATTTTAAAAATATTTACTCCAAGGTACACTTCCATGAGTAATACATGATAATTCCCATTATTATATATCTTTTCCCAGTTCTTTATTATTTCAGTTTTTAAAACAAAAAACATTTGAGAATATATGTAGCCATATCTCATTGCAGTTTTAATTTGGATTTTCTTTATAACTAATATGTTTGAGCACATTTTCTTATATTTGTTTATTGTTTGGATGTATTCTTTTTCAGAAATGATTTTTCAGAATCTTGCCTGTTTTTCTTTTTATTGAGCACATACTATTACTTTAAAACTTTAAAAAATGTATTCTGAAGGCTCTGTTTTCTCTGCTCCAGGATGTCCAGGTTTCTCTACCCTTGGTCTCTGCCACTCTTGACCTGCAGGTGTGCAGAGATCTACAGAGAAAACCTCAGGACATCTTGCAAGCTGGGAAATGAAATCCAGGAAGTATAGATTTCAAGATGACTGAATAGAGGCATCTAGCCTTCCCCTCCTCTCTACAAAGGAGAATCAAAACAACACATGTATGGCCTCATTTTGAGGTGAGTGATCATGGGAGACTACTGGAGATCAGCGAGAGAGAGACTGGGAGCTTGTAAGACACAGAGACAAGTGAAAATGGCATAGTGAGAGAAACAAAATATTCCAGCACCTGTCTTCCCAGCTCCAAATCTGGGGTGGGGGAATGTCACCTCTTCAGGGGTAAGGGTGAAAGAGATTGTCCCAGAAAGCTCCTTAAGTACAGATACTGGCGATGTTAGCTGTTGGAAAATTCTGTTGCTGTAATAGGCCTACAGCCTAAACAGATAATAGGCCTGAAATTCACACAGCAGTCTGGCTTGGAAGACATCCCCTCCCACTGTACCTGGTATGGTAGCCAGGAGCTATCTGGAGAAAGGACCTATTGTCTGAATTTGGACTGCTCTATGGGTCTGAAGCCCTGCATATGCCTATCTCTGGGTCTCAACAGATATTCCACTCCATTGGGTCAGTGGATACCTGCCTAACAAGCCTGACTAAGCCCATCAGAGTGACTCTGACCAGCCTTGTTGGGGGCCCTGCACTGTAGGGGATTGGTATTGGGACATGGGAGCGGTTGGGAAGCATTGCCTTAAAGAAACAGGAGATGAGGGATCTTGCCCTCTGAGATCAGAGGTGTGGCCAGTCTCATGCAGGTTCATGTTTGTGCCAAGACTGAAGGCAGTAGCAGTTCTCTTTGCTCCTTCCTCCTGCCCTGTGCACAGGTACCTGCTACTAACAGGGTGGGGAAGGAATATCATGGTTCCCTGACTGCTCCCCACAGGAATGTGCTGAGGGGACCTTGAGCAACACTGTGGGAGCATAGCCAAAAGAGGTATACAGCGAAAGTTTGCCTAGCTCTGGCTACATCCTGATACCTCTTGTGGGCATTTCAATTGAAGGAGTCAGGAAGAGAAAACCCTCAGCAGTCACCCTGTTCCTGGGTACACAAGGCCCTGAGAGAATTTTGCCTGCCTTAGTCATGTTTGGCTCCCATTTGCTTCCTGGTGGGACCTGCAGCTTAAAGATTCAGAAAAGCCCCCATAGTTGTCCCGACTCCAGGCATGCAAGGCTAGAGGGTCCAAGGTTCTGCTCCTGGGTTGGCACTCTAATAGTAGCAACAGAGGGAGCACTACAGGTCCTGCTGCTGCCACACCAATTGCTGGCTGCCGCACACCTTGACTGACCACACACTGCTGTTAGGACTGTGTGTGAGCAACATAGAGAGGGTGCTTGGTTCCTGTCACCACCTCTTCTCACGAAGTGCTTGGGCATGCGCCTCTGTCTGACCAGAGTCCTAGTGCTTCAGACCCCTCAGTGTTTCAGAAACACAACTGGTTCAGTCATTGCCAGAAATCCTTACAAGTAACAGAGCCAACATCAGCAGTTCCAGAGGAAACCCATCACCAAGTAGGTGTCAGCACTCCTATTGGAGGAGTAGCCAAACATTGTGCACCCTACACTCTCTGTTTTGTACAGCTCAGCTGCTAGAGTGTCCTACAGAGACGGTGGTCTCTGACCCCAAATTCACTTACAACAGTCAAGGAAGCTACAGGGAGATGACACTATGATGCCCAGTTGGAAATAAAGCCAACACTGCATAACAAACAGACAACCCAAGACACGTCTTTAGGAGAAAGCTGCTGACTAAGAAAGCCATCCCATGAAAGTGGTAGAGATATCTGAGTTACCAAATTCTGCAGATCTCAATGTAGGAACATAAGGGATATAAAAACATCAAGATAATGTGACACCTCTGAAAGATTATGATGCTTTAACATTAGACTCCAAAGAAATTTGAGCGAATGAAATGCCTGATAAAAAATTTCAATTATTATAAAAAAGCTCAATGAGATACAAGAGAATACACTGTCAAATACTGATGTTAAATTGGGAAGACAAAGTGTATATACACAATGGTATATCATTAGATTATAAAGAAGAATGAAATCCTGGCATTTGCAGCAAAATTGATTGAACCGGAGGAGGTTATCTAAAATGAAATAAGCCAGACAGAAAAAGGCAAGTACCACATGCACTCTCCCATATATGGAAAGTAACTGAAATTGATCTGAAAGTAGAAGAGTGATTAGTAGAAACTGGGGAGGGTATTGGAGTGAGAGTGGGTGGTGAGGCTGGAATAAAAGTGGTTGGACATAATCAACACATGTACACATGTGGAAATATCACACAGAATGCTACTAATATATATAATTAATGTGTTAATAAAAATATATTTTAGACATAAGCCTTTTGTCAGTTACATCTATTACAGATGTTTTCTCCTATCTGTGTGGATTGATTTTCCATTCTCATTTTTCTTACCTTTATTTTATTTATTTATTTTTATGTGTTGCTGAGGATTGAACTGAATGCCTTTCATGTGCTAGGAAAGCACTTTACCACTGAGCCACAACTCCAGCCCCTCAATTTTATTTATTTATAATTTTTTTAAAATATTTTTTTTGGTGTTGATGGATCTTTTTTGTTTTATTTCTTTATATGTGGTGCTGAGAATTGAACCCAGTGCCTCATGCATGCTAGGCAAGCGCTGTACCACTGATCCACAACCCCAGACCTTAATTTTATTTTAATAAACAGAAATTTTAAATTTTAATTCTTCTGACTTATTAGTCCAGTTCATTTATAATTATTATTTTTTGCTTATTTCAAAGTCATGAAAACATTTTACTTTATTTTCTAGAAAGTTTAATATCTCACTTTCCACATTTAAAATCTGCAATCTGCCTTGGCTCTACTTTCTGTGTGTGGTATGAAGTTGTGGTTAAATTTTACTTTTTCATATAGAAATCCATTTGACCTTTCATATATATATATATTTTTAGATGGAAAAGACCTTCTTTTACCTCCACTAAGAAGTTCCTTTATCATAAACTAAAGGTATGTGTGTACATGAGTTGGTTTCTGGATTCCTTGTTTGATAATATCTGGCTTTTTGTACTTATTGTATCAGTAGCACATTCTCTAAATTAGTATAGCTTTATAATGAGTTTAGATATCTGGTAGTAAAGGACACAGTTGTGCCAACAGAAAGTAGATTGTTAAACTAATTAGTCTATACTAAGTTGTTTTTTCATTTTTGAAAGATAATTTATTTTATTTTTACTATTACAAAAGTAACACGTTTATTTCAGAAAAAAAAAATGGAGAGCAGAAAAGGATTAGAAGTTTAAATTATTCATAGGGCTTTTACCAGGGCCATTTTTAAAATTTTACATTTCTAGTCTCTTTCTGTCTTCATATTTCATACATTAAATACAGAAGCAATTATTTTCATATTTGGAATTATAGCACACACGATTTGCCAATGTTTTTTATTTGATATTATATTTTGGTTCTCTTCCCATAGCACTAAATATCCTTGGAGCATGATTCTTAATGAATGCAGGATATTCCATCTTTCATCATTGTACTTTATCCTTCTGTTTCAGGGCACTTATTTTATGCAGTTTCTGAGAATATGAGAAAAAATTCATATAAATAGATATGTGTGTTATTTTGACGAGGTTTACCCCATTTTTGCCTATTTTAACTTGGTGGCAAGGTCAGATGTCATTGGTTAGAAGTAAGTGGAAATAGTGGAGAGCAGAGTACTGGATTGTGACTTAGAGCAACACTAGATCCAAACTTTTTGATACAGGAACTGTAATAGAACAGAAAGCCACTTAACTTTATTTATTTAGATTCCTCATGTGTACTATGGGGTAAAACCCATCATTCATAAAATCCTGTCATTGGGAGAACCTCAGGAATTAGGAGAACTGAATTTGTTGGACCTTTGGTAAGTCACATGCATGATTTCAATTTAGCTTCAGAACACTAACAGATACCCATAGATTCTTGTCCCATTCCTCTGGAATAGTATAGCTTTTTAACAAATGAGTGAACATTTTGCTTTTAACAGAGGCAGAATGAATTTATTTTGAAAAACACACATGAGATTCTAAAATCAATTTTTTGTGTATTTGCTTTTTGAGGGATATTTTGTGCTGTGAAAGGCCTAGCCGGTATCATAACTGTCCTATGAATGAATATCTTATTTCTAGTACTTTAAAATGTTTTCTCACTAGGAATTGGTATCTTCATTTGTATCATTTTAATAGATTTGAAGTAAGTATCACCTCAGACCCCCTGGTCAAGCCTGCCCTCAGACCACATGATGGCATCCAGGTCACTGCTAAGATATTCCTGTATGGTTAGATCTCTCAAACCCTTAATCATCTCTTTCTTGTCCAGCTTTCCTTAGCCTTTTCCGAAGTTGCTCACAGAAAACATCCCACTCCACCCTCCCTTGAGGCAAATCAAAATAGTCCTCTTTTTGAAGCCACCTGGTGAGGCGGTGATAGCCGCAGAGCTTCCGCGGATCAATAGGCTCCAGAAACAGCAGCAGGAGGCAAGCTGTTCCAGGTCTGGCCACCAAGTGATAGGTGGCAAGCCTTAACTCCAGATGGCACCGGGGACTCCCCAGGGCTTTGTTGCTGAGTACACAGAGGATGGCCCTGCAGTTCTCCATGCTGGCAACCAGGGCATCCATCCTGTCCTGCCCAACCCCAAAGTCCCTCTCTGGCAGGCACAGCCTCAAGCCCTCACCTGCCGGAGGAGACTTCTCCAGTGTAGGAACCAGTTCTTCCAGCACCCAGTCTTGGTCCTGCTCACAGTAGGATATAAAGACATCATAGTGGAATTGGCTTCTGGGGCCACGCCCACATAGTTTCCACCACCACACATGAAAAAGAGTCCGGAGGTGGTGAAGCCAGGACCATTTGGGGCAGCCAAGGAGTACAAGGATAGTGAAGAGGAGCACCAGAGTCAAGCTGGCAAGAAAGCCCTGAAACTCAAGATCATGTGCACACTGATGAGAAAGGAAGGAGAGCAGTGGAGTCTTGGAGTAGTCAGAAGCATTGGCCATGCAGATGGATTTCTGCAGCCCATACACAAAGGTGTTGGGGGCCTGTGTTGCCCAAGGCCCCACCCAGGAGCTTTCACACTGGCAGGTGAAGGTGACATCTGAGAAATAAACATATTGAGGCATCTGGGGGATTAACTCCTGAAGGCTGCTGTCTAACCCCAGGGTCCATTCAGAGTTGAACAGCAGTAGCTGCAGGTGGTCCAAGTCCTTGAAACTGGACATGGAGAGGTTCCCAAGATTCAGGTGGCTCAATGCCAGCACCTGTAACTGAGTCACTTCCTGCAGTACCAGCTCCAGCTTCGTTGACCTTGACTCATAGTGGAAATTCAGATCTCCGAGCTCGAGCACTCGAAGCTTGGGCATCCCAGATAGTTCCAGGTTTTCTGTACTCCCATAATCAGACCAGAAGTGCAGGTGCTCCAGGACAGGAAACTGAGGGAAGGATCTCTGAGACTGTTGACCTGAGAAGCCAAAGAAACTTACGCCTCGAAGAGTGAGGTGACGCAGGGAAGGAAAATGAACTGAGGTGTTGTATGGAGACAGTACCACGTTGGAAGTTTGTAAGATCAGCTTCTCCAGGAACAAGAAGGGCTCTTCATTGAAGTTATTAAACCAGATACCTGTTTCTGCCCATATCTCTAAGCTGAGCAGAGCTGGAGGCCAGGGAGGATAGAGGTCCAGCATCTGAAGTGAACCCAGCTGCAGATGGCTCAGCCTCTGGGGACCCTGGAGCTCCTTGCCTGGGATATGACTTAAATAGGTGCCCAGCAGGTTCAGTGAGGTGAGAGCAGGGAGAAAGGAGAGCCAGCCTGGTTTTAGCACCTTAATTTTG
Organism: Marmota flaviventris; assembly: GCF_047511675.1. Classification (NCBI taxonomy): domain Eukaryota; kingdom Metazoa; phylum Chordata; class Mammalia; order Rodentia; family Sciuridae; genus Marmota; species Marmota flaviventris. The sequence continues at coordinate 80,136,031 of NC_092499.1, read as the reverse complement.
TTCCAGCTCAGGTCTAGTGTCTTCAGCTGCTTTAGTCCCTCCAGGCTCTCACTGGATAAGTTGGAGATGTTGTTGCCACTCAGCCACAGCTCCTCGAGTTGAGGAATAAAGGAGAAGGCTCCATAGGGCAGAACACATAACTCATTGTTGGACAGATCTAGCACTCTCAAGTTTGTGCTAACCAGCCCATCTGGGAGCACCAAGGTTGGACCCAGCTTATTCATGGATAGGTTGAGACTTTGAAGCTGGGGCAGGGCATTTAGAAACTTTATGGGAAGCAATTTCAGGTCATTGCCATAAAGGCTGAGATGTTCTAAGGAACGGCAGCTTGAGAGATCTCCATCCTCTATGTTTTGGATTCGATTTCTCCCAAGGTCAAGTGCTCGAAGCTCAAAATAGCCTGACACTTTCCCAGGCAGTTTTTCCATACCTGTACCCACAAGGGACAGAAAGTCCAGATGGAGCAGTCCTGAGCCTAAAAGACCTAATGCATTTAATGGGGTGCCATCCAATCTCAGGGAATGGAGCTGGAGGCCATTCAAGGCTCTGACACCTGCCTGGTTCAGCTTCAGGTTGTAAGACAAATCCAACACCTCTAGGAAGGAAGACCATGATCTGGGGCTGGCTGTAGGAGAAAAACTAAGCACAAGGTTTGAGAAGAGCACTTGTAGCTCCTGCAGCTCCATCAAACAGCTGTGCCCCAGGGTTAGATGCCTAAGGCTGATTGGCAACTGGATGTTCTGGCTATAATTCAGGCAGTAGCCTTGAAAGGAAAGACTACTGAGGAATGTGAGAGGCACCAGGGCATCTGGAGGGAGAAATAGATTCAAGCAACAGGGAGCATGATGCTCAAAGGAAAGGTACTGCAGCCGATTCAATCCTTGAAAGGCCTCAGATGTAATCTTGAGGGTGCCCAGCTGTAGCCTCAAAAGCTGTAGGAAGGAGAAGTGACCAAATGCATTAGCTGGCAGGACAGGAACCATGCCCTGGAGGCAAAGTGCCTGTATATCCTGGGGCACTGCTCTCAGGGTCTGTGTCAGGTCTGTAACATTGGAGCATGATGCAAAAGTATGCAGCCCTGGGGCCAAGGGACAAAATGGGATGTAGAAGGAGAGATTTGACAATAGGGAGCTATCTGCTATGGTACAGTCAGGGACAGTCCATGCCTGGCTCTTGAGATCACAATCCATCAAGTCCAGCAGTAAGAGAGGGAGGACTGCAGAGACCAGACGTCTTTCCATCTTTGACATTGCTTCTAGGATAAGAGGAGAAAGAATAAAAGTGTCAAATCCTACAGTAATGGATAACACTAGTCTCAGACCCTTCTAATACACAGAGCATCCTTGGGATTTTGAAGACATATTGAAGAAAAATATATGATATGAATTAGACATTTGATCAAGTAGGAAACTCAAATTATGCGCATTCATGTGTTACTCCATGCAAGGGAACAGAAACCCAGAGACGGAAGCAAAAAAAAAAAAAAAAGTCAGAATCTGTGGTAGATCCAGGGGAGAAACTGATAACACTTCCCTATCTTCCTGCTGGGGATGATTAGCTCAGGTTACTAAGTCCTTTGGAGGGGAGCCCTCAACCATGAATGCGTTCATTCCAAGACAAGGCAGCAAATTTAACTGTCCACTACAGAGTGGACTGAAAGAGGAAAAAGTGGTGATGATTCAAACATAAAAGGACATTAATATACACTCTTATTTAATCTGAAACTATGTGGTGTATGTGGGCCCACTGTCTTATTTTACTTACAAGGCAGTTGACTGTCAAAGAAGCCAAGTTACTTGGCCACGATTGAAGAAATAGAATGCAGGCAGGACTAAGGAAACATTCCGAATGAATTCTACTGAAGAGTTTTTGGAAAGTAGTCCCAAAAGCTACCTCAGGCAAAATATTCAAAAAAGCAGGTGAAATAAGCAGGGTAAGAAGTTGAAAAAGTAATTAAAGAAACCATAGTCTTAATACTTTTGTGTTCAGAACACAATGTTGAAATTGGGGTAACAGGGACAAGGACTGACTGTGCTAAAAGCAGTGACCCTTTACTTAGACTTGCAGATACCCCATGGATAACTGAAAGCAGCATAAAGCTTGACATCCCTGCCTTCAGTTTGTTACCTTAAACTGTGAGTCAGGCCTCTGCTGGGCTCTGCAGGTAGGCTTGTTGATCATTTAAGGATTGCTCATCTAATAACTAGGTAAACTTAGCCTTAAGTTTACCTAGTTTATCTTGTCCACCTTCAAGACTGATGTAAGATTTGTATCATCATATTTAAGACCTTTGGAGTGGGGCCTAGAAGTCTGCAGTCATTGTTCTGTGCAGTGGAGCCTTGCAGGCACATCAACCCAGGATAAG